>NC_071570.1:2261333-2561333 GCF_026979565.1 Vidua chalybeata | reverse complement strand
AGCTGCTGGAGCCAGCCCAGAGGAGGCCCCGGAGCTGCTGCCAGGGCTGGAGCCCCTCTGCTCTGGAGCCAGCCTGGCAGAGCTGGGGCTGTTCAGCTGCACAAGAGAAGGCTCCAGGGAGAGCTCAGAGCCCCTGCCAGGGCCTCAAGGGGCTCCAGGAGAGCTGCACAGGGACTGGGGACAAGGCCTGCAGGGACAGCACACAGGCAATGGCTTCCACTGCCAGAGGGCAGGCACAGGTGGGATATTGGGAACTGGGAATTGCTGGCTGGGAGGGTGGGCAGGCCCTGGATCCCTGGCAGTGTCCAAGGCCAGGATGGACAGGGCTTGGAGCACCCTGGGCTAGTGGAAGGTGTCCCTGCCCATGGTAGGGGTGGCTGAAATTAGATGACCTTTAAATGCCCCTTCCAAACCCAAACCATTCTGTGATCGAGTGACTGAATCCACTTGAACCTCTCCTTGACTCTGGCTATATTCATGTCACTCAGGTGACACTCAGGGGGGATGTGGCTCGTGGGAGGAGGGGTGATGGTCACAGGAGGCTCCTGGACACTTGCACCTACTTTTCAGCCTTTTCTGGCGCAGGGAAACCATTTCGTAGAGTTCCCGCTCTATGAGACCGTCCCCTTCATCCTCATCCAGCCACTTCCCACATGGGAAGGTTTGCTCAATCCCGGTGAATGGGCAGTAAACCACCACCTGGGAAAAGAGATTGGGACAGTGAGTGAGCTTGAACATTCTGCTACTGGCAGCCCACAGGGCCTTGGCACTGAAAACTTAAACAAACAGAGCAAAGACAGAGCTGGAGATCTTGGTCCTGCTCTCAAAATCAATTTCTCTGGACCAACGTGAACCAGACTGGTTGCGCAAATCCCAGTGTGGAGTACAGCTACGAGTCATCTGTTATTCCCATTTCTGCAGCAGTACATCACAATGGGTCAACCAGGAGGAGGTGGAACACCAGGAGGGGAAGGGAATGGGAGCAGGCAGGGTGGCTGCAGCAGTCAGCGTCGTGTCAGGGGGCAGCACAGGCCCTGCACCACGCCAGTGCACGGCAGGGCTCTGCGGAAAGCACTGGCTACAAAAAGCCTTCAAACATATCCATCCTAAGCTGATCCGGCTTGCCAGGAAAACTGAATTTCCTCATAGCTTCAGGGTAGGCATCTGCCTTCCTCTCCACCCTCCTGATGACCTTGTGCATGATCTAGTGTTGTCACCACAAGCTGGGAAATAAACTCTCCAACCAATTTGCTGGGTTGGAAAGACAAAATTACTTTCTTAACAATGCAATTTCACCTCAAAGCATGAACAACAACCAAACAGACCACACATTAAAATAATACATATTTGTCACATTTCTATCACATAGTCATTACACTTCCTGTATGCATGAATATATGCTTATTATTCCCGTGAAGTCGCTTGGATATGAGTAGGGGTCTTTTGGGGTTTTTATTGGCCATTTGGGAACATCCCATTCCTCAAAATTCCCTTATCGTCCTGGATCTTCTGGTGAATCTTCATTCCTGGAGACTATCTCAAATATGTGTCCAGGTTGTGGTGCACTTCTCTTTATCATTCTCTGCTCTGGCACTCCATCTCTCTTCTCAAAACTAAGATATCTACCAGAACATATTAATCACTGGTGGAAGCAAACAAGGAAGCATTAGCTGGCACAAAACTTATTAGTCACAGATGCAGGGAGTTAACACAAGGGCACATTAATCTCTGGCATGTGTACTAAGCACTGGATGGTACAAAACCAAACATTACCCACGGATATAGGGATCACACACCATGTGCTAAACTTAGAAGAATTTTCCAACATCTTCTCCCACTGCTGTGAAGAACTCTTCTCAAAGAAATATAAGTTGTTGGGTAACAACTTTGTGTATTTCTCCACTGCCTCCCAGTAGCAGCTGTGGTCAGCCACTTTCTATTGGGTTTTGGGGTTTTTTTTTGGTTTGTTTTGTTTTTTATTGTTTTGTGGGGTTCTTTTTTTGTTGTTTTTTTTTTTTTTGTTTTTTTTTTTGGGTTTTTTGGGTTTTTTTGTTGTTTTTTTTTTTTGTTTGTTTTTTTGTTGTTGGGTATTTTTTTGATTGTTGGGGGTTTTTTGTTTTTTTTGTTTTTTTTGTGTTTTTTTTGGGGTTTTTTTGTTGTTTTTTTTTTTTTGTTTTTTTTTTTTTTTTTTGTTGGTTTTTTATTATTATTTCTGAACCTCTAGGGCAGCATCTAGAAACTTGAGGGCAGTCTGAGCGTAGATGATAACTTTGAAACGCTCAGCACATTCCAAGGGGGCATTTCTCTCCGGCCCCTTGGGCAAACATCTGAAGGTGCTTTTGGAGCTGAGCAAACAGTAATCTCTGTCTTTGTGACTGCAGAGGGGCAATCAGCCCAATTAGCGAGTGATTGACTTATGCATCTAACGTGCCTTTGAGGCAATCGGCTGCTCTCGTGTGTGATGTATAATATTGACTTATTAAACCGGGGATATTGCCTTCCAAACAAAAGCAGACTTATTTATTTATTTATTTATTTTTAAACTGGTCTGGGTTGTCGGGGTCAGGTTATGAACGGGGGGCAGGCCTGACAGCTGCCTGCAGACAAAACTCCTGGCAGTGTTGGCCCAGTGGTAGCACTCCGTGACCTCGGAGGTCCCTTCCAAACTGAATGATTCCATCAGTTTGTGATAACTAAGTCTCACCTTCTCACAAAACCAGCCAGAGCTGACACCACAATTATCATGCCCAATGGTGACTCTGCTGAGGGGGCTGAGGAGGGCAGCTATCTCCACGTTGAAGAGATCCGTCCTGGCACGCTCAAATTCACCTCCTTCCAAGAAGATCTTCCCACTGTTCTTTAAGCCTTTGGAGCCGTGGAGGATTACGTGGATCTTGGAGTTGGTGCCGGCTCCTCTGATGTCTCCGGTCACTACAGCCACGTTGTACACAATGCCTGGAGGAATCAGAAATTTGGTTAGGGAAAAAAAGAAGGGAGGAAAAGAGTCTGAGAGTTATGGCTTTGATTGGATTTATGTTGGAGACTCTATTGATTTCCCACTGGTCTGTTTTAGCTTCTGACTTACACACGGTGCAATGTTTCATTTGTTTTTGTCCCACACATAACTCTGAGAAATACACATCCACCTTCAGACTGCCCAAGAGAAACAGGCAGGGGGGACCAACTCCCTGTTCCATGGCCCAAAGCAAAAAAAAAAAAAAAAAAAAAAAAAAAAAAAAAAAAAAAAAAAAAAAAAAAAAAAAAAAAAAAATTCTTTTTTATTCACTATTAGGTGAAGAAAGGTAAAAAAATTTAATTGGCAAGTAAGTACTTTGATTTTGAGAAATACCATGCACCAAATATGTCAGAGAGTGCTGAGAGGCTGGAGAAATGTTGCTTTAAACAGTGGTGGCAAAATCTGCAATATCACAAAACTGTGAAAACTTTGGGTTTATTTGTCTCTTAGCCTATCATGCTGCTGAAGCCATCAGGACCTCCACAGTCACAGTGAGATCTCAGCAAAACAAGGTTTGGGAGAGGCATCAGCCCAGCTGGAAGAAAGAAAAATATTTCTGAAAAGAAACCTATTTACATTAAAGTGTCCTTGGGGGTTTTTTTTCTATCTCCAACTGTTGGTCTAAGAATGAGAACACTTCTTCCCACAAGCCTTACCTCACAGCCAAGCACATCTTAAACCTGTCTCATGGCATCAAAAATACACCTAAACACTACAGGAGCATGTAGAAAATAGTTGAGAACTAAGCCAAGTTTTTTTATTAAATCAGACAGAAATTTCAATAGGCACCTGGGATGAAGCAAAAAATGTCAGAACTCACTCTCTTACAAATAATCCCCCCTTTGAATTTTACGTTAAAAAGTACTCAAGCATGCTATCCTCAACAAAACCCCAGAGAGCAGGAAAACAAAATACACAGTCATGAATGGTAAAAGACAAAGGAGGCTTTTTGGGATTGAATTACATTTCTTTTCATTTTCTTCCCTTGATTTTCCCTAACAAGCATCCTGCAGTGAGGGATCTGCACCCAGACCACTTTCCTCATGCACATGCAGGAGGACTGCAGATGCTGAAGACCATACAAGGAAATAAAGAACAGTTGTTACATGCATCATCACAGTGTTTGCCTTCATGCTATTAAATAAATACAGGCAGAACACTATCCAAATAATCTTCTGCCTCGTGACAAGTTCTTTTATGGACTTTACATCCAGGTTTCTTTTAACAGAGACATAAGCTTTGGTTGTCTTTGCTTTATTTAACCATGCTGGATAATAAAAAGGACTGATTTAGGGCTCAGCACTGTGTTTCTTGTTTTGTAAAAGGATGTTTAGCTCCCCAGACAAGAAACTGAACTACAACATTCACAACTTTGTGCTTTCGGAAATAACAAACACTTGGTTTGAGTGCTGGTGAGCAATTTGCTGAAGGTACAAGCTGTATCTTTGATTCCCTGCCCAGCAGCCCCTTATCCAGGTGCACCAGGTGATAAAGCAGCGTGCAGGTCCTGCACAGCTTCACAGGTGAGACACAAAGGTGGGAAATGTGCTGGCAGTTCAGGAACCCTCACACAAAACAGCCCATCACCAGCAGATGCTTCACTGCAGGTCTCCCTGAGCATAAGGCATTAAATCTTCTAAAAAAAACATGGCTAATAGTCTTAATTTCCCATTTCCCACCACGGATTCAGGCCATGATTTTACCTGTGGCTTCAGTGCCCCCAACCAGAATGTCCCTCTGTATTTTCCCATCATCTTCGTCTAAAGCGAACCAGCGTCCAACTGGGAATTGGTACACACATTTATTGCCAATGTCCTCAATGATCACCTAAGAGAAAAGAGACACCACATTGGAGAATAGCATGGGAAAAGCAAAGGTTTTACACAGCGGGGTGGCAGAAGAGCAGAAGCTTTATGTACACATTCTTACTTGGTATTTAATGTACTCAGTACTCAAGCAGATCCCACTCCACTCCCTAATTAGCACTGATAGAATTTCACACAATCAGTGAGTAAAAATCCAGCTTTTTTCTTTTCTTTCTTTTTTTTTTTTTTTGTTTTTCCAGTGAACCCACTCTGCATCTCTTGCGGTGTACGAGACCAGATGTCTCTGCTATCAAGACCAGCTGGCCTGGCCTGTCTTCCTTCTCTCCAGAGCCTGTTTGCTGGCTACTCTTCTCCATCAGCTGAACGACAGCTCTTTGCTCTGCTTTGGCAACAGGCTGTGTTCTCTCTCTCTCTGCTTTAGAGCCTTGTTATAATATAATGCCTAGGAATTTCAGGGCAAATCTAGACCATCAGATGAGCTTGTGTGACACAGTAATATCACTAGATCCCAGTCAGTTACTCCAGGGTGGAACCATTGCAAAGGGACTGCTGTTAAAACCCTGTAGCAGGAAACAGTTTCTAATTTGGAAGGATTTGGATCTTGGACCACAAGTGAGGTAGAGCTGTGCAAACATCATGAGGTTTAACAAGGCCAAGTGCAAGGTCCTGCACCTGGGTTGGGGCAATCCAAAGACAGGCTGGACAGAGAATGGATCAAGAGCAACCCTGGGAGAAGGAGCTGGGGGTGCTGTGGGTGAGAGCTGGACCTGCCCCAGCCTGAACCCCCCTGCCCGGGGCTGAGCCCCCAGCGTGGGCAGCAGGGCAGGGGGGATTCTGCCCCTGTGCCCCTGTGCTCAGCTGAGAGCCCACCTGCAGAGCTGCCCCAGCCCTGGCTCCAGCAGCACAAGGACGTGGAGCTGCTGGAGCCAGCCCAGAGGAGGCCCCGGAGCTGCTGCCAGGGCTGGAGCCCCTCTGCTCTGGAGCCAGCCTGGCAGAGCTGGGGCTGTTCAGCTGCACAAGAGAAGGCTCCAGGGAGAGCTCAGAGCCCCTGCCAGGGCCTCAAGGGGCTCCAGGAGAGCTGCACAGGGACTGGGGACAAGGCATGCAGGGACAGCACACAGGCAATGGCTTCCACTGCCAGAGGGCAGGCACAGGTGGGATATTGGGAACTGGGAATTGCTGGCTGGGAGGGCGGGCAGGCCCTGGCACAGGGTGCCCAGAGCAGCTGTGGCTGCCCCTGGATCCCTGGAAGTGTCCCAGGCCAGGTTGGACAGGGCTTGGAGCACCCTGGGACAGTGGGAGGTGTCCCTGCCCATGGCAGGAGTGGGACTGGAGGATCTTTAAGGTCCCTGTCAAACCAAACTCTTCTAGAATTCTGTGATGTTTTGCTGAAACAAGCTGGGGAACAATATTCCCCTTTAATGTTAGACTAGTTTTTGGCATCTCCTGCTGAGTTGTTTCTTACCAATATCTTCTGCTGGACTCCTGAATTCTGCCATACAGTTACTGTAATATTTTAAACCAGCAGAGAATAGTATTCAAGAATTTTGGTCAGAAGAGAAGAAATCAAAATCTCTACTCCTCTGTGCAGGTTATGTCCCAGAGGGGAAAAAAAAAATATCACTATTATGGATGGAAAGCCCTTGAGACTTCTCAACAATGAGGGAGAATCTGAAATCTGTCCTTTCTGATAAATTTATAAAACCATTCTTAGGGAAACAAAGCTTCCCTTCCTGTCATTCATCCCGCACCGTGCTGTTGCCCGTAGCACTCCCGAGTCCTGTTGTACCTCCACAGACACAGACAGCAGAGTCTGCCAGGGCTGGGATTGTCAGCATGAGAGAGCTGGAGTGCTAGAGACTAAAATAGACAAGGTTTGGGAGAAATATCAGCACTCCAATGCCTCTCTACCAGATGATCCTCTTTGGGTTCCTTTCAGTGGGTTTATTCTTACATTTAGAGGTGGAAAACCATCTCTGAGTATAAACCACTCTGAAAACACAAGAAACATGAGAACAGGTTCATCCTGGAGTGACAACACTAGAGTGTCCAAGTATTGAACCAAATTACACAAAAAAACATCTAAAACCAGTAGACAACAACTGAGCTATTTTAGCTCAGTTCTCCAACCTTCCATCTGAATCTGGAAGGCCAAAGATGCATTTTACTTAATTGTAAATATCCTGCAGGCTTCTGGCAAAATATAGGGTTGGTGTGTTGGCTGCAAGTAAGTTTTGGGACTTGAGCAACCTCACCAAGCTCATTAAAAATTATCTCAATACACCTGTGATGTGAGAATGAGGTTCTGTGGTTTTTGCCCACCACTATTTATGACATTGAGCACAACTTCTCTGTTTTTCATTTCCACATTTTTCATGGGCTGACAACATTGTAACTTTTCCTGCATTTGTGTGGTGGTGGAGAAGCATGTGCTAATATTTGCATTTGTACTACATTGAACTATCCTGTTATTGAGGATTTACAAATATGGGGTCAGGTCTTCTGTGGATTAAAGCCGGCTGTGTTAAACTACATCAGCAGAGGAAAGAAAATGAGACCAGAGAGGAGTCACAGATTTCCCCTTTTAAAATATTCCTTCAGTCATTACACTGAAAGCTGTAATACCTTCCTACCCCATAGCAGGAGATTAAAATGAGCAGGAAAGTGGAAGAATAGGTTCTTCGTGGCAAGCATATCTCTTTTGCTGAGCCAATGATAAATCACTTAAATTTGGGCAAGCTATGAGTCTGCAAATTTTCACTGTGAACAGATCCAACAGATAACTCTTGGATTCTGGTATTTTTATGGTCATGGTAATGAGTTAAGTCAAGAGAATGAAATGATTTGTGTCCTTCTCAGTAACCTGTATCACCAGCAATTCTCCTTAAATCTCTTGCTACCAGACCACTGAGAGGGTGAGATATTTTGAGCCCATGAGATGCTTATGTTGAATGTCTCAGGAGTAACTAACCTTTGCAAGGAACCAGCCAGCAGAGCCACCCTTGTTATTATGCCCGATATTAATTTTTCTTAATTTTCCCAGGTTTGGAGCATCGAGCGTGAACTTGTCTTCTGCTCCTTTTTCAAAGTTGTCTTTGTCATTGTCCAGTTTCCTCACGCCTGAATGGGCAAAGAAAAAGTAAAAATAAAAGCAAAATGAACAAACAAACAAAGCCCTACATCAAAACAAAAACAAAAACAAACAAACAAAAACCACCAAAAACCAAAAGACAAAAAAAAAAAAACCAAAAAATCAAAACAAAACAAAACAAAAAAAACCCAAAAAAAACCCAAAACCAAAATAAAACAAACAACCCCCCCCCAAAAAAAAGTAATAAATAATAACTCCAAGGAGGAAAGGGTTGCTGGCACATGCATGTTTGTAAGTGAAGAAATATTTAGGAAAGTCACCACTGACTGAATCAAATATTCCCTAGATATCAGCTCTCTGCACCCAGGATTCAAGGCAAAGGCAGAGGACTTTCTATTCTAATAAAAAAGGTGCCTTTTCTCAAGCACACAAAAGACCAGGATTTCCACTCTAATGTCATAGTTACTTGCAGCTCTCAGAGCTTTCAGAAATATATATCCAGATGGCTCTTAAATATTTTTTTTCATATCACCACATTTCCCTTTTATTTTTACTGTCTTTGAAAATCTCCAAACTGTTCAAGGAAAGCTTTGGTCACAAGCTGCAGATTCTGACATTTCAGGACACAGAATTCTTTTCTGTATCCAAGAGGAAGGCTTTATTTTCAAATTAGGACCCAGCCAGGGCTGTTGGCTTTTTCCTGATCTCACAGGGGTTTGCCTTTATGGAAAGTATTAAAGCTGTGCCCCGGTTTGCAGCCTGTGTGATGCTGTGAGTGGGATGAAACCCACCCAAGGCTCCAGTGCAGAGAGAGAGGTCAGTGGGCAACTCATCCCTCTTACCTTAGAGAGGATGAGTCATTCCCTAGGGGTGTTATTTCTCTGTGTGGATATGACAGAATCTTACCTGGAGACCCAGGTAAGATTCAGACTCCCACTCTGGGATGTCTTCAGTGAGATCAGATGAATCCCCCTGTAAAACTCTGGAGGATTAATCAAGGATAAGCCCTATCTACCAGGTTTTATAATCTGTTCAAGGACACTTGGCACATATCGTATCATTTGAATTTGACAGGATAGGTGCAATGTAAAAGCAAGAGAATATTTGTTCCCTGGCTACAGGAATCTCCAGCAATCTCTGCCCACTTCTTTTCATGGCCCAGAGAGCTTGGTTTGGGCATGTCTTTTAATATTATTCAATTAATTTTTTAAAAAATTAAATTAAAGTTTCCAGACCACTGTTGCATTACAATCTACATTTAAAAATAATTACATTTTTAAAAAAAAAAAAAAAAAAGCTATTCAAACCCAACTAATATAAACCTTGATTAAATTATTTTTACAAGTGGCCAAGCAGGCTCAGCCACCACCTTTGCCACAGACAAGGGATGTCATTATCCATCCAAGTACCTGGAAAATGAGACACACAGCTCCCACTGCATTCCCTGTAAATACACATTGGTGTTGGACCCTTCATTGGGTTGGCACTTTCTCCACTTCTTTCTGCTGGTGGCTTATGCTGTGTTTTCCCAGAGTCTGCTTTTTTTAACGTCAGGTAACTTGAGTCATGCCCACACCCAGCCACAACTGCTGCATTGCAGATGCACCTTCCAGGGGCTGTGGATGTGAGGGCCCCCAGAGCTAATGGCACCATTTGTTGTGCCTTTCACTCAGCCAAATCATCCTGCATTTGCCAGATTGCCTCTGTGCGTGTGTGTGTGTGTGTGTGTGTGTGTGTGTGTGTGTGTGTCGTTCACATCACAGGCCTGCAGAGCAGGAGGAAATATTTTAGGAAATTATTTGCATTTGAATACCTGTGTCTCCTTTCTCACCGAAGATATTAATGAAGACATCTGCATCTGTTCCACTGCCGCTGACTTCACCAGTAAAAACCCGGACCACGTATTTGTTGACTGCAATGAGGGAGGCAGAAATCCCAACACATTAATAACTCAGTGGTTTGATGCAAAACCCAACAATACAGACCAATTCAGGCTGTGCTGGTGCTATCTTGAAAGCGTGGTCTGAACTGTGGCTCTTGGTACAATGACCCCCTTCTCCACAAGAGGAATAAAATCCATAGGCAGGATTCTGACACTGCATATTCACTGCCCAGGGCAGAAGGACAGATCACTTGCTTCCTGGCCTTGACACTGAAGAGTGAAATAGAAGAGAAAGTGAAAATTTTGATGTGGATACAAAGGCTTTAAATGAACTCGGACCTATGGACCAGCTCTGCTTTTCCCAAACATCAGTGGGTTATGGAGTCAACCCAAGCTCAGGCCTGACCCCAGTTCTCTCCTAGAGCAATTTTGAAAGTTTAGTTTACACCAAGCAAGTAGTTTTGGGAAATAATATCATAGTGATAGAAAAAGGAATAATGGATTTAAACGGAAAAAGGAGAAATTTAGACTAAATATATACAGAAGAAATTCTTTACTGGGGCAGTGGTGAGGGACTGGCACAGGTTGCTCAGAGCTGTTGACACCCCACCTGTGGGCACGTCCAAGGCCAGGTTGGATGGAGCTTTGAGCAACCTGGTTTAGTTGCAGATGGAAGGGAGTGGAACTGGATGGACCCAAAACCTTCTCTGATTCTCTGAAATGTCAGCCATGCTGCATGAAACAAAAATGTGAAGGTGGCCACCCTTTCCTTAAAAAAAAAATGCAAAAAAACAAGAACAACAACAAAAAAAATCCAGTCATCCAGTCGTTTTTTATTTAATGAGGAAACAGTAGTAGACTCAGGAGCTGTAACACTGTGAAGATGCATCATCTATGGCACCAAACCCTTGCAGGTGAGGCACATCATGGACATTACACACATCATGTCAGTGAATTTGAGAAGCAAGTTCTTTAAACAGATCAGGGTGGGACCCACTTGGTTCCCAAGGACAGCAAAAGTGAGCTCAGTTTCTTCTGGAACCAATGAAAAAGCTCCCATGACCTTCAATGTGACTTTATTTGAGCCAAATGTGAGAAAAATTTGAGCCAAATATGATCAACTTTGAAAATCTCACACTGATGTCACCTGACTACCTTGTTCCGCCAAGCAAACAGCCATGACAGACACCTCGTGCTGTATCTTCTGTGAAAAATGAGTGCTGGAGGCAGGCAGCAAGACACAAAACAGATGAAGATGCATGCAAAATCTGCTACTGAACAGTACATGATGTCATACAAGCCCTGAACAGAGTTGGTGTTACTGAACCCGGGGTTGCTGATACTGAGGGCTCTGTGCAATGCCACTTCTGTATTTCTGAGTCCTGGGCATGCTGCTTCTGTGAAAGGGTCAAATACACAAATCTCCTCACACACAGATCCTTGGAAAAAAATAGAACTCCTTGCACCACAGAATCATGAAATCATTAAGGCTGAAAAAGACCTCAAAGATCATCAAGTCCAACCATTAACCGTGATTCTTGGTTTGCAACTTTTTTCCCCTTTGCCAAGTGCCAAGTTAAGGGATAGTCTTTCCTGCATTTTCCAGCCAGCTACAGAAATGGATTCTCTCAGGAGCCATGGAACATCACCCAACACTGAGTTACCTCTCCCAGAACAGATCCCCCACCTCCTCCACCATAATCAGCGTATATTAGAAGTTATTCCAAAAGACAGCAGAGGGCCTGGTGCACGTGCTCCCACAGAGGCAGAGGACATGAGAGCAAACGTGTGACGAGCGGCTGTTGGACCATCCCCTGAATTACAACGATGCTCTCAGCTCCCAGGGTGAGGAGTGCAAGGGCAGAACCCAAACAGAAGGGAAAATCACCTGTCACAGTTTAATGAATGTGCTGGGAAGAGGCTAAAAATCGAGCTGACATCCCTGGCGCCTCATCGCAAAACATGCCACGGCAAATAAAACAATAATGATAAAACTGCAATAAATACTAAATAACAAGAAAGAGAAGAACAGAGCTGGGCTCAGACAGGGGTGAAAATGCTTTAATAATTCTCTTTAACTCTTTAGCTTCAGTTCACAGAGCTCTAGCAACCTGCTAGAGATACACCAATACCAAAAGTGTTCATTTGCATTAGCAAAGTCTGGGGATGGTGAAATTTACATCTCCTACTTGGCCACTAAGCTGCTCTAACTAAAACTGACCCATTGTACCTTGCAATTTTTAATCACAGACCACATTTTCCAAGAAGCTTTGCTCCTTGCACCTCCTCTAGAACATTTAATCTGATGTCAGTGATTAATTTTCCACTCCACTTTTTGGGAGACAGAATAACCTGACAGGATAACAGGATCCTCAAAAGGACAAGCTACAGTGGCTTAGCTTACATTCCCCTTACAGGAAAAGGCTTTATGCATCTGAGAGATAGACCAGACATCTCAATGCATGCAGAGCATCAGGGAAGACATGCAGAGAGCAAGTCCATGAAAAGCAAGTGAGCAAACACTGTGCAGGAAGGGCACCTTGCATGGCTACTGCAGAAACACATCTGGCCAGCAAGGAAAATGCTGGTGAAATTATTTGCCAGATCAAAAGCCTTTAAAGGTTCCCCAGCGTGGCTGTGTTCAAACTAAGGTCCAGAGTGACATCTTTTGACCTCCTGCTCGGAACACCAAGGGCTGTGTACAGACACAGGGCTGCTGTCAGTGTCAGCCTGACGAGGAGCCCTGTGGCAGAGCTGACTCCTGAGCCCGTGGATGGGCCATCACTTTGGACTGGTGGCAGTCACAGGGCACTGTGCTTTGAGGGTTTTATGTTGTCCCCTATAATACAAGCATAGCTGTGGTGTGTGGCATGTCCTGGCATGGCTCTTTTCCACTCTGATGTGCGTCTGTAGGCAAAACTACTTCAAGAGCATTAGAGGTCCTTGGCTTAGCTTAGAGCACATTCTTGCTTCACAAACTATGCCTAGCCTGTGCTCATAAGCTCTTTTCTTTCATTTTTTCCTCCTTAACGACTCTGAAATGGGATGCTCAAACCTGTCCCCACACCTGACCCTTAGGTCTGCTTTCAGAAAAAATTCTGCTCCTCCATCTTCAGGAAGCAAACCCTGAGCCATGCTGAATTTTTGCCAGCACTTTCCCCCTCTCTAAGCAATTTGACATTCAGCTGCAGCAAGGAGAGGAGCTCTTCAGGCTGCTCAGGGGTCCTTCTGTGCTTTGTACATCAGCACATCTTACAGAGTGACATGGTGGATGAGCAATTTAAATGGAAAGGGATGCTGCCTCTTAAAAAGACAGTGAGGATTCAGCTGCTAAAAGCATGCAAGAGAAAGCTCTCATTGCAGCCAGGAAGAGATCTGCCCTAAGTCAAGTACTCTTCATTTTGATCATGGGTGGATGTTGTTCCCTATTCTTTAAGCCTGTGGCAGAAGCATCTTTTCAAAAATACCCACTTGCCTTGTTTTTTTTGGTGTTTTTTTTTTTTTTTTTGGTTTTTTTTTTTTTTTTTTTTTTTAATCCCAATACATGGCTCTGACTTCATCTGTAAAACACAGATCAAGATGTTGCCTGGATATATTTTTTTTTTCCTCCTGACTGCTTCTCCTAGCACTGAGAACACGCAAAATGCTAATGTAAAAGCTGTGCCTCCATCGAGCAGTGCACAGGCTCGCTGCAGCACAGGCACGGGGAGGGGAGCTTTCCTAGGAGCAAAATTAGCAGCTTCAGAGGCACGTACTGCAAGATGCCAAGAGCAGAACAGCCAACAAAAAATCAGTAGGAAGAGCAGTAGCTATTTTCTCTTGTCTTTCCACTTTCACATTGCAATGCACAAGTGTAAATGCCCTGTGTGGTAACAGCACCTTCCTTTTCTTCACAGTTGTGCGTCTGCATTTGAAGGCATTGCCAGGATGCCATCTCTGGGAGACAGTGGGGTGGCACTGATGTGACCCTACTGCATTCATTTAGCAGAGGAGTGGCAGTCAATCAGCCTGTCTGCTACTGATTAACTCAGCCTCAGCTTTCAACAGACAAGAGGAAAGGTTAATTTTGCACTGTGGGCTGGAGTCAGGCTCTCTTCACTGAGAGTCAAGAGGTTTTTGTCTGTGAATGTGATGCACTCCTGACACATCCTGGGGGATGAAGGGCATGGGGCTGCTGCTCTCCTAGCACCCAGTACTCCCCATCCAGGCTGTCCCCACTGTCATCTCCATCCTGGGTGCAGCATTAGCCCCATACACTGCCCAGAATCTTTTTGTCCAGACCCAACAACCCTGGGTGCTCTTGTGCAGCCTCTGCCCTGCCTCCAGCCATGGAAAATGCATGGACATATCCCAGACAAACCCTGCCACCTGCAAGCTGCAGCTGACTGCCCAGCCATGTGATATTCATCTGTTAATGTCATTTATTTAGCAATATGATATCAGGGTCACTTGAAGCACCATAGGATGGAAATGCCTAAAGAAATTTTGTATCTGCTATTATTTGGGGCATTAGGTAGTGTCTTTATGCACAATCTGCTGAGTTTCCTGCAGCAGGAGACTGAAATTTGGACAGGAAAAACAATTTGACTGTGTTTCATTACCTGGGGTTATCACCTCCTGCAGGGCACAGTGAATTCCCAGCTGTGCTTGCCTCCCATGTGCCTGACCTACTGTGGAGCAGGGCAGCAGCATCCAATATCTGGGAAATGTCACAGCCCTCACAGGCAAAGCACATGGGGTTAAAAGCAAGGAGCTGAGCCGTAGGCAGCGCTGGATCCTTCTCATAAGGCAACTCTTGGCAATTATCCTTGTGTTTTCACAGTGCTCTCGAGAGCGGCAGTGTTTGAGAACCATCCTGTGCTGCTCAGCACTGAGCAGGCAGATTTGGGAAGGGCCTGGGGAAAAGGAGGTGGGTGGATAGGGGAGAGGCACTGCTACCATCTCTGAATTGATGCTGGAAAAGGAATACTTTTGTGGTTAGTGTGAAAAGAATCGTTGCTAGAGGGAGAGGGAGGCGCCTGGACCTGCAGGCAAGGTACAATTTCAACCTGAGTCTGCCACAGCCTTGCACAAGCTCAGGATGGTGGTTTAATACCCATATGCCTTGGTTCCTGCCTGTCAGATCGAGTCAGTCATTCCAGCCCACCAGGAACTGTCTGACAAAACCTCCTCTTGATGGAAGGGACTGACTTGTCAAAGTGGAAGCTCCTTTATACCACTGCTGACAGCAAGTTCCTCAGTGACAGAGTTCTGGGTCAGAGCATCCTTAAAATGTCATTCAGTCTATGGCTAGGGCACAAAGCTGGGACCTGGCCTCCCAACACACTTGATTCACAGCAAACATTTGAATTTAGTTCCTGTTTGTCGTGGCAGAGCGCTCATCCCACCAGGATAAAACAACCTCTTCCTACATTATCTTCTGGTGACCTTCTGGTTGGAGATGTCCTGCTGGTCTTGTGCATCCAGCAACTGAGTCTCTACAAACAAAAGGAAAACTCACCCAGCCCATCCACTAAACCTCTTTGTGACACAGCAGTAGGGACCCCAGAGACAGATACACACAGTAAAATATAATTAGAGCCTAAAGCAACCCCTGTAAAAGCAGAGGGGTTCCTCTGAGCTCACCAGCAGCCAGTGCTGTCTCAAAATTGGGTCCTGCTCTTGCACAAAACAATGGCACACAGATAAAGAGGACTTCTTTTTTCTCCCATTCAGAAAAGTGTTGAATTCTAAGGGTTGGTTTAGAGCTCAAAAATAATTAATCTCTTTCTTTCAAGGGTGATTGACAGCTACATTTGTTATTGAGCCATGCCTTCAGAGTTGGGGAACAGCATCTTTAGCCAAGGGTTCAAACTGGAAATGCAGATTACAAGCACACCTGGAGCAGGGGGTGCTGGAGTAGGAGGAGTTTTGCATTTGGCAGAGCACTGAGCGACTTGGTCTAGTTGCAAATGTGACTGCTCATTGCGGGGGCTTGGAATAGCTGACCTTTAAAAGCCCCTTCCAGCCCAAAGCATTCTCTGATTCCATTGCTTTTGGCTGTGAGCACCTCTGCCAAAACACGGTGTTAGCAGGGGAGAAATGCTGAGGAGCCTTTGCAGGGATTTGGCATTCCTGTCACTAGAGGCAGCACTAAAGATGCAAGGCTGCCTTGACCCTGGTTCAGCTTCTTTAATCTCACAACAGCTCTCCAAAGGTGTGTTCTTGAGAGATATTATTGCTGTCGCTCAAGGAGGCCCAGCGTGTGGGAAAAGGAAAGGATTCAAGGAGCATCTGGGCAATGCTCTCAGGTACAGGGTGGGATTCTTGGGGTTATCCTGCCGGGCCAGAGTTTGGACTCGATGCTCCTTGGGGGTTTCTGTGGCCTCGGGGTATTCTGTGACTCTGATTGTGCTGCTCTGTCGAATATTGCATCACCCTCAGTCACTGTTCATGCCCTTCCCACCATGAACCCAGTCCCTGGCCTCCCCATCCTGGCCAGAAACCATGAGATTCACCTCCATTTTCTGCAGCTCTCACAGGAAACCGAGGTGTGCACCCCAACAGTTAATATATTAGGATTCAGCCTGGATCATCCCTCTGCAGGGCCTGTGAGAGGCAATCTACCACATGCAGGAGGCTTTGCTTGTAGGATATGCTAAACTGATGTTCCTACTGTGACTTCAAAGTGATGATGACTTTTTGAAGTGAGCTTTAAGCGACCTTGCTCAGGAGACAATAGTGGTTTAGTTGCAGAAGCATGGAGCTTAGCACATGGCAACCCACCTTGTGACAGCGGTGCAGAAATCCTTGTTCATCTAATTCTCCAAGATTTATCATTATTTTTCATTAGTTCAGCCCCAGGGTGGGAGCCCATTAAAAAAAAAAAAAAAAAAAAAGGAACACATTTCACAAAAGAAATATCTGTTTTCTGCTTTCACCAGATCTGCTATTATCAAAATTGAAGAAATAGTTGAGAATATCCTCTTGGTTTAAACACTTTTGCTCAGAAATAAGAGTGAAATCATTTTATGGTATTGTCGAAAATCATATTGTTAACTCTGCACTTCAGTCTTGCTTTGAATAGATCAGAACTTTTTAAAAAAGTTACTTAATTTCAAAACTGAAAGATTAATTAATTTCCATATATAGACATAATTAGTCAAAATTATCACATGTCTTCAAAAACATGCTGTACTCTCTGTTTTGTATTGGGTACACAGAGATCTATTTGCCAGCCGCATACTCTTGCCTCTCCAAAATCTTTTCTCTCTATGTGAATTACAAATCTCTTTTTCTGTCCCTTTTCAGGGCTAAGTATATTTTTTGTGTTTTTCAAGTCACCAGTGTTTCTTTTTATTTCTGTTTTTCCATTTCTCATTCCTTTTACCCATCTTTAGGAAAAAAAAAAAAAAAAACAAGAGAAAAAAATCACAGGAAAAAAAAAAAAAGTATGACAAGTAAAATATCCACAGCTGCCTCATTTTGGACACAGTGACGAGAAGTCAGGCAAAGTTTGCAGGGAAAGTAAAGTCCTTGTTAGAACAAAGGAAATATTTTTGATCAAAAAGAAAAGACATTTCTGGATACTCAGTATGCCAGATAGCATGACAATTTTTTTCCCCAGTGTTATAAATGTGGTGGTAAAAGATATTACTCCTTCTACAAACCCTGTTTATTGAATGCTTCACCATACAGCAAGGCCTCATCCTGAACACAGAGGGTACTTGCCATTACTCAGAAGCAAACAACTCGTAGGTATTTCATAAATATATTTATCTGCATTTTCCTGTGCTGATTATACACTTTCAGAGCAAATAAAGATGCATTTTGATGAGAAGATAACACATATTAATATTTCATTCTCTCTTCCTCAACTTCTGCACCCTTAGAAATAATCTTTTTTCATTTTTCCCATCACAAAAGTTTCCAAAAGTATGAAATTGTGTGACCTCATTTTGAAACAAAACCCAGGGGAATCCAAGGGTCACTTAGGTTTTAAAAGCCCTCCAAGACCACGGAGTCCAACCATTCCCCCAGCATTGCCAAGGCCACCACTGACCCATGTCCTCATGGGCCACATCCACACAGCTTTTAAATCCCTCCAGGAATAAGAACTCATCCACGAGGGACCAATGTTGGTCTTCAAGCCCAACCTTTTATAAAATGACGTTGCAAATCCAACAGGACATCGTGAACTGGTACCTCACATCCCAAATTCTGCTCCTTACCTGAGCTTCTAACATCATTGGGAAATGTTGGCCACAGTTTCGGTTCCGATCCAGCCCAGCCCTTAAGGACATGCACATGCCAGGATGGAAGGAAGGATTTAGCTTCTGACTCAAAGTGAATCATGTGCACCAACGCCTGCTGCTTCAGATGTTTCCTCAAGTCACGGCCAGGTCAGTGCTCATAAGCCTTCAAGTCAGCCAGCAGCCAAGATTAAAACTCTGGACAATGAACTGTGAAGCCTTAAGCCAAGAATCCTCCGAAGAGCAAAGGAATAAGCTCACATTCACAGCTCAAATACATGAGTTTTAGGTCATAGTGGATCTCAAAACCTCAGGGAATACCTAGAGCAGGTTAATGCTTTGGTAATAGACATTTTTTGAATGCTTTTAAAGGCAAGACATCCCTCTGCCTGCATGAGTACGCAGGGAAATTTCACCACTCTAATTTCACCTCTTTACTAGAATCCAAATCCCAGGTGCTCATTGTGACCCCACAGCCATTACCCTTAGGACATATCCGTGCAAACTCTCAGATGCACCGTGTATCAGCCCCAAACCAGGACAGAATTGACCCAAACAACAACTTTCCCTTTCCCTTTGCTTCTTGTTTCAACAAAGCTGAAATGTTGTGTCTGACTGTAAAAGACACACCCCTAGATAAAGAACAGGTATATTTGATCTCCTCTTGTCATCCTTTTTTTTAAATATAATAGGAATAATAATAAAGAATAGCAATAGATGGCCAATTTTCAACACATTTAAATATGGAAAAAGTAAAAACAATGCAACTGTATTGGAACTCTTCCATCCTCAAGGCTGAAGTGTGCCACACCAATGTGCTCCTCACTTTCATTATTAATAGACCAAATAAGATTAAACTTTACCCAGAAACAGTAGAGATTGAGGTAGTTCTTCAGTTTGGTGTCACACATGCAATTCTGTGCTACTGGGAATATTCAGCCTTGAAAGAGTTTGGCATGAGTTGCTGTCCCAAGCACATTTATAACCTGTCATATCTTATCCTAAATAATTTCAGGGTGCTGATGGCCAAAAAGCCAGATGAAAGCCAGTCCTTGGTTCTCAACCTCATTTGCAACAGGCAGGTTGCAAAGACTTGACCAAAATTTGACAGGCTAGTGTAAGATAGAATTGCACAGGAGACTGAATTAATTTTCAACTCACTGTGCTCTTGAGCATGATTTTAAGGAGCAAGTGAGTGAACATCCCCATTGCAAATGAATGATTCTGCTTTCTCGGAGTAAAGCATGCACAGAGCATTGTTTGATTAGTGAGACGTTTCAAGGGAAATAAAGAACAGCCAGTATCTATTTCCCTTGTTTTGAGCATAACTGGAGCTTGCACTGCACAGAACCCAGAATAACCTCAAGCAGCTGAGTATCCTTAACTGCCTGTGGTCAGCCCCTCGAGAAAAGATGTTTATTGCTGGATAAAAAACATGTCATCTAACCCTACCAAACCTCAGCATCTTTTATGAATCTGTACAAAACTTAGCCTTGCAGATATGTTTTGGTACTATGTCTTGAGAAACCCTGCAACACACATGAAGACCAGCTCTCATGGCTCCCTGCTTTCCAGCCAGGTGATAAAAAGCTGTATTCATCACAAACAGGGATGGAGGAAGACACAACCTTGGCGTCCCACCTGCAGGGATGAAGACCATGAGGCAAAGGCTGGCAAGGTCCAAGCAAATGAGAGTCACCATGGGGCGGGGGACGTGGGGATCTGTCCACTGAGTGGTATAAATTATTCCTGACCACTCTGCAAGTATCAAACAAGGGGCTGGGAGCTTTGGTTATGGCACAGCTGTCCAGGGAGTCCCCATCCCTGAAGGGGTTCAAAAGCCACGTGGATGTGGCACTTGGGGACATGGGTCAGTGTGGGTTGAGCAGTGCTGGGGAAACAGTCAGACTCTGTGATCCTGGAGGGTTTCTCCAACATAAAGGATTCTGTGGACTGACCCCTGAATTTCATGTCCTTTTACACCTCCATGGGGTCAGTAGATCTCCCAGTGCAGCTGCAAGCTGTTATGAATGCACCCCCACCCCTTTGGCAGGACATCAGACACCCTCAGAGTGATCCAAAACCGGCAACACTCAAAGGAAAACCGGCACCTGGCTCCGGTTTTGAGCCTGTCCCTTGCACTGAGGCTCAGCCACAGCCATACAATCCTAAGGCTTCATAAACTCAAGTGAAGCAGCACAAAGCTGAACAATAGCCCTCCCTTGTAATTAATACCTGTAGTGTAAATTAATCCAGGCTGCCAATAGAAGCTGCTGGGTAAATAAGAATCTGTGACACTATCCCTGTCAAAGGCCCGTGGGCATACGATGCCATGGATGTGAATACAGGGGATAGAGGGTCATTCAAGCAGGAACACTTAAGATGTAACCTGTTCTCCTTGAGAAACGTGTGGCATTCCACAGGGAACCTGACAGGAGGAGTTTTATTCAGATAAGTAAATGCAATCACTCAGGTGTCTGCAACTGCCAAGTCAGACATCCACAGTAGTTCTATTTGTATCATGAAAAGTACTCTGCTTTTGGGTTTTGAGTGTGTGGGTCCATTTTTTCCACTATATCTATCTATGAATCTATCTATATCTATATCTATATCTATATCTATATCTATACCTATACCTATATCTATATCTATATCTGTATATATATATGTATATACATAGTTGACTGGTTTTTTGCCACACATTCTTTTCTGCATTTTTAAATTATTCCTCTTTTCCCCCCCCCCTTCCCCTCTTAAAATGAACCTCTCCAAAATTAACCTCTCCAGTCTACAGGAATTCTCTATCTGGCCTGTGCTCCTCACCAAGAAAGAGGCTGAGTCTGCCCACAGTTTAGTCAGTTTTGGTATAAGCACCAACAACCCCCCTTCAAATATGCTTCAGATGCCTTTTCAATTAATCAAAGATATGACAAAGAAAAGGAGTTTATTTTTTTAAAAGCCCACATCCTTCCCACACAAAGCACAGAGAAGGTCCCAGCAGTGATCTCCAGTTCAAAAGAGGAAGGTAAATCCTCATGACAAAGATGAGAAAGTTCTCCGGGAGAAGATCAAAAACCGAGGGTGCTGCAGGAGAGGGAACCCGGAGGAAACTTTTTTGATTCCCTCCAAAACATTCCTGACTGTGACAGCAAATGGAGTATGAAAGCAAAGCATGAAGCTAAGTTTGGCAACAACAGTGTCTGAGTGGTTTATAAAGAAAAACTGAAGTAATAAATGGATTGAAGATGTGATTGAAGAGACTTAACTAGAAACGAGAAGAGTATGGCACTGAACTGCTAATGGGAACGCAGACTTAGGAGGGAATTACTTATCTTTCCTTACATAAACTTACATAATTTTTCATTGTCTAGGGGCCTAGAAAATATTAATACTCAAAGAGTAAACATCACTATTTAATCCACTGGAAAGAAAAACAAAATACCCTAAAACAAAATCAAATTCAGGGCAAACGACTTGTATGTACAACAAAAATCATATCACAATCTCATT
The DNA here is from genome assembly GCF_026979565.1 of Vidua chalybeata. NCBI lineage: Eukaryota > Metazoa > Chordata > Aves > Passeriformes > Viduidae > Vidua > Vidua chalybeata. The sequence goes on along the minus strand of NC_071570.1, from coordinate 2,539,777 downwards.
TCAGACCTTTAGGGATCCGGAGGGAGGCATATTAATTCAGATACATTTACATTTGCAGCTGACAGTTCTCCACAGCAGTCTGGGGATGTTTATCTTTCATTAATTATGGTTCAAGGGGAACTGCAACCTGAGATAGCTGAGCTAACCCTCTCCTCTTACGGATTCAGACCTGCCACCTGGAAGGCATCCAACCCTTCACCCAGCCTCTGGCCTCAGCCCAGCTCCCGCCTGGGCGCGGCCGGCTGCAGAGCCCAGCCTGTGCCACTCAGGCGTGGGGGCTTATCTCTGATAAAGCTGGTGAGAGCTGATGCATTTCTGACAAACGCCTGCCTAAATCTCTTCTTTCACGCTCGGGAGACGATCTTACTCGTATTTATCCCAGGCCAAGCACGTGGAGAGCAGCTCATCCATATCCCAGAGCCACTTCTCCAGAAGAGCGAGCGCACGGGACTGGCTGTTCTGCTTGTGAAATGCAAAGCAGCTCCAGCAATTTCATTGGAGCTGCACTCTCCTGTACCAGCTGAGGGTTTAGCCCACGAGTCTTTTCCTGCTGTGAGACAGGTGTTGAACAGGATGGAGGAAATCACACACGTTCCCTTGAATCATCTCTCCCAGGCAGCGGCAATAATAAATTTGGATAAGGTGTTGTGTCATTTAAAGATCTATTAAGATTGAATGGTTGACTTCCTCCTCAAGGGAACCTTTCCTTAATGGTACATTGCTTTGACTCACACACTACCTTCTCCAGAGCCCTCCTGCCCCTCAAGCGTCCTTAGATTCTCCATTTCACAAATCAATTTGATTAAAAAAGCAGCAAGATACTTCAGCACACACAGCCCCAGTAGTAACTGGGTGGGTTTTTGGCAGATAATGTCTCCAGACATTATCTCATTCCCTTGTGGCAGCCACCCTGGGGATATCTGCATTTTTTAAATGCTCCAATATACATTTCTTGTCAATGGATATTATTTGTGCATGCTAGATCACTTGCAGTATCTTTCAATGGTTACATATTCAACATACCAGCACTCTTTTAGAAGGTTGTATCTCAATAGTGCAAAATTACTCGATTCTGGGTCAGTTTAGTGTATTCTTTCACCGTTAACATGACCTCAATAAAAATAACAATACTTTGCCCTTCTAGAGCATCTTCAATGCTCACAGCACTGCTTAAGTCTGGCAATAAATTGGTTTTACCAAATAATTGCTTCTAAGTGGTAATGTCAGGAACATTATTGCAAGAGGTCGACTAATTATTCTCAATAAGATTCAATCCTGGCAAAAGCACAAGTTTCCTCTTTTTAGCACTGAACCTCACAGCTCTCTTTCCCCGCAGACCTGTGGCTCACGGCCTTCACTTCCACGCCCAAAATTAAGCTCCCAGAAAGGAGCAGTGCCCTGATGAGCCTGTGAGGAACACACAACTCTGTTTCCTCATTAGCACTTGCAGATGGAGTGCTGACATCCCACCTGAGGCTGGTTTGCTGGCTCCTCTTTCACATCTTGATCACTCACCTTACATGCACCACACATCACTGAGTGGCACTGGTACCAATCTGGGAGTACATGTCTGGTGTGCAAATTATCCCAGCCTCATTTCAACATCATTAGCTTAAAACCACGCTGAAAAAGCAGGCACCAGCTCAGTGTGGGTATCATGCACACGTGCAGCAAAACCAGCGTGGAGTTACAGCAAAACCGGCGCAGAGTTACAGCAAAAGGGTTGGGTCCTCTATGGAAATTTCCTCCAGGACATCACCAGAGACTGGAAACATTTCACTTTATGGACAGGACTGCAACCACGCTGGCTCTTTGGGTAGCACACAGGGGTACCAGCTACATCTTTCAGGGTAGGATGCCTCTCATCTACAAGTAGGTATTCAATCTAATTTAATGTAGTCATCACAGATCCTTCAGTACTCGACGAACGAGTGAAGCTTCTCCAAACAGTGATTTATCCCACCCTAGGACATCAGATCTAATGCTGGGAGAAGAAATTATCCTCTTGAGTCATTCTTGCATCTTCCTATATCTCTCTCCACTGACTATAAAGAAAACTTAAATTAGCTTAGACTACACAATTACTTTTTATGTGATGAGATCATCTCAAAGCAACCCCATCCTTTCCTACAAGGCACCAGAAAGCCAAGGTGTTTGGTTTTTTTTCTTAAAAAAACTTACTTTTGGGCACATCCATGGGATTCAGGCTGCCAATGAGGTCTCTGACATACAGCCCATCCCCATCCTCCTTGCTCAGCCAGTTGTTGCAGGGGAAGTAAAACCGGAGGTGAGGTCTGTTCATGTCGGTCACGATCACGCGGTCGAGGAACCATCCCGCGTTCAGCCCGGTGTTGTCATGCTCAATCCTAGAGGAAGAACAACCCTGTTTTAGTATTCTGGTTAAGACTGGCTACTAGCACTGTAATTTTGTGGAATATTATTTACTAGGCAAGGCTAGAGCAACTGTACACATAATTCCCGTTTATGGCTGTCTATCCAAAGGGTTTCAAGGAACTTATGTGCTTTTACAGGGCATATTAAAAATAACAACCTTCCGTATGGGCAGACAGCACAGGTGAGTCTGTGAATCTTTTATCTGCGAGGAGATGCTCAGAAACATACCTCCACCTCCACATTCATTCAACATATGCATTAATTCACCTTGTAGTGCATATCTAAAACATAAGGGACTCCCTTTCCACCCAGTACCCCTCCCGCTCTATTCTCCTCTTGCATTGTTTTAACCACCTCTTCCCAGCTTTCTTTGTACTGCTTACTAATTTTAAATTTTTTATCAGTCAGTCAGACAGTGGTTAAACACAATAATTATCATTTACATTACACTAAGTTAGAAAAAGTGGATGGCAAACCCCATTTGCCTCCATTGGGACATAAAAACAGTCCTAAACATCTTTCCCCGTGATTGCATATGACAGAAGTACAATTCTTGGTGGGGAGCACGGATACTTATAGGTAGGTGATTTCACACTTCAGTTCAAATCTTCGGCAGTAAACAAGCTTTTACCACCCCTTAACTTCACCTTGATGGGAGCACGTTAAGAAATAATGAATAAAACATGGCAATGCTTAAACCTCTACAGCCTGTCATCCTATTAGCACCTCACAGAGCAGGTGTTGTGGTAGCAGGGTTGTGCGGGTACCTTATTTTCTTTATTTGTCCGACGTTATTGGTTTTCACTCGGAACACATCTGTTTTGCTCCTCTCAAAGGCCGTGCTGCTCCTGCAATGCACATGCATCAAAAAGAATGGTGAAAAGCCAGCAGCCTTGACAGCAAGCACACAAGTGCTAGCGTGTAAGGATAAAGAAGTGTCATTCCTAATGCTGGGAAGACCTAGTTTTTGGTGCCCTCTCCCCAGTGACAGGTGCTCTAAGCACTGACATTCAGCAGACTTTTTTACTTCTCAGACTCCAAGAGTTCTTCCAGAAGCTGAGGCAGAAGCTTTGGGGGAAATGCAATATGCTTTGTGTCTCAGAGTCCCACTCCCGGACATGTCCTCTCCTGTCATCCTAGCCTCCAGGCATCAAGCAGGCCTGCTCCTGGTGGTGGAGCAAAGGGCTCCAGCAAGTTCCCAGTGTGGCCACAGATCTGCCCAGGACTCAGCCAGAGATAAAAGCATCTAACCACATCCAACTTTCCAGGCCCATCTCCCATCACCTTTTTAAACAACTGCTGAAACTTTGGTGCTTGGTCCTACAATTTGCATCTCATTCCAAGTAAAACAATTGTAGGCAGGAAATAGTTCGACTTTTTTTGGGGGAATTGTTAAATGTGCAGTTTGTATTTCACAGGTGCAAGTGCCAAATATAAAGTCTACTGGCCCAGGTCAGGGGATGTAGAAGTTAATTCCCAGTTCTGCCTCTAGCCTGCAGTGTGATCCTTGGCAAGCAGCTCTGTCCTTTTCTGAGCTCGTATTTTCCACAAAAGCACTATGAATAACATCAAGGCAAAGCTCTGAAGACACAGCCTCTCCCACCTGCCCTCCCTGATGGGCCCCCATTTTCCCTGGGCTGCTAAGCATGGCTATGGATGATTAAACACAGCAAAATCCAGAAGCTGTGTTAAAATGAACAAGAAACCACAGCACTCGAGCAGCGCAAAGCCACGGTGACAAGCGGTTTGCACGTAGAAAGTTAATGAATATTAATAATCCCAGCAAGGGGGTTTGGCTTTGCTTGCTGCTCTTCAGTCTGCAGGTCGCTGAAGGACCTGCGTGTGCCTTGCTTACAGGTCATTTTGTGTCCTGCTAAACCCATGCCCAGCCTTCCTTCTCCTCCTCCTCGTCCATTCTGCTGTTTCACACCCCGTGCCAGGAGCAACACCAGTGTACAAAAAAAAAAAAAAAAAGGCTAAAATGGTTAACCTTGCCGCGAAGACAAGAGGCAATTAAACCCGGCTCAGCCTCCCCCAGCCTGGCTGCTGGAGTGAAAACAGCCAGCGAGTGAAAGGCAATTAGTCTGTCAGGCTTGAATGAGCATCGTAATGACAGCAGCTTCTCCCCGCATTGGCTCGGAGATCGATGCAGCGCTGCAGACTGCTACGGAGATGGCATGAAAGTATTAAGTGAGAATAATCAGCCCAAAGCTCTCAGTGCACCAGTCCCTCTGGCTGCTGGTTTCTGGCAGTCCCGCCGCCCTGCTGGGCTCTCTTATTTGCTGGGATGGATGCTGGGGGGCAAACCTCCTTCTGCAGGGCATCCAGAAGTGTCCACCGAGCAGATGCTTAGTGCATCCCAAAACAGCCTGGGGAAGCATTGGAGAACGTGACACAGCCCAGGTGTCAAACCCCTGGGAAGTCTTGCTGTCGAAAGGTAGGAAGAGTTTTGACAAGTCTCTTCCCTTGAGATGGATCTGCAGCATCAACAGCAACGGGAAAGAAAAATCCAGCCCTTACTTCTGGCACTGCCAATTGCATGGGGAGGGAGCGAGAGAGGGAATATCCCACAGTGAATGGCTACACTGAAATGTGGGCTAAAAAAAAGGAAAGAGTGAAAGAAATGGAGAAATTACAGCTGGGCTATGTCAGAGTCTGGTCCAGGCTAGGACTAGGATGAGACATTCACAGCCAGATTACCATAAAGAACTTGTTACACCAAACAATGAGGCACACTGGCTTGCACAGCCCTGGTGACAAATAAAGCAGGAAAAATATGACTTGGAAATTGCAGCACTAAATTTGCAATGTTCAGGCTTGACTGGGTTCAAACCCAGGGATTTTAGACCATAAGCTTAGTCTAAGGATCTTTTGAATTTCACTAGAGACCTATCATTAATCTGAAATAACAGGCCAAGGCAACTCCAGAAATATGTTTTAGTGGGGTTTGTTATTTGACATATTTGATTGGCTCTAGCAATATTCTGTTGCAGCATTTTTCCCAATTGCTTTGTAAGAAACATCCAAGGAGCTCCATATGAAATTCTTATATATATATATATATTTTATTTTTTTTTTTTTAATCTGAAGCTGTTTTCAGATTTTTTCAGTGGAGTAATTGCCTGCAGGCTGTGCTGCTTGTGGCACTGCAAATGTACAATCATTCAGAACACTTTGTTCCCTGGTTGGGTTAGTGGTCTGCAAGAACTGGTACATATTTGAGCATAGCATTTTTAAATCCCTGCATTGATCTCCTCTGCATGGGCATAGACAATGGAGCCAATGCCACGAGAGTTTTGCCACTTCTTGATGGGTTGATAACCAGAAAGCCTCTATAATGCAGTTTTGTTTGCAAAAGTACATAAAATAAGCATTTGTACAAGTAAATATTTATTTTTTTAATGAAGGTGAATTAAGAAGAGTTGACCACACCACCTAAATAAAAGTCACATTTGGAAGTGACTTTTTTTGTCACTTTTGAGTGCTTGTAGATAATAGTCTTCCCTCTTGATCAGCTAACAGCACCCTTTTCACAGGTGAGTTCTTAGGAACAGACAGAAAACCAGGATACTGATCACAGGAGAGGCATAAAAATAATGGCCTTCAGCAGTGATGGAGTAACCTAAACCAATTTAGCTTTGAATCCCTGCTTAATCATTTAAACTTCATTTCAATTCTGTGTTTTACCTGAAAATGCCTTGTACACACAGAACTGCCAGCAGAAGCGCCACGGATTAAGGGCTGCACAGAAGCACAAAGTGTTATTCTGGGTGTCAGTTCAAACAAAATTTTAAAAATGCTCCATTAAACCATTAGAAAGAGTCAGTTCTTGGTTGCATCTCCCTGAAATGCTGCCCACAAATCTGCCTGCTCCTGCCACGGATGTTTAGCAGCAGTTGGAGGAGCTGATTATCGGGGATGATTTTGGAAGGTTGTACAGCCCAAACCATCCTAAAGCCTGCCACTTTCTAGGAAAAAATAAATGCTACTTGGTTCACCTACTAGGTCAGGGGAGTTTCTCATGCACTCTGGGTGGGCAGTGTAAAATGTCACAGAACCACAGAATAATTTGGGTGGGAAAAGCCCTCCAAGGACATCGAGTCCAACCATTCCCCCAGAACAGCCAAGGCCACCACTAACCCATGTGCCCAAGTGCCACATCCATGTGGCTTTTAAATCCCTACGGGCATGGGGACTCCATCACCACCCTGGGCAGCCTGTTCTGGGGTTGGATAGCTCTTTTGGTTGAGAAAATCTCCCTAATATTCAATCTAAACCTCCCCTGGCCCAGCCTGAGGCCGTTCCCTCTCCTCCTATCCCTGTTCCCTGGAGCAGAGCCTGACCCCCCCGGCTATCCCCTCCTGTCAGGAGCTGTGCAGAGCCACAAGGTCCCCCTGAGCCTCCTTTTCTCCAGGCTGAGCCCCTTCCCAGCTCCCTCAGCCTCTCCTGGGGCTCCAGCCCCTTCCCAGCTCCGTTCCCTGCCCTGGACACGCTCCAGCCCCTCAGTGTCTCTCTTGTCCTGAGGGCCCAGAGCTACTGCCAGAACTTAATGTGTGTCAGAGCTGAATTGACAGGGACAGGAAGGAAATTTCTTCCCAAAACCACCCAATGAACCCTGCTCCCTTCCCCATATTTTTGCAACAGCTATAGAGCGCTCTCTCTCCACATCCTGTTCCCATGTAGGATTTCCCTTCCACCCTTCAGCCAGTATCATCTGTAAGGGTGCCATGAAAAGGTGTCAGGGATGAGCACTGGTCTATCCCTGTTGTTGTCCTGGCTTGAAAGCACAGACAGCTTCCCTCCATCCTCAGGCTGTCTAATACACATTATAGGCTGTGTGAACCCGTGTTATCAGGCCTCTGGCTAAGATGGCATCTTGCCAGAAGATGCAAGAGGTATTGGAAAAATGCTGACAATGTGTTGGCCTCATCCCTCTGTCCCTCCCTACACATCCACAATCGATCACTCCCGGAGAGAGGACATTGTCATGTACAAACTAACTACAAAAAAATCCCCCATATGTTCAAACCATAGCAGCTCTTAGCACAGAGCTCCAATAGCAGCATCATTAGCCTCCTCCTTGGAGCAACAAATACTCCAGGGAGTTTGGTCTGCAAATATTTAGCCAAGACTGCTGTCATGAAGCTGACAGCATCAGTCAGCAGGTGGCTGGGAATACCACGTGAGGCAGCATACGTCCAAAACCACTCCAGATGGAAAAGAAACCAGCAGGAAAGCACAGCCACTGTCAATGTCTGTACCAAGGACATTATCGACCAGCAGAATGAATCCTGCTTCAACAGGCACTGAAAAATTGGTGAAAAAAGCAGCCCCACTTGAAAGGGTTTAATTGGATGAGATTAATTGCTCAGGGCTGTAGCAAAGTGATGACACCCGGGAGCCAAACTCCAGGCCAAAACCGTGGGAGTCTGAATTTACCCCAAAACTTTACAAAGTGAAGGCAGACAGACTCTGCCTTATCCATAAGCAGTCCAGGTACAGATTCAGACAGCCTTAATTACAGACATTGAGCAAGTGCTCCTTCATGTTGTACTGCATCGAGCAGCATCATCTTAATATCAGATCTTTTCATCTTTGGTGGTGTGATTTGCATAAACAAAACAAAGTAGTGGTGTTTAATTTAGATAATCTTAGCTATCCTTTATCATAAAATCATTGAATCATAGAATGTCCTGGCTTGGAAGGGACCTTAAAGATAATTTCTTTCCAACCTCACTGCTGTGGGTGGGGATGTCTTTGTTATCTGCAGTTTGGCTATTATTTTCTAGAGAAACTGTATGCAAAGCAAACAGTGCCACCAAGAACAGTACAAAGGTTGCTCAGTATTTCCCAGTATAAAATTACATTTTTAATTACATTCACTTTACCAGATTGAGATAAATTTTAGTCTGTTGAAAATTTTCATCCCCTTCCCATGGATAAATATTTTTAAATTTTTGATGAGAATGATCTCAGGCATTTTTAAGACTGACATTAATGAGTTGGGATAGGGGCAGGACTTTGAGTGAGACAGAATGTTGAGTTCATTCCAGGAATACACCTTACTCTCATCCCAAGGGGAAAACTGGCCAGGTTTTACAGTCTGAAAAATGCAGCTGACACTTGATCAGCAGGGACCCAGGTCTAACAGCTGAATTCCCTTAAAAGTCTGGCTATTTTAAGCAAAATCATGTTTTTCTCTCTAAGGCTTGACCTTCCTTGTAGTTGTACCACCAGCTGCTGTGTTCATAGCTGCTGGTGGATTATAATTTATACATACGCCAATTACACCCACTCTTATATTTAGGTTGTTCAACACCTCGGTCTCAGCACTCTTTCAGGTATTTTATTCCTGAAATACTAGACACAGGCTGGCTAATAAGACTGAGCAAGACAGAGGAAAAAAAAATTCCGACTTAGTTTCCTTTTTGGAATATGGGCTCCAAAATGTGCTGTTACTTAATGCTGTCCCAGACCATTAAGTCTTCAGAGAGCACTTAAAATACTGCAGAATTGTACCGACATAAATCAGGGCACAGTTAGATACACAAACAGCTGTAAAATGGGAAACATCCTGTGGCACTAAAGGAAAAGGGTCACAGCTCCTCTCTGAAGCAGCACTTCAGCAGCAAGGTGAGAATCCTTCCCCCTCTGCACTTGGGGTTTTCTCCCTTCCTAACCTGAACAGCCCTTTCTGCACCAGCTACCTAACCCTTCCTAACTTATTGTATTAACTGCTCAGAGTAAATAAGGTCTCTTTCCTGTATTTATTTATTTATTCTAGAGAGGTTAAATAACAAAATCAGATCTTCTTCCACTGGGCTTGGCTTAACTATACTAGAGCTACAAACATTACCATCCTCTGAAGATTATCCGGTACATACTCTGCAATTCATATGTATTTGTTGGCTTAAGGAACAGGAAAAACTCTGTATAATCACCCAAGATCAGGTAGAGGTGACTGCCAATTAATTGTCTTCAGCATCAGAAATGTAAAAAAAATTCCTCTGTATTGTTGTCAAATTCAGTAGAAGGCCAGCTGTCACCAATTATTTCATCTTTCTTCCACATTGCCATAGCTGCTAAATCTTCTCTTAACTCTTTCTTCTTCTGTTTTTGTTTTGTTTTGTTTTGTTTTGTTTTGTTTTGGGTTTTGGTTTTGGTTTTTTGTTGGGTTTTTTGTTTGTTTGTTTTTGTTTTGTTTTGTTTTTTTTCCTTAAGATAAAAACCTCTCTGTGATATTATTTGCAGTTGTCCCCAACTGGACCAAGTAAGCTTAACACTGAAAAGTTACACTAGTAAAAAACCCCACAGATTTGGACTAAAAACTGTGAATGAGCTGGCAGTGGCTCTCCCAGCTGAGTGCTGCACTGTTTCCCCAGCCTCAGCCTGGTGGGAAGCACATGAACACGGAGAAATAAAACACTGTGGAGGATCAGCAATGGAGACAAAATACTGTGGAGGATCAGACTCTTCACTCAGAGTGGGACCACTGAGGAACAATTCACGCCTGTGGGGAAAGTTTTGACAACTGTCAAAATGCCACCAAGCAAAGCCTTGGTGTTCACCCCTGTGTCTGTGATGGAGCCAGTGGAAAGAAACTCATTTGTGGCAGTGCTTCTAGCTTCTGGCTGAGCTGTACCTGGTGCAGGGTGGTGGATGGGGAACTGAAGAGTTGCATGAGCTGGGTTTTGAAGTGGGATTTTGCCAAGAGCTTCTGGGCCCAAGCAGCACTTTGCCAGCACCAGTGATACAGTCCCCCCAAACCGGCAGACAGTGACTGCAAAGGAGGAGTCATTCCAGCCACGCCCAGGCGCCCAACACTACTTGTCTGAACCTCCTTTCCAAAGTAAATCACATAATCACAAGATTTTTGTGTTGGAAGGGACCTTAGGGACCTTGAAGTCCATCTCATTCCACACCCTGCCATGGGCAGGGACACCTTTCACTACGCCAGGTTGCTCCAAAGCCCATCCAACCTGGCCTGGAGTATCCCTGCCAGAATAGGGATGGGGCAGCTTCTCTGGGCAACCTATACAGGGCCTCAGCATCCTCATAGCCAAGAATTTCCTTCTAATATTCACCTAACTCTGTCCTCTGATATTTTTAAGCAGTTTCCCCCTTGTCCTGTCACTGTGTATCCTTTCTTGCAGCCCCCCTTTGAAACTCATCTCTTGGGTCAGATTTTGACTGCTGTTACTTCCACAACCGATGTTCCTCCTGACCAGTCGTGGCAAAGATTTGTGTCTTTCACAGTTACCATAATGCTGGCCAATGTTAAAAACACACTGACATTTCATCAGCTTGCCATGTCTTCCCCTTACAGCCCATGACAAAAAGACCTGAACAGTCATGTCTTTCACTACCAGCACACAGTCAGGAGAGAAACAGGAAAAACCCATTCTAACCAGAAGCCGAAGTGGTAGTACCATCTTTAGGCAATGCATGATATTTTAGCTGTCTGTCATACATGGGGAAATGTAAACACCTATAAAATGTCATGCATTTGCAGTCATAAGTGAACTCGTGTAAACGTTTAGTTGAAAGATGCATGAGATTCCATCCTTTTGCCATATTCACAAAGCAGCATAACAAGTTTTGGGGGCTCGGGGGACAAACTGACTATTTCACAGTTTTCTTATAATTAGGAGGCAAGACTATCAATTAAGCAGGTCTGAAGGCACTCCTACATCCAGACTAGATTTTTTTTCTCACCGTTCCTCGATGGAGCACTGTAAAGCACCAGACTTTGCTTAGAGACACAGAAATTTTGCTGGTGTTTGGGAAACCCCCAGTGGAAAGCTGCAGTTGCAGTTCTAGCGGTCACCTCCTACGGGACCAGTTTCAAGAGCCCTGAACTGCAGAAGGTTGGCTTGCCGAGCCTTTCATCCTTGCTTTCCACACCTCAGCCATCTGCTCACTGCACCAACAGGGACCAAGCCCAAAAGGCTAACTCAGGTCTAAACAAGCTCAGAGTGCTGCTGCTGCAACCTGAAATAACTCCGTGCGTCCTTTCTTTTTCCCTTTCACAAAATAAAAATGGTGAGAGCAGGAGGAAAGAGGAGACATAAACCCAAGTGCCAGCAAAGACCACCCACACAACCAGCAGCATGCTTAATGCCACAGCTGATGGACATATTTTGACTTCTCTAAAGGGCATAGAGTTTACATATTAATTTTTTAGGGTAATATTTGGGTTCTTCCCATAGCCTCGAGCAGATGAGTGCTTTCCCAATGAAATGGCTATTTATGTAAATGCTGGCCACAAGACAACTCCCTGGAAAGCAGATGTTGCTTTGATGTTTTTTTCCAAATACTACAGGGCAGGTTTGGAGGCTAGAAGCTCTTTCCCCAGCAGAGCTGCTGCTGCTGCTCTCAGCTCTGTCACTGACCTGCAATGGAATCACGTTCCCTTTTAGGTCCTTGCCTCGTTTTCCTTCTCTGTCACATCAAACAAAATGGCATTCCACTTTGTCAGTTTGTTAGGATGTCTGGATGAAGATCACAAAACAAAACCAAAGCATTTCATATAGATATATAATATACAATCAGGACACTCTCCCTGGTGTTTCTAGAAATTCTGGGATAATAGAACTCCTTTGCCTAGCTCTGGTTTCTGAATTTGAAATATGGCAAACAGGGCTGAAATTTCATGTATTTTCTTTACCATTCCCATATCATTTTCTTTACAGACTCTCATGTTTGAGTTGTTTCACTGGGAAGAGAAGCTCTTTTGAGGGTAAAATTTAAAATAGCTGCAGGTACCTCTTGTCGGTGCTGTAGAAATGGAGAAAATGTGAAGTTACCGTGTGACATTAGCACAGGATTCTGAAACACATTTCCAAGAAAACCAAAACAATAAGAACACCAAAAAACAGAGACACACAGCCTCTCCTAGACTCTCTGGAGAAGGGATTTCTGCTTTATCTTAGTGCAATTGCCTGACTAAGGGGAAGTTAGTACATGCAGAGCCGGTACTTTGTCAAAAGTCATCTTGTTTTCATGGGAAATGAGCACCTGCTGACCCTGATGTTCACTTTGTAAATTAAAAAACAACAGCAAAAAAAAAAAAAAAAAAGCTATGTAGAGAGTCAAAAGCATCTTAATAGGTTCTTAAATTATAAAATAGGGCTCCCACTAAGTTCAACATGGTGATAAGGAATGAGAGGATGCATCCATGTGTTGACATCAGCTGTAGGAAAATAGAACAGGGCCACCAGAATGATGTGCAGCTACAGTGGTGTGCAGCAAGGCATGCAGCAGATAGGATGAAAGCAGTCTAAATTAGGAGTCAGCTTAAATTCTTCCATTTCTGCTTGCCTCAGATTTCCTATGGCTGGTAGTAGGTGGTCATCTATCAACATTACTTCAAAGCCACTGAGTTACTCTTCAGAATCATTCAAGGACACTTCTGTCTGTACCTGACTAGCATGGAGACCTCTGTGGGATCTAGGCATGGGAATATAGCCCATCATGCCCACTTCAACAAGCAATGAATGTTCTCAGCTCCTAATTTGGGAGCTCCAAAATTAAGCTCTAAGAAAAGCAAATATCCCCACACCTTGCAAATATGAGCCTTATATAACATGGATTTCCACCTACAGAAGGGAATGCAGGTTTGCAACGGATTGGGTACGAAATACGCAATGCCAAAAATTCAGATTTCCCTGGTGATCTTAAAATACCATATAGATTTATTCCCTCCACATCCATCAGCATGATATTATGTTTCATCAAAATGCTTTAACAGTCCCTGAAGAGCAGGCCTCAAAGACAGAGATTTCCTTTCAGACACTTACTTGCTGGTGAGATGAGTCTTGGGAGTGATCCCGTGCTCTCCAAAGAGAGTGACAAAGACGTTGGCGTCGGTTCCTGCTCCACGGACATCTCCTGTCACTGTCACCACCTCGTAAACTGTGGAAAGAGAAAAGAAACATCAGGACAACAGGAGACAGCCTTCACCCTTTATAGATCCAAGTCACCTTGGAGTTTATAAACACACCCTAGAGATGCATCTATGCACCCACTGCCCAAACAAACCCATCTCTTGGACAGGGGGTAGTGAGCCCAGCTGTCGAAAATCATCACATCAAACAAGACTGCTGGAGACACTTTACATGGCAGAGAGGGACTGGGTTAGGATGGACTTTGCTGCAAATAAAACACTTCTCTGTGAACACGCTGCCTCCCCTACCATAACGCATGAGCATGTGTTACATGGAGCAGATGAATTTATGTGAAGTGTTAAAGCTGTTGAGCCACTTTTCATTTATGCACATGTCAATGCAATGCACGCTTTCCTGTTTGCTCTGATAAGATATTTGTATGGAAGCTGGGACATCACTACAGCCAGGAATTTTGCATTTTGGTTGTTATGGAGATTTTACCAAAGACAAAATGGTAAATCGTGAGGGGAATCACAGAATGCCCTGAATTGGAAGAAACCTCGAAAACCCAAAAAAAACTCGCTCAACAGGACATCAATCTTTCCAGTCTCTCACAGGACCCACAAGGATCAAGTCCAACTCCTGGTCCTGCACAAACACCCCAAGAATCCCACCCTTTGCATTCCTGGCAACGCTGTCCAAAGGCTCCTGGAGCTCTGGCAGCCTCGGGGCCGTGCCCATTCCCTGGGGAGCCTGGGCAGTGCCAGCACCCTCTGGGGAAGAGCCTTTCCCTGAGATCCAACCTAAATCCCCCTGACAATAGGTAGGAAAACACTTAAATTAGAGTCTCAAAGCTCTATCTATTTATCTTTCCAAGCAGTAGACTGAGTGACAACTTTATTTACACACACATATATCTTTTTGGGAGACACACAAGTTAAAAAGTGCCTTTTACTCAAGCGGCATGACAATATCCAATGGCCAAAAGGCAGAGTTAGACAGATTCAAATAACAATAATTCTGTAGTCAGACATACATTTCTTAGGATGATGAGTGATGTTAGAACAAGACTTGAGGCTTGAAAACAGGTTACTTTACCAAAGGACATGTCTTGGTTGGCTCGACAGAGAAGGAAGTGGAAGAAATTACAAAACCTTGCCTGTGGCCAATCTGTGCACCCTGATGGCTCTTTTTGGCTTCAGACAACATGATGCTCACGATCTAGTGATGGCATCTCAAACTCAGACCTATCAGCTAGGAGAGAGGCTATGCTTTCATCATTTCATCCTCCACAAACTGACTGCTAACTATGGGATTTCTCACAATTAATGCTGTAAAAATGTCCCTCTTCATGGGTGCATCAGAACAGTAACATATTTTATTAGTGTCCCTCTCTCCCTCACCACATCACTAATCTATTCTATTCAGGTATCTATTCTATTCTATTCTATTCTATTCTATTCTATTCTATTCTATTCTATTCTGTTCTAGTCAGATATCTATTCTATTCTATTCTATTCTATTCTATTCTATCCTATTCTATTCTGTATTTATTCAAAAGACATAAAAAATATATTGTAACTCTGCTCTGAGCATCAAATGTTTTTTCACAATAACACTCTTCCCTCAAAACATCGTCAAAAAGAAATTTAATCACCATTTCAACCAAAAGAGCGAAATGCAGGGCACTCATGTAAAACTGATTAAAAACTGTTCTTTATTTCCATCAGCTCTATTGCATTGAGAAAAAAAAAATAGTACAATATTTTCCTAATCTCACCTTTCCATGAATATAAATAGGACAGAAAAGGAG
Source organism: Vidua chalybeata (assembly GCF_026979565.1). NCBI lineage: Eukaryota > Metazoa > Chordata > Aves > Passeriformes > Viduidae > Vidua > Vidua chalybeata. The sequence goes on along the minus strand of NC_071570.1, from coordinate 2,524,684 downwards.
ACATTATTGTAATAAGTACAGGAAGTTGTGATCTGTGCTTGGCAACGTTTTAAGCATCCCTTGGCTTGGAGTATTTCATTTACAGGCTCAAAGGAGGAAGAGATTTGTCTGAAAAAAAAACCAAAAAAAAACCCAAAAAACCAAACCAACAAACCCAGGAAGAGAATGGGATCCACAGCTTGCACATGAGTAATATGTATAAATGTATAAGCGGTGTTTTCATTTCACCTTCCTCCTGTTAGCATTCCCACATGCCAGCGGGAGGTGTTTGGCATAGCGGGGAGAGACAGACGAGGTGTTTGCATTAGCCATTAGCAGGAGGGAGATTTGTAACCCGCCCTGCCCCGCTGAGTCACCGCCCGTCACTCCGGGGCTTTCGGCCGCACCGGCTCCGCTTGGGAAAACAGCCGGCTCACGTTAGAGCATTGCTGTGCTCATCCAGAGCAGCCTTTTGTGCCTGATCATCTCAAAGAGCTTTATGACTTGTCCGTGCCGTGGAAGTATTTGTCACTGTCAGAGCTTCCTACAGGCGCTGCCAAAGTGGCAGCCTCAGCTCAGCATCCCTCTGCCAGCTTCTGCCGCTGGGCGCGGCACTTCGTGCCTGCTCTAGTTGCCAACATCGTGTTTGGTCAAAGGTTGGACTCGATGATCTTGGAGATCTTTTCCAACCTTAACGATTCCATGATTCCAAACTTTTTTTAGGGAGAGGGAGCTTTAGGCATTGTCTCCTCTCTCCCCACAGAGCCTAAGCAAAATTTGCCCCTGTTCTGGTTTTCAGGGGTGAGGTCAAGTCATGTTCAACTTTGTCTGGCATGCAGGCATCTTTCATGTGAGAAGAGAAAAAAAGCCACTGCAACAATCTGCAAGTTCCCAGAGACCTTTCGAAAGCTCAGACAGTTTTTCTAGTGAGTTTTTTTTACTGTTAGAGAAGTGCTAGGACTTAAAAGTTATATGTCCATATAACAGAGTCTGCCATGTTAAACCTGCCCATCAAATGAAACCTATTCTTGAGCTGGTTTGCTGCACCTGTGCAGGTATTGACATCACCTCATCTGTACAACCAATCCTAAGTTCCTTGCTGAAGTTGTAGAAAATTATCTACTCCCACTTTTCAATCCCTAGCAAGTGAGGTGATGGGATACAGGGACATTGTCTAGGACAAAACCCACCACAAAGCCACAATTCTTCCCCACCCCCCCACCCCCCCCCCCATTAAAAGTCAAATCCCTCATCTGATTTCTGCTATCTCACAGTTGCAAAACAATGACAGCCCGAGTAGAAGGGCTGCCCTTAAGGTTCACAGCCCCAGAATCATCCTCCATACACTGCAGTGGGCAGGCAGCACATGGATGAGTAGTTTTTGCCAGGACAGGTGTGCTGAGCCCTGCTCGATTAGCTCATGCCATTACCAGGCATACACTGTGGTTAACACCATTTTAATTAACTTTGCACCGAGGGACAAAAGGAGGGTCTGGGTTGATGACATCAGCACACCACTGCATTTGACACAGGTCACAGTGCATTGCTGGAAGGGAGAAGGAGCCCTGCCACCCTTTTCCAGCTGGATGGCCAGCTGTGCAAATACATGATGTCCCAGATTTCCAGTGATATCATGGATGCAGGGCCCATAATTTCCTTTGCAGGAAGAAAATTAAAGTTTAATGCTAATATTGATGCCAGCTCCTTCTGCAAAAGGCAGGAGAAAAATGCAGATTATTCAGCCACTTCCTTCAAAGGCATGGAAGTTCAGCAGTATAGATTCAAGATTGTGTCTTTTCTTTGCATTTTTTTTCAATATTTTTTTTATCAGCCCCTGTCAGCTGTCATATTTGCTCTACAGTTTGAGGGCCCAGAAGGCAGAAAAGGCTACTGAGCTGGGGTGGGGATAAACATTTTGTACCCCAGCCCTTTTGCTAGGATCAGCACCCATGATATAATTCAACAAGAACTGTAGGTTAGTGACATTTCATAACCACCCTCAAATTTGTTCCTGAATAATTGGATATTTTGGCTTTGAGAGAACATGTCCAGTGCTAGCAAATCCCAAGCATGAACATCTTGTGTTTTGTGATTTAGGATGATAAAACTGAATTAATTAAAAATCTTGAAATTGGATATCTGTGGAAGTTATCTAACCAAAGCTGGCACCTAGGTTAGAAGGATCAAATTTACTACTTCAATGCTCCAGTTTTGAAAGAGAACATTAGGAAAATACAGAAATTGAATTATTAGGTATCCTATAAGTTTCATACATCTCCCAACCAAGTTCCTTACTTCATTTTTGGATGGACTCATGGTATTTCTAATCTTCCCGTTTTGAGTCCCTGTTTTTCACACTCTCCATCACTCAAAAATATCCAAGTTCTCATGGAGGGTGCATCCCCATTATTATTTTCTGGATCATGGGCACTAATAATCACCAAAGACTTTCCTACATGGTGCCTCTTCAGAGCTTTGCAATAACTTTTGGCTTCTGCAATGTAAAAAACCAACTCCTTTTACATGTTCCTGCTGTTTTAACATACTGAGATGTGCTTTGGCAGAGGCTTCTTGGCCTCTCTGTGTATGACTTTGCACCCATGATGCCCCTACTTCCTTCTTGGTCAAACATAAGGTGTAAACCATGACATTCCCATGTCTCCAAGTACTTCATTCACCTCCCTTCAGACATGGACAGGATTTCCAAAGTGGTCAGGTCATGAAGCCAGCATTCAGATGCTGCTGTGGGGCTTGGAGCAGCCTGCTCTACTGGAGAGTTTCCCTGCCCGTGGCAGAGGCTTGGAATGAAATATTCTTAAAGGTCCCTTCCAAGCCAAATCACTCTGTGACGTGTGGTTCTCCTTAATGCTTTCCCTAGCAACGTTGGCTGAGTTTATGAAGTTTATGGCAGCCCCTGGGTAGAGGAGCCCCAGAGAGAGACCACCAAGGCAAGAGAGAGGGGACTGGACCCCAGTCTGATCATCATGCTGCATGGGCCTCTGCTCACAGGAAGACACCTACATCAGGGTGCTTTTAGGTGGCAAACAACCCTGCCCCAAGGTCAAAGTGAGTCTATTCTGAGTGCTCAGATCATGGCCAAGTTACAGAAATCCAAAGTGTTAGTATGGGAATGACTGACTTTCAGCCCAGTCTCCAAATCTTGCTTTTCTCCCAATAGACCGGGCAGAGTCAATACAAAGCTTTAATACATTTACTGATACAGGCTCTTTTGTTCCAAATATTATCTCAATCAAGTGGAATTTAGCTCACTTATCTCCTCTGGTAGATATTGAATCCCCAGCTGACTCCACTGCTCAGCTATCCCGCACAAAGGCTTCAGAAGCTGGTGAAAGTTCCAGCAAGCTAAACAGGGCTGATTTGCTATGAACCACAAACCCATTACTGCTTTTCTCAGGCAAATACAAGCTCAGTAAAGGAAATTACAGGCAGTTCTTTCTTTGTTGAAAATAAGCATTCAGGAATGGTCATTTCAAGCGCAGGATACAGACAGCATAAAATCAGTTTTGAGTTACGTTGCATCACTGCTGGAAACACTCACACCCTGCTCCTTGCCTTGCAGAAGGAGATGATAAATAAGAAGTGGGCTAATACAAATCCATCCATTCAATGATGAGAGTAGAGAAACACTTGCTTCAAAATGACTCCTAAAATTACTATAAAACTATAAACCCTGACAAGTGCAGACTGGGACTGTTAAGCCAAGAGCATGGAAACTTCCCTTAGCTGCCCAAGAAAGGAACATTTCCAGGAGAGAACAGTGCTTTGGCTGATAAATTCAGTTTTTTTCCAACAACATGGGACTGCTCAGCATCAATTATGGCAGTGACTGCAGGTCCTGTCAGGTCACATTCTCATGAGGTGAATATGGAGAACTGAATTGGTGCCTAATTTCTGTCTAGCAAGGCTGTCCCTTGGTTAGATAAAAAATTTAAAAAATAATAAAAAAAAAAAATTAAGGTTGTGCCACAAGAACGATTAAGTAGGTGAAATAAGACAGAAAAGATAGTGAGGAGTTTGGGGAAGGAAGAGGGAAAGCAAAACCCACAGGTTTCTGAAGGGATATGTCAGAGGATGGACCAGGTTCTTCTCAGTGATGCAGAGAGCAAGAGGAACAGGGAGAAACTGATGCTCAGGAAGTTCCATCTGAACATGAGGAAGAACTTCTTCACTGTGCAGTGACCAAGCACTGAAACAGAGACCAGAGAGGGTGTGGAGTCTCCCTCACTGGGGATATTCCAGAGCAATCTGGACAAAATCCTTTACCCTGTGCTCTGGGATTACCCTGCTGGAGCAAGGACCCACTGTGGTACCTTCCAGCCTGAGCCATTCTGTGATTCATCTTGAATATAAGCCCAAATCAACACCAACTGCTTTGAAGCTGTGGCTCTCAGAGCTACCTTCAGATGCTTCTTTTTAGCAGGATGCATTTACCTCAGCAGCACTAATGGCTGTTTGCACTTCGCTGCACCTCCAGCTGGGAATTCGCTGATTATCCTCAATATTCACTTCATGTTGATTCATGCAAAGCACCAATCACTCTGGCTTCTCCTGAAACACTTTGGAGTGTGTTTGTCTTGGAGCACCTGAAGAGTACCTTGACATTTATGCGAAATACTTGGAAGTTTTAAAGGGTCTGTGCTGACTGTTACAGGTTGTGTTTGGCAAAACAATGCTCTGTGCATGTGAACACAGCAGATAAATACTTATGATGGTTACAGTTTAATCAGGACCATCCTTTACCCACCACAAAGAGCCTTTTAAATCGCAGCCTGTTTGTTTTTAGTGAGCCACAATTTGTGCAATAATCTCTTGTCATACACAAAGTGAGTCAAATTCTCCCCTCATTCACTCTGAAGCAAATCCTGACTAACTCCATTGACTTGAGCACAATGGCTTTGGATTTGTACCTCAGAACTGTGAGCAAATTTGGGCCTCACACTCTGTGAGAAATTGCCTGCTCTTTATATCCTTCATGGAAAGAAGCTTTTGAGTCTGGCATGGATGCCAAATTAATTATTCAAAGCAAAAGAGAGGGATTTTTTTTTTTTTTCACAAATATTTGGACTGGTTGCACACTGTTACACATTTTGCTATTCAAAGTTTATACAAGGAATTGCAGAATTAATAGCATCTCGCATTTTGAGACTTTGTCATGGACATGAATTAGGGAGGTCTTCTCCTAAGCAAACTTAGTGCTGGTACACACAGGTATCATTATCTTGAGCTCTGAAATATCATTTATCTCTTACAATATAAATCCAAAGCTGAACACTGTCCTGCCTGTTCTCACAGGCAGAGTAGTCATGGTTTGGAGTGTGTTTTACTTCATCAGCTATTGTAAAAATTAACATTTCATTCTCATGCACTGTAGGAAGCCAAAGTTGATTCATATGGTGCTCCAGCTACCACTTAAAGAGTATTTTTGCCTGAGCACTACCAGGAAAAACCACCTTAGGTCTTTGCTGGAACAGTAAAGTATCATTAATTTAACAATCAACATCTTTTTTATTCAAGCTTAAATTGTGTTGGAGGAAAACACTGTGCCTCAGGGGAGAGAGACACTCACAACAGAAACCTGTTCCATTTCTTTCATCGTCTCTTGGAGGTAGGAAGGACCTGCCAGGACATGGGGTGCCTGTGAGTCACCACTATTGACAAGAACATTAGAAATTTCTGTCCAATGGGAGGTGTGCAGCACAGCCTGGGCAAAATATGAAATTGATTTTATCTGCAGCACCGAACAAAGTCTGCGGTAGAGCAGTGTGTCTGCAGAATGCAGCTGGAAGTAATTCCCTGCTGTCTGTCATGTCTGTGATTAGAGGGATGGAGCACCTCTCCTATGAGGAAAGGCTGAAGGCATTGGGAGGGTTCAGCCTGGAGAAGAGAAGGGTCTGGGGTGACTTTCTAGTAGCCTTCAATTACCTGAAGGCAGCTTATAAAAAATCTGGGCAAAGCCATTGGACAAGAGCCTCGATTGACAGGACACAGGGAAGGCTTCCCACTGCCAGAGGGCAGGGACAGATGGGATATTGGGAAGGAATTGCTGGCTGGGAGGGTGGGCAGGCCCTGGCACAGGGTGCCCAGAGCAGCTGTGGCTACCCCTGGATCCCTGGGATTGCCCAAGGCCAGGTTGGACAGGGCTTGGAGCAGCCTGGGACTGTGGAAGGTGTCCCTGCCCATGGCAGGGGGTGGAACTGGATGAGCTTAAAGATCCCTTCCAACCCAAACCATTCTGTGGCTTTATGTTCTATGTCATCAGTCTCTAACAAGATCCCACACTCTTCTTGTCACCCAGGCAGAGAAAAACCAAGATCAAGGAGAAACCCTCTCCTTGCTGCCAGCCTTGACCCCAATGCCCAGGTAGGAGGAAGAGCAATTTCAACAAAGATTCTTTTGTTGCCCACTCCTGCCCAGCATCCCTGGCAGGAGCTGGATGTTGGATGTTCCCTGACATGAGCAGGGCAAGACATTTCTCACAGCCTTTTCTTTCCGGGGAACGGCTGAGCATGTTTTTCCCAGAGAAAAACACACCCACATCAACGGTGTTTCAAAACCGCTTGGCCTGAGGCACTGAATCCAACAGGAATGTGTTCAGGAGGGAACAGCTGGCAAAGCCACTGAGTCAACAGCTGGCAAAGCCACCAGCAGGTGAGGCCTGGATGGCACTGTGAGCACGGACAGCTGCCCCACAGCGGGAACACTGGCTGCGAGCCCGAGGGGACGCTGCACCCTTGGCAGCTCTGGGGTGAGGAACCAGCACATTTGGCTCCTGGGAGCTGATTTCTAGCTGTGCTTCATGTTGATGCTTGGCCTAAGCAGGGAATGGTGCCTGACAGAAGTTTGTGATAAATACAAGTTATGTGTGTTACTGATATTTACATCAGCATTGTTGGAGGTCGTTATGAGTTAGGTTGGGTGAGGTTTGGAGCAAATGAGTCTAGTGGTACTGGAATTATGTAACCTCCAAGGTCCCTTCCAACCCAAACCATTCTAGGATTCTGTGATTCCAGGAATAAATAGCAGCTCCTCAGTTTAAGTAGTCATGGCGCAGAGTTTCACTATTCAAATAGCACTGTAAAAAGAAATACTAAAAAAGAAAAAATTGCTATAGCCTTTCCACCTCCTACCTCTGCCTTCTTTACAAATATGTCTTAATTAACACTTACGGTTCACAGAGAAATTCTGATTGAGATATTACTACAATACAGATGTCAATGAAATGCAGACCTCCAAACTGATGCTGAAAAATACAACATTTCTGAACATCAGGTGACAAGGTGCCAAAAAGACCTAGTTTTCTACAACCACATTCAATTATAGCAACAATGCACAACTCCTCGGTGATAAGTGTCCAGCCTGTCTTGCAGTGCATGTAAATCAATCAACAAAAGCCACAATTATTATTTTCAGTCTTTCTTTAAGCGTTGCCATTCAGGTATTCGTGTCATTGTGTTGCGAGGAACAAAATCCCCTCTGACAATGCCTGGAGAAATAGCTGCACCCACAAGGCACTGATAATAAATACATATTTCTTGGAGCTGCAGTAGTCAGCCAAGAGGATTTGGCTGTTGGCTGTTAACCAGACAAAATTGTGTTGTGAATCTGGAAGCTACATCCTGATTGCAACTTCGACAGCTAAAACAAACCCTCAGTAAACCACCACATCCCAGCAGTGATCAGAGGCTCTTGACACCAAACCCACCATGAGTCTCTGCTTTCCTAGGGCTCAGATGGATAAACCACCTCAGCTGAGGCTGTAGTATTTTCCAAGGCTGGAATAAAATACTGGTTTGCCCTGGCCCCCTCACTGTGCTTAGGCACTTGTAGCTCAGTATTATTTTTTTGCCCAGACTTTCCATCCTGATGGATGTAATTCTGCTGTTTTAATGGAACAGTATTCAGACCTTAGTCCAAATTCCCAGGGACAGGATGATAAACAGCTTCACAGAGGGCCTAGAAGATGTATATTTAACAAAGTATAAATGGGAACAAAACTAATGATCCTTAAAATATCAATGCGGTCCTGAAACTTGGAATTTGATGTACCAGTGGAGGAACTGATGTACCTGTGAGCAAAAGCATCTCCTCAGTTCTCTTTCTGCAACCAGAGAATGAAAAACTACCCAGGCAAAGCTTGGATGTTTTAAAGATATAGGAATCTCAACTCTTAAGGGAGGAAAGAGAAAAGGGAAGAGGGGTACAACAGAAGAGGGAAAGGTTAAAACCCCCAAATATTCTTGAATTATTCCAATGTGATCAAGTTCTAGTCTTGCATCCTTTAAAGGTCACCTTCCTCCTTGGATGCTACAGAAAACTGAATCCAGACTGATGGGATACCTGGGCTGGGGAGAACACATCCAGGACTGAACATACTGAGCTGGATTTAACATCTATTCTCAGTGCAAACTCGTTCAGCTCCTCTCCAGGAGCTCTCAGGTATTTTCTATTCAAGTCCAAACTCAAACACTCAATCTAAAAGGTACCCACAGGCAATCAAGGGTATAAAACTGAGCTCTATAAAACTGAACTCACCACTCCATTCAGAGCTGATTGTTTTGGGTGTGAGGAGAGCAGCAGTGCCGGGAAGCTGCGGCTCCTGCTCGCGGGTGCGGGTTTCACATCAGCTGTGCCGTGCCTTTGGCAGCTTGGCACCCACAGCTGTTCCTGGATGCTGTTTTTGGGGCTGCCAGCTGGACTGAGCCATCCCAAGTGGATCATGTGTGCCTAACAAGAATGAATCCTGCATATGCTTGGGGTCCTGCCCTGGCAAAGGGAGAGGTGGGGGAGCACAAGTGCTTGCTCCCCGCAGCTCTGTGCCTGCACTTGGCCAAACACACACCTGCAAAGGAAAGGTGACATCTGCAGACCTCCAGATACCAGCAAGAACTTGCTCCAAAAAGGTTTATTTGCATTCATCTGCTTTATGACACTGATTTTCCACACCAGTGACTAGTGACATCCCTGCTGCAAGTGGATGGCTCATTATGGACTATGAAGAGCTACTGTGATTCCTTCCAAAGCCCCTCTCCCAGCATTTTAATCACTCCCTTCCAATTTGTAAGGCCCAGTTGCAGCATGACACCTCCAGGCAACTTCAGTTCTCCCGTGGGAATACACAAGTGTGTAGCAGGGGGGGTCTAATAGACAGGCACAAAGACTTTTTAGCACCTACATAAAAGTTATTATCAAGTGCTCCTGAAACTAATCAACACTTCAGTATCACAACTAACTTAGTATTGGCTTGTTCTGTCACACAGTAGTGAACTTCTGTGATGGTTCATAGAATCATAGAATGGCCTGGCTGGGAAAGGACCTTAAAGACAGAGTCCCAAGTCCCTGACATGGGCAGGGACACTTTCCACTAGACCAGGTTGCTCCAAGCCCTATCCAAGCTACCCTTGTACACTTTCAGGGATGGGAGATCTTGTGCTTCACCCCCTCCACAGTGAAGAATTTCCTCCTAACATCTAACTCTAAACCTACCCTCTCTCAGTATGAAGTCATTCCTAATTGTCCTCTCACTCCAGTCTCTTGTAAATAGTCCCTTTCCAGCTCTCTTGAAGGCTCCCTTCAGGTACTGGAAGACCAAATTAGGTAGTTCCAAAGCCTTCTCTATTCCAGGCATGTATGCACATCTAACAAACACTTAAAATTATCTAAACTTTTCCGAATACTTATTTTCTGTGGTCATTTCCAGCTGTGAGAGATGCTGGGATGCAAGCAGATGAGATCCGTAACTCCAAGGAGAGTTCAGAACCTCCTTCTCTCAGTAGCACAGTTTGCATCTCCCAACGGATCACGAGACATAAAATTGCCACTGGCACAAAGCTCTCCTCAGAATGTTTTACGCCCAAAACCCAAGCTCGTTTTAGTGCCAAGGAGTAAAAATAATATCTGTCTTCCAAAGAGGAGTCCTTGTTCATCCTGACTCAGAATATTAATCAAAGCCTCATCTGGGGAAGATCAGTGGGCGCAGGGTGCACACAAGGTGATTCTGCAACTGGTGATTGTCCACAAGGGCATCGCTGCAGTTCTGCACAGAGCACAGGGACAGAGCTGGCCACAACACAGCACTTGCTCTCCTCCACTGCTGCTAAACTGCATTAAACAGTGCTTAGCAATAAACTCAGCATGTCCTGAATGCTTTTCCTGTGTAACCCTTTGCAGCAGTTGCCAGAGGAACATGATCACGACGATGGTGTGACAAATATAACGCGATAAATCCAATGGCACACACCAAAGGAAGTGATGAGCAGCTTGAATATCTATTTACAAATCAACGGTGGCTGTTTCCCCCTTCCTTCACCATTTGAGGCAACATGTTAACAAAAACATGCATTTTTTTTTTAATGGCTGTCTTCATGTTATGATTTTCACACTGCTAAGATCACTGAAGTCCAGCTTGACCCATTGTGCAAGAAGGACAAAGCAGCAGACTCACAGAGCTCCTCAGGTTAGAAAAGCCCTCTAAGATCATCGAGTCCAACAATTCCCTGACACTGCCAAGCCCACCAGCAACCAATGTCCCCAAGTGCCACATCCACATGGTTTTTTGAACACTTCAAGGGATGGTAATTCCACCACTTACTGATAATATGCATAATAATATCCATAATATCTGTATCTGAAACTTGGTAGGAAAAAAAAAATGGAAAAGTGAAAAGAAAAATAAGAATTTGACTACACTAAAAAGGGAAGCTTGTAGTTCTCCTGAGACATCAGCATTTTGCTGTGACACGGGACAGGAAGGAGCTTTCCACCATCTGTCACACCCTGTGCATGTCTGGGCCTGGACTCACCAAAGTGACAGCTACTGATTCAGCCAGAGAGAAGGCACATTTATTGGCATGAAAGCATGTTTGGAAAGAGAAACATTTTCTTTCTTCCTACCAACACAGAGATATCCATGCCTTTGGCAGGAATCACCCAGAAAACAGAGAGACATATTTGGTCCCCTCCTTCAAAATTCTGTGGCCACAAAATTGAGTGGGAGGATAAATAATCATGCCAGTCTCACTCTTCCCTATCACAGATAAGGCCTGAGATATCAAGAGAAAGGTATGGGGGGAAAAAAAAAATGTAAATTCCTGTAAAGAGTTTGTGTCTGAAAGAGACCTGAACCTCAGGCATCTGTCACCTGTAGAAGTTTTAATGATGGTTTGGGCAGCCCGGGAGCTGTGTGAACAGTCTCTGGATACCTACTGCTCTTTAAAGCCATTGATTCCTCTGATTAAATGCTTTCTACACAACGGGCCATTTGCACTGTTATTGGCAGCTCAAGACCATGGAATAGTTTGAGTTGGAAGGGACCTTAAAGATCATCCAGTGCCACCCCCTGCCATGGGCAGGGACACCTTCCGCTATCCCAGATTGCTCCAAGCCCTGTCCAGCCTGGCCTTGGACACTGCCAGGGATCCAGGGGCAGCCACAGCTGCTCTGGAAAACCAGTGTCAGGGCCTCACCACACTGACAGGAAGGAATTTCTGCCTTATGTTCAATCAAACCTACCCTCTAAGTTTAAAGCCATTCCCCCTCGTCATGTGACTGCAGCCCTTGGTAAAAAGCCTCTCTACATCTTTCTTTTAAGTCCCCTGTAAACACTGAAAAGCCACAATAAGGTCTCCCTGTAGCTTTCCTTACTTTACTGTAGAAATAACTTTGCGAACACTTATTAATAAATAACCAATCTCATTAACACCATGATCACAGGAATGGACAGCAGCTGCAATTTAGTTAAAAATGCCTGCTGTCTCTGCTTTAATTTTCTTGGATACACTATCACTCAGTCACTTGATATCTTTTGTTTTCCTGTCCCCAGGAGCTGGATTTGCCTTGTTCTTCAGTCATCGATTGAACTTGATGGGGGGATCCCTTCTCTTGTTTGCTAGTACAATAAGATAAAGAGGACATCAGATGATACAGGCAGCATTAACTCCCTGATGATAAAACATTTATAACGTCTCTCTTTTCTTTTTTTACAGCAAAAGGAATCACAGCTTGTGGACTGAAATATGTCTCTGCTGAATATTCACCAGCACCAAAGGCAGCTGACATCCCCAAAACTTCTGGGAGGCTTTTGCAGAGGTTCACACAATTCTCCAGAGCCTGACCAGCAGCAGCCATTTCACTCAACGGTCCTTTGGGAGAAAAGAGGCAGCAGCCTCCAAGTAAGTCAGTCACACAAATTCAAATTTATTCAAAATAAATTTGCCTTTTTAAATTCGAAATAGTAAGAATAGCAGTATGAGGCACAGTAAATAGCTGAAACCCTGTCCAACCTGGCCTTGGATACTTCCAGGGATGGGGCAGCCACAGCTTCTCTGGGTAACCTGTGCCAGGGCCTCACCTGCCCTCAGAGCCAAGAATTTCTTCCCACCATCTAATATCAGAATACCACGGAGAAATTATTAGAAATGTTTGCTGTAGCTTCTGTCTTTGAAAAGTGCAAATTATTATTGCTCAACCATATGAAAAAATGTAGTATGAGGTGGGACAGCCTCCCTACCTCTCAGGGGCCATCACAAATGGAGCAGGTTTTGTGCATGGCCTAAATACAGCGTATCTGTGAGGGACTCACTTCTCTGCACCAGAGGAACGGAACAACTTTTTTTCCTACACTTCTCAGAGGAATGGAACAATTTTTCTTGTCCCAGCCATTCGCCACCACGACAGAAACCCCCAGGCGTAGTTAACCAAGGGCCACACACCGCCAGTGTGGAGTTGCTTTACTACTCCTCAGGCACACCCAGTTCTCCCAGCTGCCACACACAGCACGTGTTAGGACTCCCATTAACTGGTGGGAAAACAACAGTGATGAGAGGTGAAGTGTCTTGTCCCAGGCATGCCTGGATCCAGTTGCTGGTACCACCCCTCAGCATCCGTGACCTCTTTGCTGCCCACCTCCCTGACAGGGAGATAACCTCGCCGTGCTTGGGAGCGTCCTCCTACCTGCCAAGGCTTTTTGTTTTAATCATGGAGCTACACCATCGTCCTCTCCTGAAACTGAGTGAGTCACCTGAAGCCTTAAGTCACAGAACCACAGAATCTTTCAGGCTGGAAAAACCCCCCAAGACCATCGAGTCTAACCATACCCTAGCACTGCCAATGCCACTGCTGACCCCTGTCCACAAGTGACACATTCATATGGCTTTTAAATCCTTCCATGACTGGAGACTGCACCACTGCCCTTGGCACTCTGTGCCAGGGCTTCATAAACCTTTCCATGAAGAAATTTTTTACTAATGTCCAATCCAAACCTCCTCTGACGCACCTTTGGGCACAGCTCACCATTCATTGAACTGAAGTACAGTCTGCTTGTGAAACAAGTGGACAGTTTACTGTAACAAAACAATGTGAAGGTTTAGAACCTAATATTGATATTTCCCCAGCTGATTTGGTTACTTTAAAACAGACAGAGGTCTGGTGTGCTGGGTTCTACATCAGTCCTGAGTGTTCCACCCCTCTGGTTGCTGAAATCCCCAGCACGCTCCTGCTGCTTCTGCTTGATCAGGACCACGCACCTCTGCCATGGATCCTGCTTACACAGGGGGAGCCTGCTGATTGCAGCTTCTGCACAGCCCCACAGTGCAAATATTAATTAGGAGAATGTAATTACAGCAGTGCCACACACACGGTAAAGCGGCTTTGTAAACAGAAAAGAGCTCACATGGGCACAACCTGTCAGTGACACCTCAAACAGTTAACATACTTATTTAACAAAAATATGACCCATAAAGGAATAACTAGTGCCTGCACCCCAGGAAGGACCCTATCAAAGGCATTTGCAGGGCCAACAGTGCCTGCTCAAGAGGGGAGATGGGGAAAGATGGAGCTGACCTTTTTTTTTGTTGTATTCATCTTCTGTGGCGTTGGAGGAGTCTGAATGATAGTCTCGAAGCTCCTTTTCATACATCTCCAAAAAATTCTCATCTATCTTTCCTTTCTTGGACTTGTCACCCTTCTTCTTTTTCTTGTCTTTGCTTTTTTTGCCTTTTTTCTTCTTTTTCTTTTTGCGCTCGTAGTCATCTTCCTCCTCACTGCTATACTCTCTTCTCTTGGATTTTTTCTTTTTCTTTTTCTTCACTTCCCCATCAATCTCTGAATCCTCAGACTTTGATTTCTTCTTGCTTTTTTTCTCCTGGCTTTCATCTTCTCCATCTTCCTCAGCCACCTCTTCCACTGCCTCCTCTTCCTCTTCCTCCTCCTCTTCCTCCTCTTCTGTTTTGTTCTTTTCAGTCTTTTCTTTCATGTCATTGTTTTGCACCCCAAACCTTTTAACAGCGCTCTGGGGTTGCCTTAATCTTCTGCCACCCTTCCAGCTGCCAGTCCTTCAGTCCTTCAGTTCTCCTCTCCCTGCCTTGGTCTGGCTGCCCTTGTTTCACAATGTCCTTCCTCCCCACTGGCTCAGTGCAGATATGCCCCACAGTCCCTTCTTAAGCCCCCTTTCTTTCTGCCTCTTCCTGCCTTCCTTCACCTCCCTGACTGAGGCCCCTTCCTCTCTCTTCTGCCTCTCCTTCTCTTTGGGGTTTCTCTCCTTTTCCTTACCATTATTTATTCATTGGTGTGTGCTGAGAACTTTCTCCTCTTTTTTCAGAGCTGCCTCAGCCTCTCCTCAGGGTCAGCTGACAATCTGGGTCTAGGGTATCAGGATGTGCCAATCAAGGTTGTAACTCCCTGGAAAATTGGTCAGATGAGGGCACATGGTCAAGTCGCTTCTTGTCCTTTATATGCCAGCCCAGGGCAGGGAAAACAAAGACATTTCTCCTCCTCATGGCATGTAGCAGCTTCAGAAACCTCATGAAAAATTACTTAGTGCTACCCAGTCATGTGGTTATAAGACAGATGGGCAGGTGAAAAAGGAGACCCACCAAGCAACCATATCTCACTAGGCTGTATTTCCTCTCCATTATTCATGGTATCAGGATCACCTTACTGATAACAGTGGTCTCAACTTCACATGGATTTTTTTTTTTTTTTTTTTTTTTTTTTTTTTTTTTTTTTCCTTTTGACCAGCCAGGCCAGTGACCAGAAAAGACAAACATCCCCAGGACCTCTCCCCTGGAGATGTCATGGCAGTAACAATTTACTCCTTCAGCCAGTTCCTCCAGCCCATTACTGTGCTGTATCTACCACCAAAACCTCCAAATATTGATAATAAATAAATACAACAGTCAGAAGAAGCCACTGAGTGTGCTGTATACAAGGGGCCTGGATAACTGTCTGCACTGGCCAACCAAATAGAAGCAAAACTTAGATTAATAACTCAGCACAAGCAAAAATACGCCCATCTAACTGCTTCCAGGGGCAAATATTGAGGAGAGATAGGAGAGAGACAGGGAAAATAAATGATGTAACAGCACAGCACTGCAGCATAAACTGTGCCCAACACCCCACTTGTGCCCTGGGTTCCAGCAGGCTCTTATGGCAGATAAGGGAAGGACAAACACCATGAGATTGGATCAATCTCAGCTGCAGTCAGGAGCTGATGATTTAAAGTCTGACAGAATGAGAACAGAAAAGAAGAAAAATAATATCTTCTTTTTTCTTCAAAGGTGCTGTTATGGGCTTTATCACAGAAAATTAAGTTTAATAAAAAAGCTGTGGTTTAGAAAAAACATACAGAATTTCTCCAGTGGAGATGAAGTGTACATAAAGCAAGCAGGGCAGTCAGCCTGGCTGTAGATCCCAGTAATGGAAGAGCTGGATTTATGGCAGGGTTGTAGGATGATGAAGATGCAGAACCTCCTGCACCACCCACTCTCTCTGTGGGATAACTCAGCCCTCAGCTTCCTCAAGTGATAAATTAAATGTGATTTGCTTGATGGTGTGCTGCCCAGGTTAATGATACACTATCAGTAAGTCAGAGGTTTCACCCATGATGGGTCTTTCATGTACATGATTTAAAACTTTTAGACTTTCACGTGCATGATAAAGCTGGAGGCTTGCATGACCCAGCTTGAAGGAGAGGATGGCGGGAGGGTTGGGTTATCAGGAGCACAAGGAACAGATGTTTTAATGGCAGGATGTGCAGCCCACACAGGGTGGCAGTGGCACTGCCCTGGGAAGAAGTGGGTGGAGAGCACCAGGCCTAGGGGCTGCAGGGTTGGTGTGGGTCTGTCCCCCCACTCCTTAGCAGTTGTTTGGCATCAGTCTTCAACAATTTAAAGTGGATAATATTTTAGAAAGCACTGTATTTTTAATGGTCTCTGTTTCCTGAGTGAAATTCTTTCTATTAAGGATCATAAAGTGGATTATTCAGGGAGAGCTTCCAAGTAGGTTAAAGCACAGGTTCGGGATTACACATGAGAATGGCTTTTTCAGGCTCTTAAAACCATAAAGAAAATAACATAATCATTGTTGTCCCTTATAATACAGCTCCAACTTGCCAAACTCCCAGGATATCAGCACCACAGGAGCTGCATTGTGCTTGAAATACCCTGATTATTTCCAGGTCCTTATTTTCTGGGAAGCAGCAGAAAGGCAGATAGTGCATCTCTGCATGTCACTTCTGAGAGCAGGCATGGAACAATTGTCTCAGCAGCCACCAAGGGCACACTGCTCCAAAGGCACCATCCAGGCACGTGGATGGTGCCAGTCCCAAGGATCCCAGGGATCCTGCAGGGATATTTGATGATGCAGCACATTTTCCCAGACAGATGCTTTGCAGCTCAGTGTATTCCTAGCTGTTACCTTCCCCCTCTCTGGGACAGCCATCAGCACACAGCAGAAACTGCAGGCGTAAATATTTCAGCTGAAATTGGGGAGATGGATTTACGTTTCGGATGTGGAAAAGCCAGCCCTCTCCAGCAAGAAGAAATAAAAAAAAAAAAAAAATCAACAGTACAGAATAAAAACACGCCTTCAGAAAAATAAAAAACATGGAATCCCTGAGAAAAGCAAGGCTCATGTCTTTGTTATGTTTTCAGCAGGTAAACACTTCATCACATCGAGTCCCTGGCAGCTGCTGCTCCGAACAGCTCCAGCTCTGTGCAGAAAAATGTTGACAGCAGAGTGTCACAGAAGGGTTTGTAAGGGACATTTAAAGCTCATCCAGTGCCATCCCCTGCCATGAGCAGGGACAACTTCCACTATCCCAGGTTGCTCAGAGCCCTGTCCAGCCTGGCCTTGGACACTTCCAGGGATCCAGGGGCAGCCACAGCTGCTCTGGGCACCCTGTGCCAGTGTTAAACCAACCTCACCAAGAAAGAAGGAAATTACCTGCCTTTGACAGCAGAGCTGTTGAGGTAGGAGAAATGCCTTTTTCTTCTCCTGTGCTGGGAGATTCAGATTTAGGACACTCAAGGCACCTCAGGGAGTAACCTCAGGCTAGTGCAGCCCCAGAGAGGGACAAAGCCCAACTGCTTTGCAGAAATATTGCAATTAATGCCTCATGAAGAATGATCTGAGGCACTAGAAGCACCCTGGAGCACCAGGACAGTTGTCCCAGGGAGAACCATCCCTCTGAGATAACTCCAGCCTCACACTTCATTCTGTCCTGGTGCAGAGCAGGACTTTAGGTGAAAGCCAGAGATAAAACCTCCCTATCAAACAGGCTGAAGCGATGGGGGAGAAGAGACATTTACCATGTCTTGATCCAACTTTGCTCCACACTCTTCCTTTGTCTGTCATTTCATTTTAATTAAAAAGAAATGTGCCAAGAACGCTCCATCTTGCCTTTGTACTTTTTGTGAATAACAGCTGGGAGAAGAACAATAGGATTTATTGGTGCATAAAGAACTACCAGAAAAGCAAGCAAGCTATTGGTGAGAACCATTAGTTACAACTGTCAGCAGTATTTATACAGGTTTATACTTAAACTCCACATTCAGCAAGAGATTCTCCCAAGTCCTCCCTCCCAAAGCGACTCAGGCCAGAACCCAGCAGAGCATCATGTTCCAGGGAGACTTCTTGAATTATAACAGATTTGGTAGAGTAAAAGAGGTCAAATTTTGTCTTTTTGAGGTCCTGACTCACCTGTAAACTTTTTTTCCTAAGGTGTGGAAACCTGTCCAGTGCTAAACCTGGAATTACCCATTATTAGGTAATTATATGACTAATAACAAAAAATACTACGTAAATATTAGGTAATGCATCAACACACCTTTTCTTTAGCTCATTCTCTTCTCTGTTACCCCTACTTTGCACGATAAAAATCCAGATGACTGTACCCACGTGCCACACAATAACAGCTGACACATCCCCAAGAAACCTTAGAAACATTTGTTCCGCCCTCCTTCCCAAGGCAGATGCAGGGAAGCCTCCCGTTTCAGAAGTTATTTTTCAATACATGCTGCTCTGCAGTTATGGCTAGGGAAGATGGTTTTCTCATTTTTCTTGCACAGTCGGGGTTGGGGGAGGGCAAATTTAAATAAATAATAAATAAACAAGATAGATAGATAGATAGATAGATAGATAGATAGATAGATAGATAGATAGATAGAGTGAGTCAGTGTCTGCATGCCTGGCCAATGTTTTAAGTGCCTTCTTGGTGACCAACACAGCACATGGAGATGAAGGCAAAGAAAGTGGCTGCACGGGGCAGACAGCAAGACTTAGATCAACTGCAGGCAAAGCACTTTCCCAGATGTTTTATGAACCAGCTGTTTTAATTGGCTTCCCCTGTGGGTCCCATGGAGGGGGGTTCTGGTTGAGGTATAATGTGAATAAAAAAAGGCAACTTTGATCTCCAGTTACGAGAGCTCTGGGTGAGTTTGAGACACTCAATTCTCTGCCCAGGGCATCTGAAACACCAGGCACACAGCTTCAGATTTCTTTTTTTCTTTTCTGTGCATATTCTTGGTATTAAAGCAGGCTCTACCCCCATCTCTGGATAGTTTCTTGGAAGTACTCCCTGCAGCCCAGCACATCACATACTTATTATATATATACTCGCAGAATCCACCCCCTTCGGAAAACGAATTTGTTTACCGTCATAAAAATAAATACCAAAGGATTCCTTTAGTTGAGGCATTTCGTTTCTCTGCCACACACATGAGTGATGCAGGAGGTTTCCCCAGGCTGGGCAGAGGAGATGCTGTGGGAGCTGCTGTGTTGCAGCACAGTCATGGCAGGCTTAATCAAACCTCCCAACTCCTACCCTCAGCTTGGCTTTTTCTTCCACCCCACCTGGCTACTCGCTACCTTCCCTTATTTTTTATTTTTATTTTTTACTCAAATAACGGAACCCGCATGGGAATCCCGTCTGTGGGATGCAGGGGTGAGAGGCAGTTTGGGGGATGCTGTGGTACAGAGATCATCTCAGGCAGGCTGGAAAGGTTTTAGTACGTCCGTGGGTTTTGGTGTGAGCTCGCTGCTTCCAAGCACATGGGCATATCGGCCTCTGCTGGCAGAACGGGGTTCAGCCTAGAGAAATACTTCCTGGCAAAACGCAGCGAGGTGTTAAGCGTCCCACAGAGAGCAGCAGCAGCCCCCGGTCCCCGGGAACCGCAGGCGTCCATCTGCAGGGAAATGCTTAAATGCACGGAGCCCTCAAAACCCTCGAGCCAGCAGCCACCACAGCCACCTCCAGCTCAGGATTAGGGAAACTGCTGCGCTCAAGGTTGTAAGAAAAAGCCTTGAAAACAGCAATAGGGCATGAAGGCTCTTAACAGATTTTGCACGGGGAAAAAAAACCACATATATACGTGTGCCGTATCTTTCAAGAACAGGTGGTTGAAGTTAGGATCTTAAATCCACCTCACCACAGGTGTTTATTCTCCACAGCACAGAACTGTTTCCCACCACCTGAACAAAAAGACATCAGAGCACAGACCCCACTGGCAGCCACTGGATCTCCCCTGCACCTCCCAAGACACAGCCACACAGGCAGTAAAGGTTACCTGTCCTGCTCCAGGTGCCAGAGCAGCTGCAGGAGCACAGAACCCAATGTAGCCTCCACAAACTGAACAAGGATAGGTTTAGATTGGATTTAGATTGGGTATTAGAAAGAAATCCCTTACTGTGGCTGCCCCATCCCTGGAAGTGTCCCAGGTCAGGCTGGACAGGGCTTGGAGCAACCTGGGAAAGTGGTAGGTTTCCCTGACTTCCAGCTAAATGGGATCAGATTTAAGGTCCCTCCCAATCCAAATTATTCTACAATTTTATGATTTCCCACAGGTCTTTTCTCTGATGAGACTTCCAATAGAAACAAGGAGTATGATGCCCTCATCTGCTTTTCCCCGGAGCTGCTGTGCCTTCAGTTTGAAGGCTTCTTCCAGAAATGCAGCATCTGCTCCTGATGCCCACAGCTGGCAAGTTATACATGCAGTAACCCACTAATTTTTATTCACAATCTTAAATTATTTTAGAAGCCACAAGTCTGGGAAAAAGCATTTTAATGCAGTTAGTGTGAAACGGAACCTTCAAAAGAACAAGTCTGGTGAGAGAGATGTTGTTTGGTTGTTTTTTGGGTTTTTTTTAATAAGAAGATAAGAAGATCAGGAGTTTCATGTGTACACAGGTAAAACTTCAGTGCATGAGGGACAAAAGTATCAGCTAAACAGCTTAAAGGACATTATTTAAACCAGCTGTGCAGGCAGCTCTAGCTAAAGCATTAGCTACAATTACTGGTATTGCACCTGGCTTCCTACTGAAAAGACTTTTTCCTTAAGGACTAACAGTTCCAGTCATGCTGAGTCCAAGAGAATAGGAGACTGAGCCCCAAGACTGCAATTCATCTTTTCCTTCTGATCATAATATAGGTTATCCCAGCCAGCAAACATGGGAAGAGTTATTCTGAGCACCTTCTGTACCAAGTACTTGAGCATCCCACCCATGAGCCTCCATTGTCTTGCACAGGGTTATTTTAAGTTTCCCCCAGGGGGGATAAACCTACCTCCTTGCCTGCTAAAACTTTCTGATGTGGCTCTTCTGCCAGAAGACCACAAAATCCAGTGTTTCTCGAGAAGACTGTGACTCAGGCCAGCTTTAAGTGTTTCAAAGGACACTGTTCTTTCCCAGCAAAGAACACCGCAGGGCTCAATGAGAGGCAGCAGCAGAAGTGGCAGGGATGCCAGGAGCAAAGCAGCTATCTCCAGGCACTGCAGCAGGGGTAAAGAGCCCCAAGAGCTCTGTTTTGTGAGGTATTGACCACGGTGAGATTTTAAGCATGAATTGGACCACTGACATCACTGGGACTAATCGATGCTGGAGCGCCACGTGACTCAGAGCAGGTCGAGCAATCCCGAGGAGTCTGCTTCTCTCCCAGGGACATGCAGCACGTCCCTGCTGCCTGCACTTGGGGGGCTGCTCCTCCCTGCAGAGCCCTGGCACCCCTCTGCCTGCTCCTGCACAGCTCCCACCCACCACAGCCCAAGGAACCAGGTGCAGCACCGGGTCCTTCTCAACTTCTCCCTTGCCAAGGCACTGGGACAGCTCCAAAGGGGGAATTCGCACCCTTATAAATGAATTCTCTACCATCTTGTCAAAACTACTTGTCTGTGCTGGAGGCCAGGCACCATCCCAGCCCAACATCCCCCAACTTCCTCCTTCTCACTCCAGTTCCATCTTAGGCAAATACACATGGGCACTGCATCCATCCCAGCACCTGCTGCCCCAGCCCTGCTCTTCTTCCTCGTTAGTTCAGATCATTTTGCTCCATACAGAAGAATTATCAAAGCCACCCTTGAACTCCAAGCTGTTTGCTTTTCACACCTCTGCCCAGCCCCATATCCGTCCATATGCAGGGCTGCCACTTCCACTGGGGAAAGGAGATTTGAAGGAAAAAAGGGAGAGAGGGTGTCAGGCCCATGATTTCCTGGTAATTCCTACCAATGGACCAGGCTGCATTTCCATCCGTCTTCTCACAGCATCATGATCAGCACATCTTTGCTACACTGATCTACCACCAGCAGAGTTAATCATTCTTTTCATTAACCTGCATGCTCCTGGGACTAGATCTTACAGGAAAGAAAAAAAAAAAAAAAAAAAAAAAACAACACTGTAAAACAAGCTATGAGCCAAAGGGCATGTTTAGGGAGCACCCATGTGGGCAAGTCTCCTGCAAATTGACCGACCTGCTCCCACCTGAGCGCTCTGCTCACAGGCAGGCCAGGAAGGAGATCCTCCCTTGGATTAAGAATAAATACACCTCCTCCTTTGAAAAGCATATTAATTAATGGCATTCATTAGGGAGGTAGCCAGGAAACCAGGTAATTTAATTTCTCGAGTACACAATGTCAGGAAAGATAATGGGCCCAAAGCCAGTGCTGCCAACAAGGTGAAACCTCTTTCATTTATTATCTGAGAGGTGGGGAAGTCAAGCATGAACGTCAGAGTGTCACTAGAGAAACCAGATACACTAAGCAAGTACTAAATTATCCAAATGAGTCTATTATATCTATTGCTGTCATGCACTGCCTGAGGGAGATGGGAAAGCTCTCCCAGCAGAGCGGGGATGCCACGGGCCAGTGCTCTCCTGCACGTGAGAAGCTTTGCTGGGCTGGGGACCACACAGATAGACAAAAGTTATAGGGGAGAAAAAGAAAAACCTACCAGGCAGCGGTTTGCTACAGGATATTGTGAGCTTGCCCTCACACAAATAGGGCATCCAGCTCTGTGGACCCTCAGCATGGGAATGACATGAACTTACTGGAGCATATCCAGAGGAAGCCACAAAAATGCCCCAAGGGCTGGAGCACCTCTGTTCTGGAGACAGAAAGCTGGGGGTGACCATCCTGGAGAAGAGAAAGCTCCAGAGGAGCTCTTGTTTTCTTCAAGCATCTCATAGAACTTAAAGACAAGCCAACCCAAAAGAAAGTAGCCCAGCCCAAAAGCTTTTCCACCCTTTGAAAAGATAATTTGGGGCTTGAGGTGGGTGGAGACAGTGGATTTATGACAGCCACTTGCCCAAGCTGATTTAACAAAGCTGGGTCAGGAATATGAGCAAATGGGTCCCATCTCCCCACCTTCATTGGCACAAGTGTTGACCTTTTTCACCTTGGGCTGTCACAGCCTTTCCTTTCCAGGGCCCAAGCAGCAGTCAGGGAAGCAAGACTGCCTCAAAGCAAGTACAGGGCAGCTCCCCTTCCTTTTCCATCCCTAAAGAAATGCAAGTGCATTTTTCCCTACTCCAAACGATAAGCCACCTCAGTACATTAATTTCTCTAATTACCATCCTTACAGTGCACCACTAAGTTCTCCTAATTCATAAAAAGGACTGTACTCCAACATTCTGTCTGACCTGGGGAATATATTCTTTCCTTTAGGACAGGTTTGAAATTACTTTTGGATATATCTAAACCCTTTAAGATTGGAATTCAAGCAATTTCACTGAAACCATGTTTGATTTCTCTATCCAGAAAGAGAAACCCTATCCTGCACATATCTCCAAGGGAAAGTGTTCCTGTTATCCGAAACGGCATTAAGATTTAATACAAACAACACAGTAATTTAGCCTTTTAAAATTCAATAATGTCTCCTCTGATTTGACACACAGTGAAGTTGATTGCAGAACTACTATTAACTTCAACAATTTGGCTGCAAGCTTCCTGACAAATTCAAAATTACATCCAAATCACACAACATAATTTATTATGATGTAAGCTATTATGCATTAAATTAAAATCAAAGCTTGCAGATGTTTCTACAGCTCTGTTTACTTAAAAGTTACACAACTAAAGAAAACCATTTTAATTTTTTTTTTTTAATTTTAAACCTATGCACAGTCTTCTGAACCCAAGTACATTGAATATTTAATGCAAACATGGAATCGTAGAGTCATTAAGTTCGGAAAAGCCTCCAAGATCATTGAGTACAGCCATTAAACATTGTGATCCCAATGAGAATTTAGTGCTGCCAAGAGAAGCCACGGCCACTGTTGGCATTTGGCAGCAGGAATAAATGCCTTCAGAGTTCAGACTCATAATTGATGTAACGGCAGTAAACATGCAGACCCTGATGAGTGTCCTCCAACTTCAATGGAGTTAAACTCTGAAGAGATTTCATAGAATCCTGGAACAGTTTGGGTTGGGAGGCACCTTAAAGCTCATCCAACCTGTGTGGGGAAGGACAAATTTCACTATCCCAGCTTGCTCCAAGCCCTGTCCAACCTGGCCTTGGACATTGCCAGGGATCCAGGGGCTGCCACAGCTTTTGTGGACAAACCTCTCCAATTCCTCTATCAGATCCATGTGTTGGAGACCAGAGAAGCAGCAATGATTAAGGCCTGTGGTCCCCAGCGTGCTGTTGATTCCACAGAAATTTGCAAAAAATATCCCAATCCTGTAAATCATCCTTGCCCTGCTCGCTCAAAGAGAAAGACCTAATTCAATAACCCCAGAAGGGCTCAAACACTCAGCTCTTCAGATGCTGCCAAATTACCTCTGAAACTGTTATATTGATTTCCTCTCCCATGTGCCCTCAGCCTCCTCAAAAACTTGCCAAAACATTGCTCAGCCTCCCTGGCTGCCCTGACCCTCCTCTCCCGTGGGATGGAGCAATTGCCTGGACAGAAATTTCCTGGCAGCAGTGCCCAGACACATCTGTGGTCCACACCTTAAATACTTTCCGTGCTGCAAATGTTGTCTTAGATTTTAAGATGGCCACTAACAGCGAGGCCCCGACCAGAGAAGCCACTCTTCCAGGGTAATAGGGGGAAATTTGCCTTTATTTGTAATTTCATGGTTAGTCTGCAGTGGCATTAGTGTTCCCAGCTGGGACTGGGTCCCTGCCGTGCTGAACGGTGCAGAAACCACACTGAGAGGGAAAGTCCTCACCCCAAAGGATCTGTGTAGTCAAGAGGGACACAGAACTAACAGGAAAAGGGCAGGAGCCACAGCAGAGCTGGGGACAGCTCCTGACACCATCACGTGTCCTGCTTCAGCAGTCATTGAGTCATCAGCAACAGCACATCCTAGAACCCCAAAGTTTTGGGTGTTGAGCAAAATGCACCTGCCATCGGCGAACCACAGCTGCAGATCTTACACGTTAGGCATCAGAGAGGATGGGGAGCTGAGAACAGGGGCAGAGCTGCTTGGGCTTTATTTCCTTTCAGAATAAAATAAAAATTATAAAAAGTAAAACTAAGAAAACAATCCCAAAGACCCCCAACAACAACAATAAAAACCACACACACACACAAACCCTAAACAAGCAAACAAACAAAAAAAAACAAAAACAAAAAAAAAACCAACAAAGTTTTGTTTTTGCAATCCTGTACAAACTATTGTGTTATCTTAATTTTTCACCCTTTCTAACACTAATAATTCCCAGAAAGCTTACAACAAGACAGAATTTCCAGGACCTGATGATAGAAAGGAAACAAAAAACTCCTACTGCACTTCTTTTACAGGCTGGAAATGCTTTGAATCCTACAAGCCCTATCCAAACTCTGATATGGGATTTCAGGTGGTACCTGTGAGTCTGCTTAAACACAGAGAGGCCGAATGGGTTTATTTCTCTTTTAATTCACACCAAATCTCTGAGTCACCCTGGTAGCATTGTCTATCTTTCATCATACCATCCTCATCCACCCAATGGTCCTTATCTTGAAGAGGTATTAGGGCTTTGCAGCACACAAACTACTCTAAAGAGGTACTGAAAGCCAACTTCTGGCCAAACTTTCTTCTTTCAGATATTTGTTCACCTCTCTTCTTCTATCAGCCATAAAATTATCACCACCTATTTTTTTTTTCCCTACGAGAATTAGTTTAAAAGATTTCTGCCAAAGGGGATTAGAGACGTTGTTACAAGCTGCCAAGAAACAAGAGTGCAAGTGTATGTATGTGTGTCTGGGAGAGGATAAAAGTAAAATAACTGCAGCTGAACTTCCTCAGATAACAGCAAATAAATACAAAACTTTCTATTAAGCTGACGCAAAAAATAGAAAAGCTGTCAGAGTTACAGGGATCCAGACCTAACCCAAGAAACAGCAATACCCCTTATCTGTCTGTGCCATGGATTTACTCTCAGGCTGTCAGACTTGATCTAATTATTTCCAGCAGGACTCACTGCTTCCTACACCTTACCTGAACATGGCTGTAAGTTGCTGTGCACATGCAAATAAAGCTCCCCTAAATGAACAACACCAGCTCCCTCCCTAGGTCCCCTCAGCTCCTTTCCCCAGCTCCCTCTGTGTTATTTTTCCACAGGTGACTCCAGCACAGCTGCACAATGCTTTCCCTCCAGGGACAGTGGGCAAGCAGCAAACCCTCAGGTCACAAAATCCCAGGATGGTTTGGTTGGGAACATGGGCCATGGGCAGGGACACCTTCCACCGTCCCAGGTTGCTCCAAACCCCGTCCAACCTGACTTTGGACGCTCCCAGGGATGGGACAGCTTCTTTGGGCAACCTGTGTCAGTGTTTCAGCACTCCAAGACAAAACCTGCCTGGCCCCCTCCTGCAAAACCACCCATAAATTCTGTTACAGCCCAGGTGAAGGGCAAACCAAGTTTAACACCTACTCACACTGACACTTCCCATGGTAAACAACTGTATTTTAGTCTGCTGATTCCAGGTCCTGCTGATCATCCTGAGACTGGTGAGACTGGATGGCAACACTGATATCTGTAGGTGAATGTTGGGGGTTTTTAGAAAAAAGGTTTCCAATACTGGAGAATTCAGCATAGTACAATAAAGGTTTACCACCTCCCCAGCAATTTTCTCCTGGCTTCAGCTTCCAACAACATCTTTTGCATTGGCATGTGCCCCGCTGAAGCCAGACTGGTTTTGGGTGCCCAGGCAGGCACTGGCACAGAGACCACGCTGACATAAACCCAGGTGTTTGACTTTGCTGTTTTCAGGGATATTTCCAAGCTTTTCACCATTATTGTTTGAACTCTCTTTCCACAGGTACAGCTCCCACCGCAGTAGGAGTTGGTGGTTAACTTGCTTTCACATTTGTAGACGTGCTTTTTATGTCACTGCATGTACCGACAGATCAGCAGAGGGATGTTTGTTCACTTTGCAAAATGTTGATCAAGATGCAAAAGCAGCTAACTCAAACCCCAATGCACCCAGAAGGTTTTCACTCCTGAGAAGGATTTGCATCAACCCTGGAATACCTTACCCACTAAAGCACAAGTGCAGAAATCACAGAATCATTCAGGCTGGAAAAGCCCTCCACAATCATTGAGTTCAACCATTCCCCCAGCATTGCCAAGCCCACCACTGACCCATGTTCCCAAGTGCCACAGCCATGACCTCTGGATATCTCCAGGGATGAGGACTCCACCACTGCCCTAGACCATCAGTTCCAGTACTTATCAACCCTTTGTGTGAACAAATTTTTCCTAATACTCAATCTAAACCTCCCCTGGTGCAATTTGAGGCCGTTCTCTCTCCTCCTGTCCCTGTTCCCTGGGAGCAGAGCCCAGCTCCCTGTTCCCTCCTGTCAGGGAGTTGTGGGGAGTGACAAGTGACCCCTCAACCTCTTTTCCCCCAGAGCAAACCCCTCCCCACTGCTCTGTGTTGTAGCACCAGGCACGGAGCCACCATGAAGCAAACAGGTGATGATTTTTTTTTCCACTCTGTTAAGTTTTCAAGTTAGATTTCTGAAATTACTCTTTCAAGACCAACCCTCAATATCCATCTAAGTGATCATTGTGATTCCACACAGCTGAACTCCAAAACAAAGAGGAGGATGACAGCCACTTCCATTTGCTAAGGGAAAAGGAGACACCATGGCAGGAGCAGGGAGAGCTGGTATAATGTGCAAATATATATGCGTACACAGACAG
The DNA here is from genome assembly GCF_026979565.1 of Vidua chalybeata. Taxonomy (NCBI): domain Eukaryota; kingdom Metazoa; phylum Chordata; class Aves; order Passeriformes; family Viduidae; genus Vidua; species Vidua chalybeata. The sequence goes on along the minus strand of NC_071570.1, from coordinate 2,497,009 downwards.
TAAACAAGTATCTGAAGCACTAGGACAAATAGAAAGGAGAAAAGTAATCCAGCCCAGCTAATACTGTCTTTGCAGTGGGCCACAGCACATGAAGGACAGACATGAAATCTCAAAGCAGACACGCAATATAAAGCAGATGAAGTAACCTGACAGAGAAAACCAAAAACCAACCAACCAAAAAACCAAAACGAAACAGAAAACGCCAAACAAAACAAACAAACTAACCCCCATATATAAAAGGCACCTTTACAAGAGGACATGTAGAGAAAAATGTTTTTACTGTCGATAATCTAGGAGGCATATGTACTTGAGAGCCAATTCCCATTCAGATCTTTGTAGGGAAAGCACTCATGAAATTTCCTTTTATTCCCTTCACAAAGAAATTGCACAAGACCAAATTTCCCAATTCTTATTGCCCTACCTTGAGACATATGTTGTGCTATTTTCACCAGGGCTAACTAAGTGCACCTAAATAGGTTTTTTAGAAAATTTCCTCAGACCTTCCTCGGACAAAGGCCACCAGTGCCTACCAGTGTCACCAGAAGAGCAGCCTGTGCACTCCTCAGGGGCTCTGGGCAGAGCTAAGGACAAACCTCCCCCTCCTTATCCCTTATCACAACAGGGAACAGTCTCCAAGATGTTTAAAACCCACCCGAAAAATCCCTGCCTCAGAGATCAGTAATTGGGACCACGCCTCACTGGGCATCCTCCATCCCCTGCTTGGGTTCAGTCCAGCAGCACACCCAAGACAGGCTTAAAATTAAGCCTCAGACTCTAGGGTCCAAACCAGGGATTTTTATGGTGATGTTAAAGCTGCTCAAAGAACAGGGAACTGCTCCAAGTTTCACCCATACATGATCTCCAACACGTAAAGGAGAAATCTTGCATGTATTTGAAAGACCCTAATTTCTTTCATGTGATGTTACAAAGCGGAATAATTAAAATATATCATTAATTAAGAGCCTGTGAAAGTGTAACTGCTCTTGGTCTTTTGATAAGATTTACTTTCACACCACTTCATTTGCAAAGAAAGATAAATAAAGCAGGAAAATCTCCTGACCATTTACCATTTCGCCAGCAAGGTTTTCAGTACAGCTCAAACCTCATTGCCAGGGTCAGAACATAGAATGGTTTGGGTTGGAAAAGACCTTTAAAGATCATCTGGTCAACAAACCCTACCCCAAATCTTCAAGTCTGCATTATTTCATTTAAAAATATTGATAAACCTCCTCTCTCGTGCTGCAGCAGTCTAATCTATGCCCCCCAACCACATGGATTTGGAGAAGCTTATTATAATCATAAGCTACCAAGTCACCATTTAAGTTTTTAGTTCCTCCTTATTAACTTATGTAAATTCAGCTCCTTTGAGAGTGAAGCTGTGGCAGGGAGTGAACAGGGCACTCCACTGCTCTTAACCCCAATTTATGCATGCTCTTACAGGCACCTTCCACCTGTGCTAAAGAACAGCAGCACTCATTTTTGATGTCACCTGTCTTCTCCTGCAGGGGATAATATAAAAATTATATAAGTTTTGAGATTTTTTTTTTGGGAAAAAAAAAAAAGAAAAAAAAAAAAAACTAAAAGCAACAAAACAAACAACAAAGTGTGCCAGTGTAGCTTTTTTACCTGTCTACAAAATATCAGTATTAGGCTCAAAGTAAGCAGAAGCTATTATGGCAGTTTGCTGCATCCCTTCAGCCCGAAGGCTTTTTTCTCTGCATATTTTTACCTCTTTCTCCTTATAGAGATGAAAGACTCCGAAGGTAATTTTTTTTTCTCTCTGATTACAGCAGGGAAAAAAAAAAATCACATTATAGCTTCTGATTATAACTGCATATTGTTTCAGCTAATTTCTGGAGGGGAAGGGGGTCTGTGTACTTACAGATTTGGGGGTAATAAACACAGAAAAGTAAAGACCACTACCCTACCAGCAGACTGTAGCCTCTTCTCCAACCACATGGTGCCCACTCTTGTTCTTGAACTGCTGAGCCAGTTCCCTCCTTCAGCTCCTGGGTGCAGATTCCTAAATGAAGCCACCTGAGAGAGGGAAAAAGTTCTTCCCGAGGTCTCAGTTGCCCTCAGCAGAGGAGTTCAGCCAGGAAGGGAGTCAGGGTATTTGCATGCCAAAGTCAGCTGGGAGCCCTGACTGAGTTAATGAGGGCTTTAAAAAAATATGAAGCCAGCAAGGACCTATTGACCTCTGAGAGATGGTAAGGAGATGATAACAAAAAAATTTATTATTATTGTTGTTATTATTATTGTTGTTGTTGTTGTTTTTGTTGTTTATGGTGATAATAATGGGAAGAAGAATAATTGTCCACTAATTCAGCCATTGCAGGTTCACCCAAGAGTTCCTTTCTCCCATTAAATTCACTTTGACTTTCTCCAAAAAATACAGAGTAGATCCATTTTATCCATTTGTACGAAGGTGGAGAAAACCTGCAGTTTCTGACTTTCAACGTCAAAGAAGAGTCAAATCCCCTTCTCAAGGCACAAATCAGGTTTGTTTGATGGAGTCAATCCTATTTAACTGAGGATGTTCAGTCATGAAGATAAATGGACCTTACAATATCTTTGTGCTTTTCAGCTTGCAGACCTCAGCACAAATTCTCTCCCTCTTTCCCAAGCATTTTCTACTTGGGAAAAGGAACAAAGGATGACTGGGGAGAGCTGTACACGATGGCCAGCTTGTGCACTTGACCAAAGGGCAGGTCACTGCTGCTTTGCAACAGGAAGAAAATCAGGTCAGTGCAGGAATTCTTAGGAAAACGTGGTGAAGAAACCCTGCATCGAGGGCACCATCTGCTGCTCTTCCTCAGGTCACAACTCACCAGCTGCACTTCCTATTGTAAAACAGAGAGTTTTCACTGTAATTAAAACACTGCATAATTACAGAGCTGCTCTTGTGAAGATCTGGCCACCAAGAGAGGGATATATCACCGGGTCTCTCTGAAAGAGCAACCTTTAAGGTTTAATATTGGACTTTGAAGGCATTAAACTTATCAGCCCTGTCAAAGGTGGTGTTAGGGGGGTTTCAAGGTGCTCAAGCCTTAGCTGGGGTGACACTGCCAGCCCACAATGCAGCAAGGACCAGTCACAGGTGCTCATCCTGCAGCACACCATCCCTCAGAGAAATAACTGAATTTAGACACCATTTCAGTTTACCTGCCCCAGTTCTCTGTGTTTAGGTGAGCACACACTGAAGTAGTCTTTGCTTTGTTGGCTTTTGTAAATTCAAAAGGACAAACCTTGAAACAAATAATGGAGGTGGTTAGTGAACTCAGCTGCTTCAGAGAGCTAAGGGAACAAAGCATTGGAGACTTTTTGTGTCAGAAGGTCAAAGCTTATTATTTCCAACATAAATAGTACTTTAAGGGGGTGATGAAAGAGGCATACTGAAAGAGTCAGTCTGAGTCAGACTTTGGAGCTAACAAATAATAAGCTATATTGCAACACAGATTTTATAAACAGAGAGAACTAACATAAATTCTTTCTCTGATTACTGACTACTTTTTCAAGGAATGAAAATGTGCCAGCTCTCATATATTTGCAAGTTAATCTGTTATGGAATAAACTGTGAAGTGGAAAATAACTTAATCAGCTAAAGAAGGTGTGGGCTGATTCAAGTGTTGGGCAGGGGAAAAAGAGTCAAGCAGGTTTCCTGAAAGGTGAATAAATGGGCCAGAGCTTATCAAATGGAAACCCAGCATGTGTGAAAGATGTTGACTTCATTTAAAAAAAACAAAACAACAAAACACAGGAATAATCAATATGAAGGAAAAGGTCTTTTCATTCCTTTAGATGCAAATATGCTCCGAGCATATGGAGCAGCTCCAGGTACATGAGACCAATGCCAGCCTGCCCACCTCATCCTTCTCATCCTGGATTTCCTATCTGGCAGCTGTCCATTGAATTGGGTTGGGTTTTGCCTTTTTAGGTGTTTTTCATATCAGTCTCATTGACTGTGATAGCAAGAGGAAAAACTGCCACTCAGGCGCTGCATTAAGATCCTCATTAAATAATAACATTTGTGCTTGTGAAATTTTGATCATTTTTCGTGTGGTTTATTTGGCGTCCCTTTGATCTGGCAGCAGTTACATCTCCTGGATATATATTTAACACCAGAGAAAACTCCTCAAAAAGGCAGAAAAGTGTAAAAACACATGGGCTTGCCTTAGTCAAACCAGGCAGGGGTATTGGTGGGGTGAAGAGGATGTTCCATCACAGAAGGAGCATTGTCAACCTGAGCTGTGGAATTCAGCAAAGAGCAGAGCAACTGTGCCCCGTTTAGACAAAACCCAGCTCAGCTGAGTGGCCTGGGGGACAATTTCTGAGATATTTTGCTGTTAGAGGCAGACTTTCTGCATGGTTGTGAGGGAATGACCATGAGGAGCCATCCTGCACAGCCAGGAGAGGTGGCCCAGCACCACACTGATGGGCACACAAGTGCTGTGAGAGGGTTCTGGCATCCCAAAGTGTCTCACACGGCCAGAACTGGGGGGTTTGGAGCAGCTTCCACCCCACAGGAGCATCAGCAAGCCATAATCAGACAATCAGATGGTGGCAGAGGCAATTGTCCCCGCGTGCCTTAGGGCTCCACAGGTGGAGATGTGGAACAGTTAAGGATGTGTCCTTGAAGGTAGACAGGGACAGCATGTTCAGAACAAGGAAAGAAATGAGTAGGTGGTGAGCAGGAACATTACCCCCTCAAATATGAACAGGGCAAATGATGAGCTGTGTCTGGGAATGTCTCTGCATGACATTTTCCTGGGCTGTTCTTTGCATGGCAGAGCTGACTACATTGATATTTTGAGTTAGATTTTAAGCCAACAAAGCCCTCACACTCCCCTCAGCCCATTCTAGCCTGTAACTTCATGTTGAAAAAAAATCAGAATAATCTGAAATATTTTCTGCAGGGTCTTGTTTATATATATTTTGATTTCTGGACTGTAGTTTGCAAAGATATTAACCAACTCTAGTTAGAATTTGAAGACTAATGTTGTCTCACTCGTTGTTGATCCGATCATCTTTGATGTGCTTGTCTTGATCTGTTTTCCTTTGAAGCCCTTCTCCTGAAAAAATACCCAGGCAACACTTAAGACATATCTCTGTGTAATAAATAAAGCAGCAACATTAATAGTTAATCGTTAAGTGCTTAATAACTGTCTGTAAAGATATGGCAATAAAGTAAATTAATACTTCAGGGTCCTGATTTGTGTCTCACTTACATTGGTGTTCCAGCACTAAAACTATTGGTTTCTGCTGGGTCATTTACAGACAAGTAGTGGAGGTTAGCCTGACCCCGCATTGCTCCAATAAATACATCACAGCAACAACAGGTCTGGAGTCAGAAGGAGTTCGCAACAGTAGCATGGTGTAAATAATACATGGATATTAGAAAAGCAATTGCATCCCAATATCAGAGCCCATATCATGGGCACAAACCGCTCTGCAACACAAGCTGGCTCTGTGGGGATGAAGGCCCTTCCTAAATTACAGCCTTACAGATCAGCTGGATGTTCACTCTCTCTGGAGTTATGCAAATCAGCTCCAAGCTTAGGGTCAGCCCAATTTAATTTTTTTTTTTTTTAAGCAGATCTCCTCAAGGACATGAGTTCATCTTTCAGAGAGGACAGTGCCCAATTTTGGCCCTGGAAAGGTGTGGGATGACATCTCCCTTTAGCTCTGGTTCCTCCAGGCTGGTGCAGAGGAGGGAGAACAAAGGCAGGATGGTGATCAGGAAAACTGCCATCAGACTGATGCCTTTTGTAGGGAACAAAACCAACTCCTGGCCTAAACTGATAAATCTGGGGTGTATTTCTACTAAATAGAGCCTTGGCAAGGAGCTGACATGTTGGCTCTACACACTGGATGTGCCTGAACTTAGCAGAGAATCATTCACACCAAGAATTGTTGCTTTCAGTTTGCAGGAGGCTCAATTTCTCTCAGTCTCTGGTTTTCCATATGTAAATGGAGAATGTGAACAGCACACAGCTGTGCTCATTAGTGCTCCTCAGGCTGTTGGAAATCAATGGACAAAGGGACAAGTTCCCACTCCTGCATTTGCCAGGGTCTTTTCACGCTGGGGTTGTGCCTCAAATGTTCAACAAAAGCAAAGTCTTAACAGCAGCGTTAGAAATAGCTGGGCTGAGCTCTCTACTTGGCAGAAAGTTCATTTTTCACTCAAAAAATGATGAAACGTGACACTGTGAGGTGAGCCAGATTTGGTTTTCTTGTGCAAAGAGTATGATTAGACCTAAAAAGAGAGAGTCAAGGTTAACAACTCAACCAGACCCATCCAAGTCTGTGTGATTTATGGATGGATTACAATGAGCTGTCCTTCATAGCAAGCTCCTTTAAATAGCCATGATCATGCTATAAAATTATGTAACAAAACCCAATAGTTTTTAATAAAAATAGTCTTGCTGAGGATAAGGAGGCAGGGCCAAACTATTTTAATGTCATATTTGATTGCTCAGTGAGTGCATCTTGTTTGCTTTTTCCTGCTGGTTGTGCATGTGGAATTAAAAATCAAAAGGCTAACAGATGAAAAAGTTGTTAACATAAAGGTTAATTAATCCCCAGAAATCAAATCTTTTGCTCTTGCAGCTACAAAATTTTCTAATCATAAAAATACATTTTTTAAGCAACAGCTTAGCAATACTTAGCAAAACTTTGCACTAGGGGTGGCCAAAAATACTCAGCAGAGGATATGGAAATGATCTGTGCATAAAGACACACAGCTGGTGCATTAAATACCCTGCTGAGGACAGTCAGCATCTGGTGAGCTGGTTGAAAACTCACCCAAAACATTTAATGATAAGAGCTTATAAAAATGCAAACACATGCCACTTTCTTCGGAGAACCACGGAGTTGCATTTGTACGTGTCTTATCAGCCTCTTCTCTGTTACAAAGTTTAGCATCTGCCTGGCAAAATCTCTGCAAATCTATTTGGGTATAATATTTGGAGTAAATAGTGCCTACTGACGTGATTTCTTACAGAACACATTCTGTGAGTGCCCTGTCAGTGTCTGTCAGTCTCACCCTTCCACCGTCCATCTCTGGCGCTGAATTTCAACCAAGGCAGAGAGCAAGACGTAAACTGCAAGAGGGCAGGGTTAGGTGGGATATTGGGAAGAAATTCCTCCCTGTGAGGGTGGTGGGGCCCTGGCACAGGGTGCCCAGAGCAGCTGTGGCTGTTCCATCCCTGGAAGTGTCCAAGGCCACGTGGGACAGGGCTTGGAGCAACCTGGGGTATGAAAGGTGTCCCTGCCCATGGCAGGGGGTGGGACTGGATGAGCTTTAGGTCCCTTCCAATCCAACTTATCCTATGATTCCATTATATTTACCGCCATATATAGCAGTGGCTCATGTACTGCTGCCACAGCCAGTCCTGAAGCAAGGGGAGGGCCTCAGGGCCTCTCTGCTCCCATAAGAATGGAAAATCCAGGGATACCCCTCTGTCCCAAACACCTGCCGTGCTGTGTACAACTCACTGTAAAAGGTTGCAAGGCAGGAAAGACCAAAGAGCCATGAAACTGTGAGAGCTAAGGAGAAAAAGAAAGACATTAAAAAATGCATCTTCCACTGAAGGTCAGACAAGTCTGACTCTGGGGCTAGTCTGAGAGTGGTGCAGAGCAATGTGCAGAGCCTCTGTCCAGTCCTCCTGTGTCCCTTCTGCTTCTGGGAAGAAAAGGAAGCAGAAAGATTCCCTCAGACCATAAATTGAGATTGCTGCCATCAAAGTTTTTCTGGAGTAATGAACTCTGGCAGAAACATATCCATATTACCTTGCAGAGAATGCAAACAAGATTTCCCAGAAAAAGGCAAGAGGAGCAGAGAGTCTTATCCCCCTGAAACAGGAGAAAGGAGCTGGTAAACATAGCAACCTGCACTAAGATATTTAGATGTTTAGATTGGGTACTATGAAGGAATGTTTCATGTCAAGGGTTGTAAAGCAGCGGAACAGAGCATCCAGGGAAGTGATAGAGTCACCATGCCCAGAAATATTTTAAAACTGTGTGTGTGTGACACCTGATGGAGTCACCATGCCCGGAAATATTCTAAAATTGTGTGTGTGTGACACCTGAGGATGTGGTTCGTGGTGAACCTGGTGGTGGTGCTGGGTTGATGGCAGGAACTGGTGATATTAAAGGTCTTTTCCAACAGTAATTCCATGATCCTATATTCCCCTCAGGGGGTTGTGGCTGCACACCCAAATCTCATCAGGACAGAGGGGCACGTACATGTCCAGTGATCTGGACTCAGTGCTTCTGCACAAGCAACTGACTGTCCACCAAGGACAAAGAGAAATATCTGAGGGTGGTTAATTGCCATTCTCACCACCATCCAAAGACCCTATTCAATCAGTTTCTACATAAATTGAAATTCATCACTATTACAAATCCTTCCCCAGTGTTGCCACATGAAGGAAAAATTGTGAGAGATTTATTAAAGATGTGATTGGGGAGACAGATTTGAAACAAACAAACAAACAAAAACCAAAAAAACCCTGAAACCCATTCTGACTACACAGTACTTCATGAAACACGTAGATGGGAAGTCAAAAATTTAATTAATCTTTTCAGAGGGAAGGGACACATATGCCATATTTATCATCCTGCCACCACATGCTCATGGAAACCTCCAAAGAGCAGGGCATTAGGGATGCAGTATTTCATTTTATTGCCTGCTGGTGTCTGTGTTGAGCAGTAAAGATGGCAAATTATTTGCAAAATTACCAGGCTCCCTCAGTGCCTCAGCACTTCTCAAGGGAAATAACGTGCTCAGAAATACAGATGTCACCGAGATTAACTTCCAGTGCCTGAAAGGCATTCACCTGCCTGACCTGAGTGCAGACCACGGCTTTGCCAAGTGCCACTCAGCAAACAAAAATGCTCGTGTGAAGCTCCAGACAGCAGCTCAGACACTTCAATGGCATTTCACTCACCTGATCTGGGGGAAGGGTGAGCTTCACTCTCCAAAATCTGACCCTCAGCCCAGCAAGGCAGAAGGACTTCTAAAACTGAGTGTGGCTGTTTGTATGGCTGACAAAATCTATTCCTTGCAAAAATAAACAAAAGATGCCCCATGGAGGGAAAACAGTGGATTTTAGACCTTATTATTTCTAAACATGCAATAAAACCCACAGAAAGCTGCTTTTTGTGGATGAATTTCATCACACTCTCTCAGGCCTGGCAGAACACCTTGTATCTTGTATCTGGAGGGCCCTTAATTCATCAGCATGTCTGGGGGGAGGTCTCAAAAGGCAGAACTGAATCCCAGGAATTCAGTGGAATTCCAAGACTCTCTTGTCCTGCCCCTGCAGGACCAGCTACCCAACGGCAAGGACCTCCACACAGCAGCCTGGAGGCTCTATTATTCTCTCTGAGGTCTACAGAAATCTGTATTGACCTTCAAGAAAATGCTCATGCTCTCAGCTCAGGGCTAAAACCTGAACTTGCTACATCAAAAGTTTAAAGGTTCAGAAAAAAGTGAGTGGAGTGCCTCCTCATAGGCAGCTTTAGTGCTGACATCCTTGCAACCAGCATCTTCTCCATCTAAAAAAAGTGCCTGTGGCAACACTTATACACACTTAATGTAGTATTTCACCTCTCTGTGAATGGGCAATAGTTTCTTTATGGATTAAAATGTTTATTCTTCTAGCCAGATCTGTTGTGATGACTAAAAGATGACTAAAAGATGTAGAGGGAGAAAACAACTAAGTGATAAAATTACCTGACTGCTGGCACTTCACCACCCAGGAGCAGATTTGGGTTAGCAGTGCCAGGGAAAGAAAAAAAAAAAGAAAAAAAGAAAAAAAAAAAAAAAAAAAACAGAAAAAAAAAAAAAGGAAAGCAGAAGATGAATAGAAATTCATAAAACTTTCATTCCAAGAGATGCTCCCTGCGATGCTTGTGCTGGGAGAAGGGAAGTCAGTACCTGCCCTGGCTCCATCTGGCAGGGCCCACAACCCAAAACCATCTTGTTGGACACCCTTGGGAGCTCGTAAGAGCAGAAGGAACCACTTCATCACGAACACAGAGCTGAAATCTGACACTCAGTACCACACAGCATTGCCGAGGCCAAAAATACAAGCTGTCAATACCAGTCTGAGGGAATACCAGCAGAAGGGCCATTTATTATTTCCCCTGTTTCTTCTGCTCTTCCCCTAAGTGCCCACTTCTGGGCACTGTCAGACTGTGGTGAAACATCTCTGTAATTCACTACGGCTTTTTATGGAGACTTTCTCGGAGCCAAGGCTGCAAATGCCACTGAGGAAAATGACGGATGCTGCAGGCTTTAGGAAATTAACCATTCTTTGATTGCTTGCTTAGCCGAGCAATTTGCAGTGTGATAGACAGAAATTATATCATCCAGTGTCAATTTGTCTATTCATTTTTCCCTCTCCACATGCTTCCTCTCCTTGATTGAATAATCACTAACAATAATCACAAGCATCTGGGGGAAGGAAGTACATCCATCAGTTTTAATGTCAGCAAGAATGAGGGCTGATTCCTCCAGCATTCACCACAGCTCTGCATCTTCAAAGTAATTTACATTTTCCTTATACCAGCACTAATACCCTGATTGTATTATTTCTGTTACGTACTCCCATTTCAGTTTATAATCTAGGAACAATAGAATGGGAAATTGGGAAAATACCCAGTTTCAAAAAATAGATGGTTGTTTCATCTGCTATCATGCATTACCACAAATATTTTTTGTGGCAATGATCTGTATTTTAATTCTCTGAGAATATTGATGGAAGTGTAAACTTGAAAGACTGAGGCTGAATAAGGCAGACCAGATCCAAAGAAGATTATTTTATATGAAGATTGAAGACAGTAAAGGACAGAGCTGTTAGGAAGGTGTAAGTAGACAAATCCCAGGGATTGCAGAGGATTTTCAAAGGCTGTCTGTGCACAGTTTGCTACTTCCAGTAATAAATTACCTTACTGTGTTTAGATATTTCATAGACAACAGTCCAGAACATATAGTGAATATTCAGTGATCAAAATACCAAATTCTCAGTTTGTACGGTTGCATAACTCTAAATATACTTTTATATATATCTATAAATTATGCTATATCATCATATAATTCCAAAGTGGCTTTCTCTAGTTTTGTGAAACAATTTCTACCAGCTGAGGTTCCAACTCCCCCTGTTCAGGGACACAGAGCAGCAGAAAATACAAAATCAGTTTGAAGGCACAATAAGTGGCCCAAAGATTGCCTTTCCCAGAAAACTGTTCAAGTGGTTTTTTTATTCAACAGAATTAAACCATCTTTCAAACACAGTGACACAGACAAAAAAAAAAAAAAACAAAAAAACAAAACACAAAACCAAAAAAAAAAAAAAACACAACCAAAAAACACCACCAAAAAAATAAACCCAAAAAACCCAAAACAACAAACCAAAAAAAAACCCACACCAAACCCAAAAACCCCTGATTACTGGTCTAGTTATGGCTTACAGCAATTGATAGGCTTTCTATCACAACCATAGTACAGCTACAGAAACAATAATAAGCCAAAATTACAAGGTGTAAGGTTGACAAAATAAAGGTCAGCCAAAGGACACAAGAGATTAACATCATCATAAAACCAACATGACTCTGCATGGATTTCTCCACCCTCACTGCCACTGCCTTACAGAAACAACAAACTTGAAACATCTTTAGTTTTGTCATAGCCCAAGCTCCCCTACAATGAAGACACAAAGTTTTACTCCAGTATTCCCAAAATAAGGATTTGCTTCCCACCAGGTGAAAATCAGGGACATACTCAACAGGCAGCAGTTTTTAAGTACAATTTACATGGGCTCAGTGCAGAGGTTTGTTCAGGAACCTCATGGTTGAGAGCAAGGAGGGCCTAGAAATGAAGCAAAAGTCACCAGATTTTTGTCCTGTCCCAGACAGAGAAGGGATTTTTCTCCCTTCCCTCATCTCTAAGGAGACAAGCTGGAATGCACACCTAAGTGTGTATCACTTGGCCAACACAATGTCAACAAATAGGGGTTAATTCTGCCTGTTCCACACTGATAAGAAGGCAATAACCAGAGTCTTCACAAGCCATATGGAGCACTGGAGATACTTCAGTGTCTTGGTCCGTCAGACAGTTTAAAGTACAACAAACATCTCGAGAACCAGCCAACACAGTATCTGATTTTTCTGGCTTAATTTGTCACTGTTTTACATGCTAACACATTTTACAGTGATTAGTACAGTCAAAAATGTACATCAGCTTACCCAAAGATCAAACACTGAGAACATCTATGGCTTCTAAATAGAAATAGACACATTGGTAACATATTTACATCTTCCAATCCTTGAAGCGCTGAGGCAGATTTGTTTTCCTTCGAGCTTCCCACTGTGGCCCAGTCCCTCATTTCTGATGTTTCTTGGATGCTCAGAGCTTTGGGGAGCATTGGAGGTGCTGACAGCCTGGGATCCTCAACCTAATGCCTCCTGTGCATTTGGATTTCCCTTAAGGTTTTTTTTAAAGCACTTAAGTACAATTTAAATTTTTAATAGAATCAGTTTGGTGTTTTTTTTTGGGTTTTTTTTTTTTTTTCTTTTTTTTTTTTTTTTTAATACCATGCAGACAACACAGGATACCAAGCAGGCTCACCCACATTAGACAGGATGAAAACAAGACACAAACTGATGAAAATAATCTGGGAGGGTTTTCTGGGAGATGCAGGTTATTAGCTTGGCTTACAAACACTGATGTAAGGCTTGAATTCTCTTTCTGCTGAACACAAATGTGAATGTTGTGGTGGCTTCAAAGGTAGTGGGATGCATCCTGGCTTGAACACATTCATATCACTGACAAATTCCATGCTGGTATTTTAAAGCAAGCAGAAAAAAAACCCTCTTTTCCTGAGGCTTGTGGTTCACATACATACTGCCAGGTACAGAGGGCTCATGTATGATTTACACTGCCATGATGAAATGCTTTGCATAGATGAGTTTGAAGAGATGAACTGATGAAATCTGGAAGGGAGAGTGACAATCACAACACTTCTGCTTCCAAAGAAGCTTGTTCTTTACTCACACCATTAAAAACATGGTATTGCTGCTGCACTGTATCTAAAGCATATTAAAAAGTGTATCTGAAATCAAGTGGGGGGGGGGGAAAGAGGTTGCTCGTCAAGGCCTGTTTCTGGAGCACACAGAATTTCCACACGCTTCACTGGATTTTGTAAAGGCCTTAAGCATAAATACTGACTTCTTTGTTCCTGAAACCTCAGCTCACTCCAGAATTTCCCAGGGAACCTGGCCCTTTGGAGATTGCCGAAATTTGCTATTTCCTTTTTCCTATACTTGTAAAACCTCCAAGGTTCTCTGCACACTCAAATGCGAGTGAGATCGGAGGGGAAAAAGGCCCATTTCAGAGCCCTCCCTGTTCACTGCCCGAGCACACAAGCCACCTGGCCTCAGAAGATCAGAAAGGACAGATTCCCTGCCTCTCCACCTCGGCTTCCCTCACAAAGCAGAGATTGCTCCTCGCCGCCAGGGAGGGCAGCCCACCCACGCAGCTGCGTCACCACCAGCGCTCCTGCCTCCAAGGCTTGAGCAGCACTTCCACTGATTCACCAAACACCCACGGAGGGGACTATTTTTGGAGATGATTTCCTTCCTTCTACTACATCTGGCCATCCCGAGTCACCTTTAATTCACCATCAGCCAAGCCTGCAAGAGGGTGGATTTTTTTAAGGACTCGGTTGCTGCAAGCTGTGAAACTTCATCTGTGGTCTCTGCCGTGTTATTCCACGGCACTAAAGTCCCTGGAGCAGCGTTGTGCTTGCAGTCTCCTCTCTTCCCTTCGCATTGTTTCTCCAGGAGACCACAGACCTGCTCAGCATGGTGCCTCTCCTCCTTGAGATAGCAGCAGAAGGAGCTGTCATGGCATGGCTCTCCCTTTTGCAATTCATGAGCTAGCTTTGACAACTCTGTTGCAATCACAGGAAATATGCTAAAATATTATAATGGCCCCATCGCCATTGAAGCCATTCTGTCCAACAGCAAAGCTGGATTTCATAAATCAAAAGCAATCAGCTAAACTGTTCCAGCTAAATACTTCCTTCCCTTTGATGACAGCACTGGCAGATTCATAAGCCTCCTCTGTTGACCCGACAATAAAGTCAAAGCAATCCTAGTTATGATTTCCAACTGAACTTGCATTGCCAGTGTATGCAGATATCAGGAACTTCTTAAGGGATTCTCCTAAATAATGTGAGGAATTGGGGATTAAGCCATGACATTTTCTCTCTGCCTGTCTCAGGCTTCATATCCTCAGCAGCAGAGCTGAGATTACAGCTCAAGCTCAGGATCTGGTACCAGACAGCTGACAGCCTTTCTTCATGGATAGGTCAGAATTATTGGTGGGGGGATTTCTCTGGGGCCTGAAGACTTTTTTCTGGGAAAGCACAACGTGCTACACACATCCTTTACTTGCAGCAAACACACCTGACAGTCACTTCTTATCACATATATCCCGTTGTTCAGAGGTTAAGATTGGACTTTTGGAGCTTAGGCCTCATGGGAGAAGGGAAAACAAAGCCAGCCTCAAACTCAGACAAATGACTGATGTCAGAAGAATATTTTCTGATGCTCAGCACACAAAAGAATGATGGCAGAAACCAAGGAGAGTCCTTCTTTCTGCAAAAGCCCTTCTACATATGGCATTTCTGACAAATGCCATAGTTTTGCAATCATTTTTTGAGCAACACCTGAAAAATGAATCAGAAAGTGAACATGTTGTGACATGTATTTCATCTCAAGGACTATTTTAATATATTTCATTAATTATCTTTCTGGCTTGCGAATCACTCTTTATATCTAACTGTAAACCTATGTACACCTTCACAGAAATATCTGGGCCTGTTTCTGCAGTCCCTACACAAATAAAATACCCACCCACCTGAATGGGGGCTTTTTTCAGATAAATGTGGCAAGATTGGGCCTTTGGTGCATATGTGCAAATAACCGGCACACACTTCTTAAAATCATTAAAAAAATATAGTAGCTATAGATTTATAAGCAATCAAAATCTAAACACAGTAACACTGCACTTATTACAGTGAATTTACATTGCTCATTTATATGAAGCAAACAATGGAAAGGAAATGTCTGTGACCCTGTAATTACAGATTAACTGTAAATGCAGTTTTGCTTATCCTTTTGTCTGTCCAAAAGGATTTCTTGCAACTAAAAAGAGGGATTTGCACTATTTCTACCAACATATGGATGCTTCTCAAGTGCTTTCCCAACTTTTTTGAAGTGCCTTTTGCAACGTATCAGACTCCTTCCAGTTGATTTTGTTCACTTCCATCACCATAGTAAAGATTACTAAAGAAGGTAACCTTAGCAGAGCAGCAGCAGCAAAGCAAACCTGAAGTCACTACTAGTCCCAAACTCAGGCAGAATAAGGAGTAAGGGCTCCAAGTACCAGCTTCAGGGTCATTACTGTTATCATAAAACTTAATGCACAGCGAGACGGCCAACCTGCAGTGTCACATTGCTCTCTAAATAGCACTTTCATCACAGCACTTCATTGTCAAAGCCCTTTGCACACAAATTTACAGAACACAGCAAAGACAAAGATCTCTTTTGCATATTGAATCAAGGAAACTGTTTCACCAGCAGGTTGATGGGGTTGCTGCCTATTTCACAGGTAGACGATACGAGGGGGTGCTCAATAACACACAGTGTAACTCTAAGACCTAAAACACATCACCACAAATGATATATTAAGCTTAAGCACTGGTCCTTCACCTGCCCCTGGCTGGTGTTTCCTAGGTGAGTTCTGACACTTTCATCAAGGTTATGGGTTGCTTCTAAGGCAATCAAACCTCAGGAGTCCAGTGTGTAAATAAAATACACTCTCACTTGCCATCCAGGTCACTGCTGGCCAGCAGGGACTTTTGAAATGGTGACCAGTGTGCTTCCACTTTCTTTGTGATCAGTTTATCTGTACTGCGAGCAACTTGCACAGCTCTCAGCATAGCACAGAGGCTTTTAAAAGAAGCTTTGTGCATTCATGCATTACAAAATCAAAATCCAAGTCCATATTTGGATTTAAACCCTCTCCCCCCAGCCCCACTCCCCCCCGAAAAAAAATATCCCTCATACGGAACTTTAAACTTCAAATCCTTGATCAAAGATCTTGTAATCTACATAAGACAAGACAAGGCAACAGCCCTAGTGCTTCAGACTAAGAACTTAGACAGGGAAACTCTGTTCATTTAACTATGCCAGCACAGCTGGAGCAGCAAACCTCACCTCCTGTGTATGCAGTCATACCAGTATGAAAGGGCATATACCAGCAGCCTACGACTACAAAATAAATCCAGCAGCTTGTGGCATCTTTTCTGCTTCAGGATTTTGTCCAGCTGTAGCAGGTGAAAAATTAGGCTTGGCATACCTGACAGAGCTACACTGATGACATTTAAAGAATACACCACCAGCCCTTTTACTACCCTAATAACATTCTCAACATACAAAAACACCACATTAAGACATTTGACATCTCAAGATGCATAATTTTAAAATAAGCATCATAATCTAAGCCACAAAATAACTTCTCTGAATTTAAACTTCATTTCCTGACATTAACATATTAAAGATACCTGAAAGTGTTAACTCAACCTGCACAACAGTGAATCAACATTCAGATACTTTTACAAAGTCTTTAATAAAAATCAACGAGGAATTTTTTTTTTTTTATCTTATGCTGAACCAAAAAATCAACATGTAAAATATAACTATGTAATCCCCTTGCCCTTCATCTCAAGAAAACCTTGTGAAGGAGCTTGTTCCTTCAGCAGGGACTCCAATGTGATGCTGAGATGGTGGCTGTAGGAGGAAGTACACACATTGACATGTGTTAGCCAGAAGAAAAGCATCACAGACAAGGAGAAAGGAAGCACAATCAGCAGAGGAGAACAGAAATGCAAGGCGCAAGAAGGAAGAAGAAATAATCTCTAAAACAATATCACAACATGATTCACACAGTTACCTGTTGCTGTGAATGGGAGTTCAACGTTCTGTTCTATCCTGGTTGAAAAAATTCATAAAGCGATTTTGTTTATTCCTAACACATCTATCTGCTATTTTTTATCAACACTTTGTGACATTATGGAACAAAGATTTTAAGTTATATATCCCCATTAAGCTGTAATGCTAAAGAGTATTTTCAAAAACCTAAAGGCCAGAGAACAGAGTGTTCAATAACATCTGGCAATACCCCAAGGTACGTGATTCAGAAACCTATGTAAAGTCATATAATCTACACTAAAATTCTCCACCTCTGTTTTTCCTCAAAAGTTTGGTGCTTTTCTCTATAGTGAAATGATAAATACATTAATGTGGCCTATTTATCCCTAAATGTATTGTAAATGTGCTTCTTATCTGACTTGCTTTCCAGAACAGCATGTACCCTGGGGCACAGGAGTTTTGCTTCTCCTACACTGTTACGGACCCAACTCTGCTAGCAGGAAAGATGCTGGTGTCCTAGATCTTATGGGATGCAATGCCTTGAGGAAATCTATATCAAACAATTATTGCATAATCTCGGGGTGTAACAAAAACCTCCTACACCTTACACAGGCCATCGAGCTCCTGCCACACTCTCGCAGTGTGTCCCTGTCAGCTGCAGGTCCCCGTGTGAACCCGCAGGATCCCCTTGCTGTGCATGTGGAGGAAATTGAATATCTCCGAGGGCATCGCGTGGAAGCCGGGGCGAGGCTTCACGTTGTCGTAGTAGTGGTGAGTTATAAAAATCCCTGAGGGGTTCATGGGGAAGGCCCAGAAGCCGAAGAGGTGCACCTCCTCGCAGAGCTCCAGGGCCGCAGTCACCAGGATCAGCCCGGTGCTGACCCGCTTGGCCCGCACGCCCTGGCCGAGCCAGTAGCGCGAGACGTTGATGAGATACTGGGGGTGGAAGTAATAAACGGCCTGCTGGGACTCGAAGTCGTCCAGGACGTACTTGACCCGGATGGACACGTCCGTGTTGCGCGTGTTGTAGAAGGCCGGCAGCAGCACGGAGGCGTTCTCGTACACCTGGAGCACGTCGTAGAAGGGCTTCCTCCACTTCTCCAGCTTGTGGAATCTGAAGGGGAAGAGCGTGCGAGTGATGGTCAGACCACTCCCAGCAAGAAGCACCCAATGGGCTCTTACTGAAATATTTCTGACAAAGGGATAATTGAGATGATACTTCCCGTTGGTAGCTTCTCGTTATCAACGGGAATGTACTTAGATTTGTAGCTACAGCATCAGCATGAAATGTAGGGTAAAAATTCAGGGCATAAAAAACTTCATAATAACCTTGTGGCCATCTCTAATCATGTCTCGCTTCTCATGGTATTATGAGAAGTACATAATTTTTCCAAGATACGTGGTGCACCATGCAGTGCAGAGCTGTATAAAAAAATGGCCAACACCAAAGCTAGCAGGTGTTTAAAATGTCTAACTGTAACGTTTTTAAAAGAAATCCAAAGTCAAACAATTTTTTTTTTATGTTGCTTGAGAAAAGAAACACATTCCCCCACTGAGAAAGAAAAGCAGTAATGAACCTCATGGTCCCAAAAATGTCACAAGGTAGCATTAGGGAATTAACAAATTTAAGATTAAAATCACTTAGGCAGTCCTGTCTACAGTAAAGTTACACTGACATTTCTTTAAGACATGTGACAATGCGTGTTACTTTATTTATTGATGATCTTAATTTTCCAATGTTAATGACTCTGATTCTATGACTTCAACATTTCGAGTGGGATCCAGTTTCTTGCACCTGAATGTTTCTAAAATGTTTCACTGGGACTTGCAAGCAGAGCAGGGGAAGGATGGCTGTGTTGTTTTAATTTAATTTTAGCTCATTGCCTTTCCATTTTCTATCATCAAAGTTCAGGTTTAAGTGTTTAACACATTTCTACTACTTGTTACTTTTTCAATTCAGAATGAAATGTATGATTCATAGCGACAGTATAAAGTAGGATTTGGGAAAAAAAATCTGTGTAACAGAATTAAGTTAAAGGTAGGTTTGGGAAATCAAGAGAAATGAAAATACAAAAAAACCCAGAAATAACCTCTCAGTGATTATACTGGGATTGACTGTCACGACATCTGTCTTCACCCCAACGTCCATGAAGTATTTCTCAGATATAGGAGGCAAATTGCATCTATAAAAAAGAGAAATTAATAAGAAAGTTTAAAAATTTATTTCACCTTTTCAGGGCTAGAAAATAAAATTCATTTAGGCATTTCTGCCAAGCAACAAATCTAGAAACAGAGTGAGAATTTAAAATTCCATCAAAACTTGTTGATGCCCAAACTGTGCAATAATCCAACAAGTTCTTGAGGGCTGTATGAAGACCTCTCTTGTTCCCTCACCTGTGAGAGATGACCCCTCTTTGCAGGTGTAGCCAATGCTCACTTTGCCTCCTTAAGAGCAATTTACCTATTTACTCTGGAAGTTTTGGATGCAAAATGGATTGAAGCTCCAAGGCCAATCAGCCTATAAAATGAAAGGCTTGCTGAGCAGTAGCTGAGATGTATTCAATAATTAATAAACTATATCTAAAACACTGCCTTTAAGATGCTTTGGTTTATACCCAGGAGAATTTAGGGGAAATGTTCCACAAGAGAGAAATCAACCCAGACATAATTAATCCCAAACTATCTGCTTCACTTCCTTTTCCATTTATAAGCATCTCCCAACGTGGTGTAATAGCAGCAGTTCTGACTCTACAAGTTCACCACAGGACATCAAAGTTATTGGAAACAAACTTGTGAGATTTGCAAGCCTTGACTTTGCCCAGCCTCCATTCACCTTGGCCTTGCCCTAGATACACCATCTCGCAAAAATTAGAGCATCTCTCAAGAGATGCTGAAGTTACTGAAATGCACACTCACAAGCCATCACGCTGTCTTTCCTTCCAAAGGAAATCCAGCTGAAAAAAAAAAAACACTTCAGCATGTGTTTTCAGGGATAAAGCGTGTGGCCTGACAACCGGTTTTACACTCAGTTTAAGCTAGAGCTGGGCACTGAGTGACACTTTGAAAGCTTTTTGAAGTGACCTGCAAGCCTCAATTAAAACCATCACTGTTAAGACCACCCACATCTCAAAAATACTGCTGTGCCTAATTCTCAAAGTTGCCCATATTTCTGAAGAACGGGGCTGAGCAAAAACTGTGGTGGTATTTAGGGTAAGAGATGCTTACTGTTTTCACAATACCACAGCTCAGCTGTCAGGATAATTTCTCAGTCAAAGACAGAGGACGGTTTGAGGAGCAGAAGAATGCACAAAATTCCTTCAAAGTCCTTCTAACACTCAAAAGGTTCACATCCACCTTACAGATAGTCTTTTATCTGGCCAGAGAATTGTTTTTGGCTATCCTTTTCATAGATAATGCCATTTCTAGGACTTCCTTCTGCTGGGTCATGCCGCTCAAGTCCTTGGGCACCCCCAGTTCTGCCTAGCACTGGGCACTGTGCTTATTAGATGATATTTGAGGAAAGTTTTCAGCTTCAGTGTTTCTGAATAGGAAATTTACGCCAGGATTAAGAGTGACTGAATTTTTTGAAGGTGATAATAACTTATAAAAATGGTCCCATCTGCACAAACTGTACTTTTGTCACACAACTCCAAAAACTCATCCCCAGCAAGAGAGCAGTCCCATCTCTAAATTCTCCCGGTGTTTCACCACAGAGCTCTGCTCTGGCCAGTAGATGGAGACAGACAATAACTGCTGGTAAATGCAACCCTGGTGTGCATTTTATACATTCTATTGTACTATAACTAATTGCTTTCAGAATTTACTTCACGGAACAACCCTGGCTGTATGCTGCTGGCCACAAGAGAAGATTTCCCCAAGTGTCCTGAAGGTATCACTGGATGTAATCAGGGCTCCATAAGCAGCTTATGAAATGTTTTAAATAATTTTACTGGTGGCCAAGATGATGATTCCTGATAGTTTGGCGGAGTGGTGACTGGAGAGCTGATGTGTTCAGACCTGACCTTGAACACAAGCTTTACTTTAAAACTGATGTCAGCAGACCTTGAGTTTTACAACACTGGCACATCTTTTTTGCACAATCCACAATTTGGAAATGGTGAACCAGGGGTTTCTTTGGCACGGATATATTTATTCATATTCCAGTTCTATAGACTAAACCTCTATTTAATTGTTACAGTTACCAAACACAACCCAATTTCTAAGTTCTGTAATAATATCCTCTTTTTTTTTTCAAAGTTTTAGTACCGTTCAAGGAAGAGTAGCAGTGGTAAAACAGGACCTCAACTAAAAGTCCTTAAACATAAATGAGATTTGCCAGACATATTTCAGCTTCTGCTTAAAAGCTTGCCATCTCTGTGTGTCACATGGGCTGTTCCTTTCATCCATACTTATGGTTGTGATCCAACACAACAGCAGGGAATCTACAGTAATTATTTAATGCATATGGAGTACACTAGGCTTTTAAAAAAGAAATTATGTGAAGCCTGGACTTTCTCACAGCCTTTTTTTTTCATTGAAAACTAAGATAATAGTTTTCTGTAAAGCTGGGATAAGAGGCAGACAGAGGGGTCTGAAAATAATGAATCCTGAATGTAGGACCTGTAAAATTTTCTCATATGATGTCAAATTAAATTAAGACTGCACTGAACAAAAATCTGATCTAATTTTTGCTGGTGTGAGGTCAGAGAAATTAATTGGTTTGTGCATTGTAATTCTAAACTGACAACAACATACCCAAGATCAGAAAATAGGCCAACTGAAATAAAGAGGTTTTTCTTTTCTAGAGAACAAGTCATGAATCTGTGAGCTAGCGGTCATATGCCATGACCCAGGCAAAGAGCTTAACAGGATTTAGAGAGGGATTAGTCATGCATATGAATAACAAAAAAAAAAAAAAAAAAAAATCTTTCTCATATATATTAAGGATTATAAAACTGCTGCTAGACTCTCTTATCCAGGGACACTCATCATGGGACATCCCAGTTTATACAAAACCTGTATAATTCCACATATAGTGAGGAGCAGTGAAGACATTTAACCTTTAAAGTCATTCTGGTGACTCTGGAGGCCCTGGGTTGATTATTGATTACAGTAAGTGCTGTTATTGAGCACCTGAGCTCTGTACCAGTCCAGAAACACACCTCTGAGGCACGTCAGGTGTGAGCTATTAACATCTGACCAAGCTGCTTGTCACTCAATAGAGGCTCAGATCTGCCCCAGAAAATTATGCCCAGGTTCATAGGACACTGATTATAGGGTAATATCCATAGAAGGATGAATCCACAACCTCACTGGCAGGGGATATCCTGAAAAAGAGCATCAGACTTTGCCAATAAATCAGTTATTAACCCCCTGGAGTTTGGGAGAAATAATTCCTCAAAGCTTTATTAAAAAATTATTATGAAGTAAGATGTTTTGGGGTTTTTGGGGTTTCTTTTTGTTTGCTTTTTTTTTTTTCTCGTTTTGGTTTTTTTTTTTTTTTTTTTTTTTTGAAACACAGCTTTTCGTGCAAGAAGCAGGCTTGACACAGCCAATTTAGCAAATGTCATGTTTCCACGTGAGGCAGAGTAGCTTAGCAATGTTCCATTTGTCATTAGAAAAGGCAAAAAAAAAAAAAAGAGGAAAATGGAGCCGTGGCGGTTACCGAAAGACGAAGTCTGCACTGTCAATCTCCCGGCCACATCTGCTGTCCTTCAGAATTCCTCCGTTCCCAACCACTGCACACCTCTTAAACTGGGAGCGGTGGTATGGCATGTCCTGCAACAGCACGGCAAGGAAACAGTTAAAGACCCCAAAACATGGAGACAACAAGCCTCTTTTTCACTTTTTCCTTTTTTTCCTCTGCAGCTGCACCTCGATGCATTAACCACAGGGTGTTGACACTGGCTCTGGGGTGCAATATTCCCTCTACACAAAGTGATGGGATATTTTGCTGTGCAATTAGAGATGGCACAGGCAACAAACCCAAATGAAAAAAAAAAAACAAAAAAACCCAAAAAAACCAGCCTGTTCTTTTTTCCTAAGTTCAATAACATAAGGAGTAATTTTAGACATTTGCTTTCCCCTTTGATTTCCACGTGAGGGCACGAACCATGAATTAGTGTACCTCAGGCACTGTTCTCTGAGCTGCCTGCAAACTGCTGGCTCCTCAGGCTCTGGTGTCCTGCTTTTGGGAAGTCTGCACACAGAGCTCCGGGGCAGCCAGTAAAGCCCAAGAAGTCTGTCAGACAGCACATCACAGAAACCAGCCCAACTTTTACTGCTTACCAACTCTAATTGTACTAATAGTATTAATGATTATTAATTAGCATTGGCACTCCCAGCACTGCCTTTGGTCAGGCACCTTTATGGATGAAGCATCTTCCTGCAATCTTTGGGCAAAATCCTGACTTCACACACAGAGGTGCAGCTGCTGCCAAAGCCAGAGAGTGAAAATCACATCTTGAGAACAAACTGGGCTGTTAGGGTGAGAGGGCTGTGATGAGGAACTGAGCCATGTTACACTTTATGAATATGTAGGGATGTGCTTATATAAGCATGAGAGTGCTCATTTTTGGTACATACATATTTTATCAATAATCTCACGCTGCAAAATACAGAGGGATGCAAGAATGGCTTGACATTTCTGGGTGATTATTCCCAGGATCTTTCCACGGCATCCATAAGCCATGAGGCAAAAAGGGCATGCAATTACACCTGTCTGAGAAAAGCAGCAGCTGTCTGACAGAGAGGAAATATAGAGCTGTCTGTGCTTTATGCAGTGATTTCTTAACACACAGTCCCTTGGCAGCCCTGGAAGGGAAATCAGAAGCCAGGTGTCCATGCTTAGCACAAGGCTCTTGCCCCTGCAGCGTTGCTTCTGTGTTTTCAGCCCTTTATTTCCTACATGTGCCAGGCTGCAGCCCTGCTCATATGCAGGGTGGCTTTGGTCACTGCCCAGTGACTCCCAGAGGCATTTTGGCATGTAATAAAGCCTTCACAGCATCCTGATCCTACCTGGATAAACACCACATTAGCTCTAGCACACCCCAGATCTCAGGGGTTCAGACTTTCATGCACTAATCAGGCAGGGTTTTGAGGAGAATAGTCCTGGATTTAGATGTACCCATTCTTTGCACGTCTCCAGATGCCAAAGTGCTTTCCTGGATCCCAGCCTTTCCCCTGCTTCTGCCCCAGCTCCCCATGTGCACATTCAGATAACAGCACTTCCCTTCCTCTCAGCAGCGCTCAGAAAGCCAAAGGATTAGAAGTGGTTGGACCCTGAAGGACAGGTTCAATGGCACAAATTCTAAGTACTTAACCTGAATACAGGTCTGACTTTTCAAAAGGGATAAATTTCAGCTACCCCCTCCAAGTATGCTGCTGTAAATCGAGGGGGTGTGCCTCGTGATAAATCTGCAGCCACATCAGCCCATTCCTGCTCATCAGTCATCCCTCATATGTGCAGAGGGAATTGCCCACTGATTATAACCTTGAATACCCCTGGAGGTCAAGCGTTATTTGCTGGAAAGGTTTTGAATAATCATTATGATGAATACATTATTTAAAAATTATGAATCCCGTTCACAGATAATCTGCAAATGGAAATAAGTATAAAAATAGTCATTGTGAATATTAATTATAAAATAATCATGCCGAAAAGAAAAGCAGACCTACCCTCAAGTGTTGGATTTATTATATGTGAATATTATACTTTGAAAGAGTTCTGATAAATCAGTGTCTCTTTTATTTAGCTTTCTTATTTCATTATCCACTTTGCTTCTAAGTTAGCAATATTCTGCACGGAATTACATATATATATATATATATACATCTATTAAAAAATGGATGGATGGATGGATGGATGGATGGATGGATGGATGGATGGATGGATGAATGAATGGATGGATGGATGGATGTGTATATATATATTTTTTACAGATGACACCAGAAAACAGAAGAACCACCTAAAATACTGTATCAAAAATAAAAATTTTCAAAATATAAGCAGTGAATTTTTGAATTTTGTGGAAATGTCAGACAAGTGCTAAATGCTTGGCTATAGGGTAGTGTGTAATGCAGCAAGTACAGTGAAGTTGATCCTGCAAACAGGCAGAGGCACCTTTGGAAACATTTTGAAGATTTCTTGGTTGATATGAAAGATTCCACTCGTGTCCACTTCATATTTCAGTTTCGTTCCCAAGGGAGTATTTTTCTGGGTGGTGAACAGAAAGGATGGGGCGTTGCAACACCTTGACAGAGTAGACCTGTGAAATGAAAAAGAAATAAGAACTAAGAGCTCATGGCATGACACAGGATTTGCAATTGCTGTTACTACTAACAAGGTATTTTTCACCAAAAAGAATTTTTTTTTTTTAGCTCTAGGATGGGTAAAATGGTGTTTTCCTGGATTTTCATTCAGAAAACTTCAGATTTTGTGAAATTTTCTTTGATTGAGAAAACTGTGGCAAAACAAAAAGAAAAGAGTAAATTAGATACCTGTACTTGTCACTTCTAGGCTGTGGGGAATTCATGTGGAAATTCTGCCCTGCTTTAGCCCCAGAGATGAGCTTCTGCCTCTAATATCCTGGCAAAACCACCTTAGTGAATTAGTTCCTCTTTACCTTAGAGGTCTTCAACATTTTATGAACTATATACTCAACACTGGGCAGGAAATTTAGGGGTTAAAGAGTCCCTCTGGAGATGTGGAAATACGTCAGGGCAGTATTTAAACACAGCAATACCCAAAGACACTGCCCCACTCGACAGACTGCTGTGGAGCACAGCACACTTTGACTACAACCAAAAAAACCTTCAAAGATCTTAGTTTTGCCCTTGGCCTTGCACAGGTGTGCATCAGGAAGGTGATGTGGCCCTGACAGATGGGCGCCAGGCAAACTGGTCTTGCCTAAAACTCCAAAATCTCAAACAAATGACCAAAATTTTCTTTGTCCCTGGGACAAAATAGAATGAATTCCAGTGCAAATAAGAACTGCATAACATCCCAAAGATGGGATTCAGAGTAAGAGAGACAAAACTTTCAGCTCTGATCTCTTTGCCATGTTTCACATGAAATGTAAATGAGAAAAGCAGCTTTGTGAACCTCTTTCCCACCTCCATCCTGCCCTGGATGCTTTTCTTCTTTTACTGGTGGTACTGAAAGCCCTGACTTCTGCTGACCCTTATTCCAGAGATGGTTTATTTCTCAGTCAGTGTGTTTGATACCTTCAGTGAAAAATACATGTCATGGTGAATGTACAAGCATGAAGAGCCAGATGGCTCTCAAATAACCCAGATTAAATGCCTTGCCTCTGGGGTGTGTGGCCTCATATTCTAAGTTGGAAGAATAAGCCTGTTTTCTT
Source organism: Vidua chalybeata (assembly GCF_026979565.1). Classification (NCBI taxonomy): domain Eukaryota; kingdom Metazoa; phylum Chordata; class Aves; order Passeriformes; family Viduidae; genus Vidua; species Vidua chalybeata. The sequence continues at coordinate 2,470,643 of NC_071570.1, read as the reverse complement.
TATGGGCTTCATTACAAGCACCAGAAAGCAAATAGAGAATTATGCAAACATTTCAGTGATGTCCAATTACTCTCATATACTTGACTCATGCAGGATGGCACCAAATGACCGTCAGATCAAGGCAGCAAATGAGGCTGAAAAAGCCAATGAATAATGTCTAACAGCAAAAATAATTACCAACAGATAGTGGAATTGAATTGTTATAGTTGGGATATGAGAAAAACCTCTTCATTGGCTGCTCCTTAAGGAATTGAAAGAGATGTTTTTCCTTAATGTCCAGCTGGTTTTCCAGAGGCACAGTCTTTTTTGTGAATGCCTGATATCTGATGGAAGAAGACTCTCAAGGAAACTGCTTTCCTTAATCTCTAGATACAAACTTTATTGTGATTTTTGCCTTTCATCCCCGTCTGCTGCTCAAGTAGCTGCCATTTAAATCCCCTGGATTCTCCCCATCTCACATGATGGGGCTGGACTGGCAAAGCTCAAAATCCCACAGCTCAGAGGGTTGCACATTTCATCCTCCTCCTAAACAACCTCCAAATTCAGAGACCTTGGTTTGCTTTTAAGGGACAGCAGCTTCCCCACAAACTCACACACTGATGTCTCTGCCCCACTGAACACAGATGAAACAGGCTTTAGACATTTTTTTCTTTTTAATTGCAAGCACTGCTGTTGTTCCTGAAACCAGCTGACAAAGATTATGTTTAAATCTGGGTGCCAGTGAGGGTTCCTGGAGCAGTGATATATCAGTCAGGCAGGTATAAGCATATTTTTTTCTCTCAGTGCACAGGGTGAAGAGGGGTTCTTTGTTTAATGTGCTGGCGCTGGTGGCTTGAGATAGATTGGTGGTCTTTGGGAAGTCCTTTCTCATTGCTCCCACCTCTGCTCTGGACTCCAAACCCCAGAGGACTCCTTTCCATACCTCAGAGTGCTGCTTTCTCTCTGGGCACAATCATTACTCCTCTCACTCCAGCTGTTTCTAAAATAATGAGTTGTAATCCTGAATGACTCTTCTGTTCAAAATAGGCACTGATAATTGCCTATCAAGTAATTTCCAGGAAGAATACAGGGAGAAAAGAAAGAAAGAAAGGAAAATAAGGAAAGAAAGAGAGAGAGGAAGGAAAGGAAGGAAAGGAAAGGAAGGAAAGGAAAGGAAGGAAAGGAAAGGAAGGAAAGGAAAGGAAGGAAAGGAAAGGAAGGAAAGGAAGGAAAGGAAGGAAAGGAAGGAAAGGAAGGAAAGGAAGGAAAGGAAGGAAAGGAAGGAAAGGAAGGAAAGGAAGGAAAGGAAGGAAAGGAAGGAAAGGAAGGAAAGGAAGGAAAGGAAGGAAAGGAAGGAAAGGAAGGAAAGGAAGGAAAGGAAGGAAAGGAAGGAAAGGAAGGAAAGGAAGGAAAGGAAGGAAAGGAAGGAAAGGAAGGAAAGGAAGGAAAGGAAGGAAAGAAGGAAGGAAGGAAGGAAGGAAGGAAGGAAGGAAGAAAGAAAGAAAGAAAGAAAGAAAGAAAGAAAGAAAGAAAGAAAGAAGAAAGAAAGAAAGAAGAAAGAAAGAAAGAAGAAAGAAAGAAAGAAAGAAAGAAAGAAAGAAAGAAAGAAGAAAGAAAGAAAGAAAGAAAGAAAGAAAGAAAGAAAGAAAGAAAGAAAGAAAGAAAGAAAGAAAGAAAGAAAGAAGAAAGAAAGAAAGAAAGAAAAAGAAAGAAAGAAAGAAAGAAAGAAAGAAAGAAAGAAAGAAAGAAAGAAAGAAAGAAGAAAGAAAGAAAGAAAGAAAGAAAGAAAGAAAGAAAGAAAGAAAGAAAGAAAGAAAGAAAGAAAGAAAGAAAGAAAGAAAGAAAGAAGAAAGAAAGAAGAAAGAAAGAAAGAAAGAAAGAAAGAAAGAAAGAAAGAAAGAAAGAAAGAAAGAAAGAAAGAAAGAAAGAAAGAAAGAAAGAAAGAAAGAAAGGAAAGAAAAAGACATAAAAAAACTTAGGTGTGGAGATCACATTGGAGAAACTGTTATGAGTCTGAGACTAACAATGTTATTTTTAAAGATGTCAATGACTAACTCAGCACATGCATTCTCACCTTCTCTCATTAACTCCTGACAGCTATTTCCTGGAACCATGTAAGAGAATTTGGGATAAAGCTGGAGGCCTTATTACAAACAACATCTCTGAATTGTAGCAGTGACTTGCAGGCTTCAGTCTACAGCACTTACCCTGAAATAGTTTGGTTTAGTTTTTAGTTTGTTTTCTCAAAACCTACTCAAATATGGCACTGGAATATGTCAATATATAACATTCAAGAACTGGTTTGGCTTCAATCTACTGTTGCCTTCACAAGGCCAGTTTCAAAAGCTGTATCTTGAGAGGATCATGGAGGACCTTCAGCAGAGAAGCTACATGAAGAAAGACAGAACACTACAGAAATTAACTGAGAGGTCTCTGAAGACCAGAAAAAAATATGTAGATAATCTGTGTGTAATAGCTAAGAAGCCATTAAAGAAAAAAAAAAAACCACAAAAAAAAAAAAAAAAAAAAAAAAAAAAAAAAAACAAAAAAAAACAACAAACAACAACCAGAGAAAGTCATAACCAAGATCTGACAGTACCTAAAATACCCAGAAGAAATCAAGTTTGAGTATTTTGTAGGCTAAATTTGCATTATCACCAGTGATATTACCATTCCAAGCCAGAGCCTTAGGTTGATGTGTTAGGTGCAGCCATTAAATCTCATCTCCATCCTCACTGATGCCCAAATAACACCTGGAAATCTTTCCCACACCAAATTCCTTGCCTTTCCTGGAAGACTGTTCCACATACCCGAAATCTTGTTGCTGAGTTGTTTTTTTTTCAAAGAAGGGGGGAAAGTCCACGTTTATTCAAAAGGGTGGTACTCCAGATGTTGTCATGCTTACTCTTGCTATACATATGAAATTTTGATCTCTGCAGAAAGCTGAACTCAAACTAAAGTAAATTTTACTGAGTCTCATTAATGTGAGACATTCTTACTTGAATAAATTGGCTTCTGTGACATTCATCTCCCATTTGCACATCTGTAGGCTCTTCCATCTGTCAAACAATTCGGTTTGTTTCACCCTAAAATATAAAAAAGAAAGAAAAAAAATTAAGTTTATTACAAGGGCTTCATTTCCTAAAACAGCTGCAGATAGAATACCATGCAAATTGATGGGACAAATCAGCCAGTCTAGACAGTACAAAATTTATCATTTTTCTTCCTTTTTCTGCTCAAATATAGCCATTATAAGCTCTGTGCACGCAAGAATTGATGTTTGGGACTGATCTCTTCTCCCTGATAGGCTTTCTCTGTTTTTTTTTCAGGATAAAAAATGCAATATTGAGCAAGAAGCTCAATATCTAACTCTACCAAAATCTGCTGGGAAGCAAGTGGGTCTCGATCAGCTGGGTTTTGGGGAAAAGCTGCACCCAGCAGAAGGGCCCCAGAGGGGGGTATTGGAAAAGGGGATTAATTTGGCCAACTAAGGCTGCATTTTGGTTAGGTTAACATAATCTGTGAGAACCTACAGCACAACATTGTAGGTAAATTCATTTTATGAACAATTTATAAGCTCACGTGTAGGGATAAGAGTCTGTGATGGTAAGAGGAAATAATAAGCCCTTCACATAAGGATCTCTACCTCCTCCTCTGCTAATCAATACACCTGTAGTCACATTAAAAAAAACAAAAAACAAAAAAAACAAAAAAACAAAACACTCCTATTTCAACTAGGCTGATACCGGATGACTCATTTTTTGATGCTATCACCAATTCCAAGAACTTCCACACTGAAGTTCTCACATATTCTTGTGCGTTTGGACAACAGAGATAATGAAGGCTTTGCAAATATCTAGAGGTAGGAAGCAACTGTATAATCTGGCTAAGAAATTTGGAAGTCTGTGATTTCTGCTAGATTGATAGGTCTTAATGAGTTCTTTTCAGGCTTGAGGGCTTTTAACGTTTGAGTAAAGCATAGACTTTTAAGATAATTATATGTTTAATGCGAGTAAAACCGAGCATTTCCCAGGCTGAGGAAGTTGCAGGAAGGAATTAGGTCATATTGTACTTTCTGTAGCCCACCAGAGCACATTAACTTGGAAATCTTCCATTACCATAAGGGCTGACTTGGGAAACATAGCACATTTGAATCAAGAACATCAGAAGAGACCAGCAGAGTAAAAGAGCTTAAAGTCAAATGGCATCTACTGTAGAATTTAGGGTAACTTGTATCTAGCTGAGCAGGACTCCACTACCTTCCTTGGGCCACTGGGTAAGATGAAATAAAACGAGGAATTCTCTGTGTCCTCTGATAAGTATGCAGAAAGAAAAAAAAAGCAATTCAGAACTCCCCATCTTCAGCAGAACATTGGAGAAGTGTGACATTCTCACCCCTCCTATTTATTTTTAAGCGCTGCGAGTCAGCAAGCGGTGCAAAGTGTGTTACTCGTGTGTCCTGCATCCAGTGCAGGAGGCAAGGACATAACCTACATTTTGCTGTGCACAAATTCAGCGAGGGAGGCATGCTCAGATTCGTGCAGACCTGGAGCCACAAACTGTATTTTCTGTAGCCCTGGCAGTTTAATGTTATGCGTGTGTGCAGCTGCACTTTGAACTGACATTCCCAGGGCACTTTGCAGACCCTGTGCATTGCCTGTAATGTAAACCACTGGCTTTAGATGTGGTGAGGGATGAGGCATAATCTAAGCACCTAAACTCAGCAAAATGCTGAAAACACAAAAAGGCAACGCTAAAATCACCCAGCTGTGCACTGCCATACTGGCAAACTCACTTTTTTCACCCAATTCCTTCACTGTGGTCTCATATATACATCTCATTCAACTCATTGGTTTCCTGACATACTAATTGCACCACAAAACACAATTTAGAGATATTTTATTGTTTCCCAGAATCATATTTTCTTACCTTTTCACTGAGGGGTTTTAAGTTGTGAAAATCTCTGATGTTTGAAGAAGTCACAAATACAAATGGGCTCAGAAAATATCTAAACAAATTAATAGAAAGGTCTATTGTCCACTCTGATTACTCTTGTCTGTACTCCTCCTACTAGTCCACAAGTCCCCATGCCAGTATTTATTATCAGGAAGGGCTGAGAATTTTCTTCCTTATTGAGCCTTCACTACTGGCCACTGTCAATGAAAGAGCCTTAAGCTAGACACTTCCATGAGTCAGTCTGGATGTTCTTACTCTTTAATTACTGGAAATATGATATTACAAACACCGTACTGAATTCTCAGCAATAATTCTAGGCCTGACCAAAATGCCTCAATGTATGGGAAAAGCTTCCATGTTCTGTAAATGGACATCAGATCAAATTCAAACGCTGCTTGCACAGGTAAGAGAAGGCTAGAGATCCCTTCTGAGATCCCTGTTGATGTCATCTCTTGAGCCTTGCACCTTTTGACAGTGTCATTGTAAGATACCACTCCATCCTGCCTCAGAAGTAGCACTTTTAGCAATGCTTTTATTGCTAAGTACTTCTACTTTTTACATTTAGTTCATACTTACATAGACAAGACCTTCACCTCAATGATGTCCTGCCTTAATTCCAGGCATTTTGTAGAGTTGTATTCCAAAGGTCCTTCATAAAACTCAAAATACCTGATGAAGGACAAGAAAAGAGATAAAAAATAAGGTTTAGGCTAGAATAATTGCCTTGCACATCACCAGAATTTTGCTGAAAGTTGTCATTTATGATTTTTGCCTAATTTGGGGCTGCACTGCCTGGCCCATAGGCAGCTTGTTACTTCACAGGAAAGCACAGATGCCCCTGCTGGTCCAAGAACAGTCTCCCATGCCAAGTTTCTCCATTCCTACAGGAGTTCATCCATCCTGCAGCAACGACAAGGACCAGCTACCTTTTCCAGCAGTCAGCACCTGGCAGCTGGAACTGAAAGCCAGGGCAAAAGCACTGATCATTTAAGGAACACTGTTCCCATCTTTTGGGCGCCTGACTGTGCTGGGTTGGAAAAAACAGTACCATAAAAGTGCTAGAGGGTGTATTTCATCTGTGGAGGCTATTCCATAGTGCCTGAGCAACTGAGCTTTTCACTGGGATTTACTCTTTTGTCTGTTTGGAGGGGAATGGAAATAGGGATTATATTCTAGAAAAAAACAAACAAACAAAAAAAAAAGATAACAAAAGGATTTGAGTGCTCAGACACAGCACAAATAAGAGTCATATTCTTGATCAAAATATAAATATTTACATAATATTTACATTAAGACATAAGTATTTACTTTATTGGCTAATTCCTTTACCTTAGTCACTGGGCTGAAGGGGAAGAAAACCACAATGAAAGGGAAGAAGAAAACCTGAGCTACTCATGCTCAGGGAAAAGAAAAAGCCCAGGCTGACAAGTGAACTCAGTGAGTCTGTATTGAAATGACAAACAAGACTTAGGGCTTGAACCAAGCTCTGCATCAGTTTCACTCCTAATCATTAGAAGTCTCTATTAAAACCTAGCTCCTGAGACTTGCACGTACCCATGAAGCACTTGAGAGGACAATGAAAAACTAAGAGATGATGACCTGGAGGAATAGGTATTATGAACAAGACTAGAGAAAGGTCTTTGGATGGATCCTTCAAAATCCTGGAATTCGTGAGGTTGTAACTCCAAGAACTCAATTTTTGAATCTTCAATGGGAAATACAAGGATAAGATTTGTGAAAAAGCTTCATTCAAGCCATCACTGGAAATGTAATATTTGAGGTTTGTGTGATTGCAAAATAATATCAAAATTCATGTTTGACCTGTGTGCAACTGGAAAAAGTCCAAGAGCCTCCCAAAGCAATTTGCTTTCAGCTGGGAATGTTTCTGTCCTGTCAAGTGCTGCTTTAGGAAGTGTCTCCTTCACCTCTCCCTGAGGTTTTCACCACCTCAGCTTTGTCAAATCCCAAACCAAACATTTATGAGACCCAGTGAGAGGCATTAACTTTGAGACTGAAAGGAGAAAGGCCATGCTTAAAAGGTGGCAGGAGGAGAACAGAAAAATTCTTAATAAAGAAGTCAAAAAAACCCCAATAGCTCATTTTAAAAAAATGTGGCTATTTGTAAATGTGTTTGTACAGCCTTCAAGGCAAAAAAACATGTATTTTTATAAATTTTGTAGAGAAAAACATGTAGTTAAAGTATTCCAAAATCAATGAGAACTCTATGAAAAGACTTCCTCAGCCTGCTGAAGGGAGACCTAACATGAATCTACGTCTGGGTTCTCACCAAAAGGTGAGAACTCACACTCTCCTTCCAGCTGAATTATTCACCTGGATATTCAGCATTTACTAAGGAGCAGCTGAAATCCACTGCCCTGGCACATCTCCCATGTGCTTGTCTTGTTGAGCTGGAGATGAACAACTTGTGAAAGAGGCTTCAACTGGATTTGGATTAAGAGCCCACCTGCTTGCAGCAGGCCAAAGCCCTTTGTGGATGTACCCCAGGTAACTTCCCCAAACTAAACCAAAATCTCTCTTTAGACAGCACCATAGAATTTCTTACTGGTCACAGAATTTTCCAGGGCTGAAGGAGCACCCTCTGGCTGCCAGTACAGACAACATTTTAATCCTCTGAAATAATAATTTTTTCTGACTGTCTTTTGCAGAATCAATCCTTTTCTTTGGTTCTTTGAGTGGGACAAAGCTGGCACCCTGGATGTGCATGTTCTACACAGTAACTAGGGGCAGGTACACACCCCCACACAACACTCAGCACCTTACACACTCCTCCTGCTTCTTAGGGTGTGCAGGAGTGAGCAACACCTATAAGCCTCATCCTCACCTGTCACCTAACACTTCATTTCAGTACCTTGAATGTGCCTCAGGACAGATAAGCAGAGCAAAAAAAAATCTAGATTAACATGTATTTTTATCTCTTCTGTGCACTTCTGGCTGTGCTGCTAGGTTAGAGAGCAGCAGCTCAGATGTTGAACAGCACATGCTGTCACGTGGGAACACCACAGCACAGGAAAGCTGCCTTCAGCCTGTGGCATTGGAGTCAAAGATGTCATTTTATGAAATGGAGATGAAATTTCCTGTGTCCCAGCCATTCCCTTTGATCGTTGCCTGTTTACTCAATCCACAAACCAAAAATAGAAATGAAAAGGGATGTGTTACCACAGCAGCAGAAGGTTAAGGAGGAAAGGATTGGGTCAAAAATAAACCACTTCTGGATCTGAAAGGAAATCAATCCACGAGGCAACACTGCCTTTCTAGCAGAGCTATTCCATGAGCCCACAGATTGAAAAAGCACAGGACTGTCCTGCAGCTCTCTAACTCTCACAACAGCTTCAGCTTTCCCAACAGAGCCACTGGGAGCATTGAATTCACCATTTACTACCCCATGGAAGTGCAGAGGGAGGATTCATGGGACGGGCTGGATGACACATCGCTGGTGGGACACGTGCAGCAAAGGCAGGGGACACCAACGGCAGAGTCATTCTGCACAGAGAGAGGAGAAAATGCTGCTGGCCATGGGGTCAGTTAGACTGAAGTGAGCTCAGTGATCCCAACCTATTGAATAAACATCCTTTGGGCTGTCCTTCATCAGCCTGGACCTCACTGGAGCAGACAGCCAGCCACTGAACCCTCCTTACTCGTAATGCTACGGACGCTGCCACGCGTGGGCTGCTCGAATGGTGCTGCAACAGCATTAGGAATTTTTCAAGAGAGTAGCTGGTCAAGACTCAGGAAAAAAGGGTTCCTCTCTTTCTCCCAGAAGTGTTCATGCTATTTATTTGCTTCACAGCGATTCCTCCTGCTGCAGATATTAGCAGGATATTAGAAGCCATTCCCTGGAGCACTGGACAACCTCTTCCCACAGAAAGTGCTTCACGCTGCGCTTCCCTAGAACGCAGCTTTTGCACAACACCAGGCCCTAGCACAAGGAGCATGGGTTCCCCCAGCCTCCAGAGATGTCCTTTAAACCCACGTCCTCATCTTGCAAGGGTCTGGTCCTGCAGGGAGTGTTTGGCGATCAGGCCCCCGCACTTTCCCAGAGGAAGCATCAGTCTCACCCACTCCCTGGTCTCTGAGAGCTCTTCCTGCCTATTAACTCCCACTCTAAAACATGTAGTTCCCTGTGAACGACAATACATTTGCCTGTCAGAAAGCTTAATTAGCACAAATGGAAACTGTCCTCCCCGTCATCCTCCTCAGTTTGCTCTCCAGCTAAGAAACAAGGATGTAGTACAGTTTATTTTGATTTATGTTCTGGATTAGTGACAAGTGACAAACCTGACTATACTACTTACTCCTTTTGCTACAGAAAAGGTCTGTGTTTTGGCTTTATAAGAATGACAGTCAAGTTTTATTATCCATAAAACAGAGTTGATCTGTCACCGCCATAATGTCCTCTCCCTGCATTTTTCCACTTCTCCTGATGAAACATAAATAACTTCTATCCCTTTAAAGGTCACAAGTCCACAGGAAAACCAATACAAGAATTCATGATTCTTTACCTTAAGAACACAACTGCAAATGAATTACAACAAACAGCTCAGTTACATATAGGATTGTGCTTTCCCAGGGCACGGGGCACTACACACCACTCACTGCCCTGTGTCCGCTCACATCAATTGTGGCTTTCAAACCTACAACATATTTCCAGGATCAAATTTTTGCCTGAACACCACACAAACTGCAAGTGCTCAGAGGGCACTGGTTTTTTACAGATCACTGCACTGACTACCCAGAAATTAGATGCTATTCACTCTGTAATTTTCCATTTTTGACTGACTGAAACTTTCTTCTTTTCTAACCTTCACGTCCCCCATTGCAACCTCACCTCCAGCTGAGCTGCCTACTGAGCTTGCTAGTGAGAGACACATTTGGTTTCTCAGTACATCAGCTAACATTTAGGTCTTTGATCATCTGCAGTTGGGCTGCTTCTGCTTTGATCAGAAGTAAGCTTTTCTTGATCACACTACATGAATTAAAAAGCCCGAGACTTCAATCCTGCCTTCAAGTGACGCTCGGGTTGAGACACTGATTTGTCTGATATACTGAACAAAGGTTTAAAAGTATAATTTACTGCAATGGTCAGGCATCTTTTAAGCAGGATCACTTTCTGAAGCTGCCTTCCCATTCATTCTGCTCGTTCCTGAGGTGCCAGTTCTCGACACTGTTTGCAGCAAGGCTGCAGCACTTGCGTGGCGAGACCGCAGAGCATCGCAGGAAGGATTCCACCTACCCTGCAGGAAAAACAAAGATCTTTCCAAAAATATACATTATCCACCGACTAAGAAATGAGAATAAATGAATCAAGCCCTGCAGGCTTCTACTAAATGCTTATTAAGAGTGCTGTCCAATTAGCAGTGCCTGCACTCGTCAGTAAGGGCAGATCCATGGTCAACCTCAGATTGAGATTCACCTTCCTTACTCAGGAAGGTTCTAAGTTTGCCAGAGCACATTCCCCAAAGCACAGGGGACTCACATCATCTGGCAAGGCCTTCATGGAACCTTCAGGTCCCTGGAGCAAAAATACTGCTGGGGTGGAGCCTATCACAGCTCTGGAGGCCCTGGACAATCCATCCGGAATAGAACACAGTAGGTGTTGACTTCATCAGGGCCCATTGTGAGAGACCAAATCCCTCTGGCCTTTGCTTCTCTTAATGCTTCTATGTGACAACATCAAAACCCACAAGATTTGGTCAAAATGTTTAAGGGCTTTACATCAGTTCAGGGGTTTCTCTCCCTTAATAAAAGCATCCTACCACTTTGTATGGTCTGTCCTCCCAAGAATATTTTGTCCCACTGGGAAGCTTCTTTACCTGTTTAGCAGGTAAAGAAGCTGATGTAGATGTGGCAAGGGAAGCAGGAATCTTTGATGCTCTTAGACTAATTTAAACTTCACCAGGACTGTGGCACAAAAAAAAAAAAAAAAAAAGAAAAAAAAAAAAAAAAAAAAAAAAAGAAAAAAAAAAAAAGAAAAATCACATTGCTGCTTGTGCTGTTTCTGCTATTTGAGAGCCTGAGTTGACTTGTCCACAACAGAATGGTGCTTGAAAGGTTGAACTGAGAGAGGAAGAGATGTGGGCTCAACAGAGGAGGCTGGAGAAGCAGCAGGCTTCTTTTACACAGCTTGAACTTTTCCTACAGCTTGAGGAAACTATTTGATCGTCCCATCCTTGGGGACAGCAAATATTAAAAAAGACGGTTCACATTCCTCCTGCCTACCATGTGCTGATGACAATGTCACTGGCAATAACTGGTTTAAATCCTGTACCATCTCCATCTCTAATGCTAGATGCATTAGATGTCTAACTGATCATGAACTTTTAGTATGTGTCTGTAGGTGAGAGCAAAATATGCCACTATGGGCTGTTTCGTGTAAAAAAATTAAAATATAAGCAAGAGAAAATGGTCATTTATCTCTGTATGCATCATGTAGTAATAGCTCTTCTGAATTACTGCACGCACTTCTGACATTTCATCTTTGGAGGTTTGAGACACTGGTGAGAGTTACAAAAGGACCTGCAGAAATTTTCTGGATTCTAAAATATTATGAGAGGCGTGTGAAACTTAATCTAAACATATGGTGACTGAATAAGGAGATACTGCACCAGGAAGCAATTACCAGTGGCAGGAAAGTTTTCAATACAGTATAGCAAGGAAAAACAGTATTCAATGCCTGGAAGCTAAAGATAGAAATGGCATCTTTAGTTCAAGATTGGCTGTCTTTTTAGAAGAATCAGAGTAACTAAAATTCAGGATCTGGAATTCTTCTACTGGGGCTCAAGTTTTGCAAGAGGTTCTTGTAGCTGAAGTTAAAAGTTATTGATTCATGAACCCACTGATCATTCACTTAGGATATTTTGATATGTTTGGTCTTACAGAGTTGTAAGCTTTTCTAGGATTTTATAATAGATGGTGTTAGATAGGTCCATCCATCAAGACAAGGATCAAGATATTGCGCCTGTTTTCCAAGTTTAAATTTTTGCTTTCAAAAAACCAAAACCACTTCCATGGACCAGCCCTAAATTCCTAAGTTTGATCTTCTTCTTCTTCGGAGTGGCTTTTATATTTCTGTCCTTTAAAGGCTGTTCATGGATAGCTCACTGAACATCGCCAGAAAAGTGGAAAGTGCACAAACTTTTTTCCTCGCAGATGCTCCTTTTCTGGATTTTTTTTTTTTTTTTTTTTTTTTTTTTTTTTGACCTGGTCCTATGGCTCCACAGGTATCTTACACATCTGTGCAGTCAAGGTGATGGTTGTGATGCCCTGAGGATATATTTTTCATCACAACTATGGAAGCTCCTGGCAAACTGTCACTGGCTGCTCACTGCCATTCTTATTATGATCTCCCATCTCCAAGTCTCCACACACAGATCACTTGGAATTGCTTGGCTCTGCTGCTCATTACCTCATTAGCAATGTGAATTGACCAAACATCCACTCCTGCCAGAGGCACGTTGTTCCCTTCCCATCTGTCCACTGATTTGGGACACAAGCCTCCCCACGGTTTCAGCCTAGCACAGCACCAGAGTAAGTTGCAAAACACAGCTCCACTGCAGCAGTCGTGGGTGTAGCAGCAGGAGCTCCAGCAGAAACAGCCCTAAATGGCACAGCAAAGTCCAGGCTGCCTCCTGCTTCTCCCTGGAGACAAGCCCACCTTGCAGCCCATCAACACCACCACTCCCTGTGCTTCCCAGGTCCTCTCTGAACCAGACTGACACCCATCTTCATTTAGAGGTTTTCCCACTGTGCAGTATGTGAATGATTTGTTGGAGGCTACATTGAATTTGAGTTTCAGGGACATGTTGGTGCGTCTCATCTTTTGCTGTATCAAACCAATGCTGTCTCCTGACAAGCAGCAATGGAGTATGTTGCAGGAAGCGCTATTTTCCCAATTTCATTTCAAAACTCTCAGATTTTTAACAAACTGCTGCTTGGGTGTTTTAATCCAGCCCTTTCCTGTTCACTCTGACTGAAATAATCTGCTGATGTTGTTATCCATATGACCACCCACCTGGAAGATATAGCAAAATTCATGACAACCCTTATACATCAATGACATCTTAAAACCCATATTTTAGCTTATTGCAAGAAGCTACCTTTTTTTTTTTCCCTTGTTTTTAGATTTAGGATCCTTGTATAAGGAACTCAGCAATGTGACTTAAACAAAATCCTAAGCCCTTACATTTACTCTTACAAAACATGTATTTGATGAATCAAATTGATTCTACTTTTTATTTTGTAGCCAGTGGGGACAAAGCTTCAGATTTGTCTTACTAGAGAATTCAGAGCAGAAATTGACAGGCCTTAAAGTATGATATCCTCTCACCTACCAAAGGCTTCTGTGGTCTCATCACAAAAGCTCTACACTGAATCTTATCTGCAGCTCCAGTAGACTGAAGAGAACACCATAAACCAACTCACATGGCAGATAAGTCATCCTGTTATTAAGGCAGCTTCTTGCCAGTGAAAAATTATTTAAGCATGACAACTCACAATCCCAGTAAGTTGCAAAACATATTAAAAGGAGAGCAGAAGAATCAGGGCTCTGGGAAGGGGTTGTATATATCGCTTGTCATAACCAGCACTAGATAAAACCCTTTATATGATTCTCCATAAGGATGCTGTAAGGTTTAACAATGCTTAGCACAAAGTAAAATGCAAAAGATAGAAATATGAGTAATGGGTGATGCACAAGAATCAAAAATAAGCCAGTGTTCAACAATTGGTTGTTATTGCATCTGCGTGGGTAGTCCTCTTTCGGTTGAAATCCCTATGGCTTTTGGGGAGCTCCTGCGCTAAACTTTTTACTTCTTGCTAGTAATCACAATTTCCTTGCTACCTAGAAGGCCTTCAGCAATATAATCTGAACCAAAATTAAGGCTCTGGTGCCCAAAAATGCCCAGCAAATTGGGATCTGTCATGTGTCTGCCCAGAGCAGCGTTAGGTGACACAAAGAGGATCCACACTCTTGGTTGCGCCACATACATGACACAAGATTTTATTTCCATGGGCTGCTCCTACACAGTCTGAAGAACTGTCTTAAGCACTGTGGTGAAAACCTGGGTTAGCTGAGTTACCCCAGCACACCAGAGCTGTCAGAGCAGGGCTCAGTGAGAGAAGTGTGTTTGGTTTCAGACCTCAGCCATCAGAGGGCTGGAGCCCCTCTGCTCTGGAGCCAGCCTGGCAGAGCTGGGGCTGTTCAGCTGCACAAGAGAAGGCTCCAGGGAGAGCTCAGAGCCCCTGCCAGGGCCTCAAGGGGCTCCAGGAGAGCTGCACAGGGACTGGGGACAAGGCATGCAGGGACAGCACACAGGCAATGGCTTCCACTGCCAGAGGGCAGGGACAGGTGGGAGATTGGGAACTGGGAATTGCTGGCTGGGAGGGTGGGCAGGCCCTGGCACAGGGTGCCCAGAGCAGCTGTGGCTAACCCTGGGTCCCTGAGAGTGTCCAGGACCAGGCTGGACAGGGCTTGGAGTAACCTGGAACAGTGGAAGGTGTCCCTGCCCATGGCAGGGGGTGGCACTGGATAAGCTTTAAGGTCCCTTCCAAACTATTGTGTGATTCTAAGGAGTGACCCAGTGTTAACTGAAATCACATAAAACAATAATATTAGTCTCTTTCTTACTTGATCATTTTCATGCAGTGTTTAATCTTCACTGTTCATTGGTTTCTCTAAGGCCACGATTCTCATTAAGTTTGACTGACTTGCAATTCCAATGCACTCATTCTTTCAGTGTGCTTTTGCTTTGGAAGTCCTTCATTTTCATCTAAAACTTCACTCCTACAGGATGAGTTGTCAGCATCTCTACACCCTGTATTAAGTTATGTAATTAAAAGATAAAGAGTAGTTCTAGAATATGTTCAAGCTGATACCACATATGCATGAATAAACATATGTCTCTCTCTATATACATAAATGGTAGAAGCTAATGGAAATCATATTAATATCTATTTCAATTAATATCTTTAAACACCAAACCTTTTACAAGAAGGTGATGGCACAGCAAACTGCAGAGCTATGCAGTGAAAGGTATTCTGTGTGCTTATGCTGACATACAATTAGTTTTCTGCACTTCAGACATCTCTCTGGAGTCCTCTGTAAATATATACAAATAAAATCAGTTCTGTGAAATGTAGTCTGCAAGTTTTCCATTCAGTGGAAAGAATTATTCATTAGAGGAAGACTTGTTTTCATTTTATAACAGCCTAAAGTTGAGTGTCAGATTAAGACTCAGGAGATGTCTGGTGACAACACAGTCAGAAGGGTGATCAAATGTAAATAGTAAACAATTTTGACACAGCTCTGTAGTAGTCACCACACAGTCTCATCTCCACACTTACACAGTACTTTTTAAATTTTTTCTATATTCCCAGGTTTCCTACAGTAAACAAAAGGATAAATGATATCTCTAACACACTTAGGTGTGAAATATGTTGCAGGTAGACTTATCCCTGACTGAAAAGCTTCCAGCTCCACTGTCAGTAACACAGAACCACAGAATGTCCTGAGATGGAAGGGACCCCCAAGGATCACCCAGTCCAACTCCTGCCCCACACAGACCCCCAAAAATCCCACCCTGTGCATCTCTGGCAGCGCTGTCCAAAGGTCCTGGAGCTCTGGCAGCCTCGGGGCTGTGCCCATTCCCGGGGGAGCCTGGGCAGTGGAGACAGTCATTGACATATCACATAACACACAGGCTTTGAAATACACTTTTTTTCCTTCATTGATATTCCAACTTTTTGCAGTTTATATCTAGCTTGTGCAGTTTGTTTGTGTGAAAACCACTTGCACCTTGAACCTCTCTGCCTTTGAAGAGGCTGAAGAGACTGAGAGCAGCACTGTGGTGCAGCCCCTCTGACTATGTCTTTTGTATTCAAGGGTTTTGGTTCCCAGTCATTAAATCAATGATGGTTCAATTGTCTCTGTCAAAGGTGTCTAGAGGAGGAAATCTATATTTGTTTATTATCTCATGCCTTCAAGATGATGTGTGTCTTTGTGTCACACTGAGTTCTTTTATATGCCAAGTGCCTAAATTGAAGACTGTAAATACAGACTATATATGCAGATACTGAAAAAGCAACAAGAGTAGAAGATAGATAGATAGATACACACACCAACACATGAACCCTTTTTTCCCTGCTCTAAGTGAAAAACTGCAGTGGAGGCTGGTTGCTCTCATAAAGAACCTTTACAAGAACAACCAGCAGAGCAGCAGGCAGCACTCGTACAGGATCACATTACAGCAAGAGCCTGAACAGGAACTGCAGTATTGCTGTGCTTCAGTGACAGGATGATTTCTGGCACGTTAGACTCTGCAACTTCTGCTTGCCTTTGAAGTGCTATCAGCTCCACAGCTGCAGTGGTGTATGGTTACAAAATGATGATATTTAAAATAAAATGGTCAATTTACCCAGAGTTTTGTTTATACACAAGTACTAAGTGTAAGGTTCTTTCAATTGTTTTTAGTTTTTTCTTTATTTTACAGCTCTTTCTAAGATTTCCCTGCTGCTTATTGAACTTGATGCTACACATGACTCAGGAGTTTTAACTCCTGTAACTGGTGTTCCAGGAAGAGAGCCCAAATATCCACCCTATGCCCGTGCCTGGATTTGTGCAGGTGGCCTGGGATAGCTGTGGAGCTCTTTAGGCACAACTGCTGCCAGTCTTCTGAGTCTGCACATGACCCTGCAGACACCTGAGCCCGTGTCAAACTAGGAAGTACAAAGAGTGCAGCAGCACATCAGTGCTTCTCGTGTTGCCAAGTACTGTAAATAAAGGAAATACTCCAGTCTTATCTTGACAGAGCACTTTTACCCTGCTAGGCCCTGAAAAGAATTCAAGTCAAACTATGTTTTCATGGAATACGTGTTTTATTCTAAAGACCACATTCCCCAGTGTGCTCTGTGCGCACCAATACTGTAATGCTGGGACATTCTCTGCCAAAGTCCCCTTCTCCCATACTGCCAAACCTTGACACACAGCATTGGTAGGGAAATAGGAGAGGCCAGGACATAGAAGCCACCCTCCTGCAGACTTCATGGATGCTTAGGGCATAGTCCAAAATGTCCCCAAGGCTTGCAAAGGGGAAAACAGCACAGTGCTTGGGCATCCCTGACATCTTCTGTACTGTGGGGAGCAGTGCCAAGCAGCCAAAGCACACTGCAGATGTCATTTTTCATACAGCCTGTGCTCACATTTGTGGTTCATACAAGGAGATAGAGAACTCCACAGCCATTCCCTCGGGTGTTGGTACCTGGTGCCTGTGTCACTGCCACTCTTCACTGCTCCGTCATCCGTGAAATTAAAGGTGCCGGTCCAATTTGCCAATTCCTCTCCATTCTGCCAGCTAAACTGCAGCCCTCTAGCAAGAAAACGAGGCAGTTGATATTTGATATCATTCATTAGGTTAAGTCTATCAGCATGAGTTCTCATGTCCTAATTCTTAACATACAAATGTGACCATGACACATTCATCAAAAACAATTAAAAGATACCGAGAACAACAAGATATGACCTTACTAGGGTAAACAAATAATTTTTACGTCCCACAGACTCTGCAAGTCCTTGGATGAAAACAATACCAGGCTCCCCATACAAATTTGAAGGCCAGGAATTATCTGTGCTCATAAACAACACACATGTATGAGGAGGTAGAAATTTCATTCTCCAAAACATAAGGGTGAAAAGCTGGCGACATGGGAAACCATGGGGCCAAAGAAGCAGAGGCTCCAAACTTCAGTTTTACATCTACAGTAGTTGCTAAATGTGATGGGCACTGGGTCCTTCCTCTGATTTGTTTGCTCTGCTAGCAAAGGATGATGATTTAGAGACATTTGATGATGTCTCTAAAGTCATAATACAGTGCTTATTTTGCCTGCTTGGTAAGATGGCATTTTTTAAGGCCAATGCATAAACACCATCATTACAAGTCCCTGTTTTCCAAACTTTCACAAATTTGTTCCAACTCCCATGATGCCTGCAATCTTCTGGAAACTACACCAATAGCAGGGTAGAAATTTAAAAATGCTGGGGAAATGTTTGACAACACAAGCCAAAACCCTTCCCTTATCTCAGAAGCCAACGAAAAAGGATCTTGCAGATTGCTATTTTTAAACTTCTCCTTTTTAACCCAATTTCATTATTTCAGAAGTCTGGCAAGCTGAGTTGTGAACATTTGGTGCTGCCAATACTGAAAGTTAACTTCCCAGTTGGGCTGTGTGGGGGCAGCCAGGAAGCAATCTGCCAGCACGCTTTGTCCAAAAGAAAGGGTATCCAGGACCCCGATAGTTTTGCTGGTCACCAGGCTTATGATAAGGGCTGGTGAATCACCCTGGCCACATCCATCCTTTAGTCTAATTGGCAGCAATTATTAGCACAGGGACTTAAGAAGGAACAACATGGGACGTTAAAATATGCCCAGGGGAATCTCATGAGGTTTAACAAGGCCAACAAGTGCTGGAGCTGCACCTGGGCCAGGGCAGCCCCCGGGATCCACCCAGGCTGGGGATGAGCAGAGGGAGCAGCCCCGGGAGAAGGAGCTGGGGGTGCTGTGGGTGAGAGCTGGACCTGCCCCAGCCTGAACCCCCCTGCCCGGGGCTGATCCCCCAGCGTGGGCAGCAGGGCAGGGGGGATTCTGCCCCTGTGCCCCTGTGCTCAGCTGAGAGCCCACCTGCAGAGCTGCCCCAGCCCTGGCTCCAACAGCACAAGGACGTGGAGCTGCTGGAGCCAGCCCAGAGGAGGCCCCGGAGCTGCTGCCAGGGCTGGAGCCCCTCTGCTCTGGAGCCAGCCTGGCAGAGCTGGGGCTGTTCAGCTGCACAAGAGAAGGCTCCAGGGAGAGCTCAGAGCCCCTGCCAGGGCCTCAAGGGGCTCCAGGAGAGCTGCACAGGGACTGGGGACAAGGCATGCAGGGACAGCACACAGGCAATGGCTTCCCCTGCCAGAGGGCAGGGACAGGTGGGAGATTGGGAACTGGGAATTGCTGGCTGGGAGGGTGGGCAGGCCCCGGCACAGGGTGCCCAGAGCAGCTGTGGCTGCCCCATCCCATGGGAATGTCCAAGGCCAGGCTGGACGGGGCTTGGAGCAGCCTGGGATAGCGGAAGGTGTCCCTGCCCATGGCAGGGGGTGGCACTGGATGAGGTTAAAGTTACCTTCATGCCCAAACTGCCCTGTGATTCCATGATTCATATCAAAGTGTGTTTACATTATGCCATAATGGCCATTGGGTAATGCAGTGCTCTGGATTATCAGGCAGCCCCATAACTTGTGTGTTTCTCTGGCAGTTTTTAATCAGCTGGCCTGCTCAAGGTAAATTTATGAGTGGAATACTGGTGTGAAGAAAACATAAGAAAATTACTTAGACACTTTCACTTTGAGTGCTTGTTGAAATAAATTATTGTGGCTCTCTCCCATATACCACAATCTTACACATTATTTTGCCACACTGTAACTGGTATAGAAACATGGTTTCTTCAAATATATATCTTTGTAAAATACATTTAAGTATATGGCCTTAAAAATATCTTTTAATTGTTAAATGCATCACTGAATGATACACTGGGAGAGAAGTGTGGGAAAACCAAGCTGAAATTGTGCCTTTTAATTGGATTTGAATTCTCTGTTTGGGACTCTGATATTTGCAAACTGTAATGGAGAGCATTAATCCAGATAAATGTCTGTGTCCTCCAGAGGTGAACTCTCTTACAGCATAGCCAATATTCAGGCGGATTAAATGAAGAATTAAAACATGCAGTAAAGTCCTTTCCCTGCCTATGTCTTTACTCTGTATGTAACAGCTGAAAGGAAATCTAAGTAAATGTTCCAAGGTGGAGGGGGGTGAATTTGTCCACCTAGCAAAACAAATTGTAAAATCGCTCTTTAATGCCCCCCTTTCATCAGGCTGTTTTTGGGGAAGGGCGTGCACTGCAGCAGAGGCACCCAGTGTAAAGGACATTCACATTTAGGGTAAGACCCAAGGGGAGATTGGAAGAATAACGCTGAGGAATGGCAGATATGTCTTATGATGACCAGCTTGATATACTTAGCTTTGAAGTGGCAGGGATCTAACTGAGGTACAAAAATATCCAGTGAGGGATCTGGGTATGACACTTCTCTGTGGTTAAGGACAAAGTACAGAGCTGTGAGCTGAGCTCAGGGTCACATTAAAGTTAAGTGTCCAGCCCTGATCCAGACAGACCACACAGGGCTCTTCTTCCAACTGGTACTCCAGGGATTAACAGGATACAGACTTATAAATACACAAAACACCCCACCAAAGCAATTTTGCACAGCTCATAGGGCTGTGTGCCTCACTGTGAGTCTGCAAAACTGAGACCAAGCTGCTGCTTTGCATTTTTTGCAGAGGTGGTACAATAAATCTCTTTCTCACAGTAAGAACAACTTCCATAAATAATGGCTTGTAGTATTAGGACTGAGTAGAAACCAAGGATGAGACATTTAAATTAATTCTTAATTAATAATTAATTATTTAATTAATTATTTTTCTAACAGAATTATTTATTAATTATTAATTATTTTTACTTTATTTTATTTATATTTATTTTATTTATATTTATTAATTATTAATTATTTTTTCTAACAGGATTACTGAGGGCTTTATCATTGATTTCAATCAGCCTTGAGTTGGGAGAATTTAATTTTTGAAATACAAAGTTTTCTAATCCTCTCAGGTTTGAGTTGTAAGCATCCATAAAAAATTATCTGTCCAAATGTGCAAACAGCCTGAGAAAACAGAAAAGAGACTTGAATCACTTTATCAGTGTATTTCTTTGGTATTCTATTTCAATCAACTTCTACCACGTTCATTCTCAGCAGTAACTGCATTTAAACAGGTAAACAAATTAAGGTTCTGTGAATCAGAATTGCAATATAAAAGCACGCAGAGGACAGAAGCACAGAAAAGGAAGAGAAAAAAGCATCAGAGCAAAAGGGAGGGTAAGGAAAGGTTAAAAGAAGGTAAGGAAAGCTGAGGAAATGACTGAGACATCAAGGTCTATTATGTGATTTACATAGCTCATGTCAAAGAATTCAAACAAAAAAAAAAAGAAAAAAGAAAAAAAGAAAAAATTTTAAAAAGAAAAAATAAATAAAGAAAACCTAATTCTAAGCCTGGAATCATTGCCAATGATTGCCAAGTGGAACTTTGCCATTTGCTCAATTCGCCCTAATAAAACAACTTCTAAAATCGGTATGTGTCCCCAACGTGTGATGCTGATAACGGCAAGGAAAGAATTCATAAAAGGTGTAATAACCAGAAACCCTCTCCGTGCAGAGATGCTTTGTTTCGCCATGAATGTAAGCAAATTGTTCATCAAGGAAGATGTACGTGTCAGTTACAGATACCATTAATCACAAGGCTTATCCCTAACAAAAAAAAGTATGAGCAATGCTCTGCCTTGCGTTGGAGAAACTCGGTGAAGTTGGATGTCTTAGCAACAGAGACCTTGAGTTTCAGGTAAATGTCAAAGCAATATTTTGATCTTAATTGGTAACTGTAAGTGTTGAATCAGTGTGTGGTCAAATAAACATCGGTATAAAGTAGTAATAGGAGGAGGGGGTGAAAAGCCAGAAAATTAACAAAGCAGCAGTGACTCTGAAGGGCTTGTCAAAACCGGCTGTCAGGAAGCAGCAGGAAGCAAAGACTGAAAGCCTGTTGCTGCAATCCAAACAAAAAACAACTCCTACACAAGCAGAGGTTTTAATAGCAGAGGATGTCAGATAATTACGAGGATTTTGAACCACAAGGCAAGAATGAGCAAGAGGATGATTTGCCGAGAGAAGATTTGCACCCATGCTGTGTCACACTGAGATCCCCCCTCAGCAGTGCCTACTGTCCTTCTGAAAAGGAAAGGAAAGGTGAAAATTCACTTCAGACCAGAAGGCAGAGCTTATAAAAGCGAGCTGCTAAAAGAAGGAGACCCAAAAGTCTCCAAGCGCAGCTGGAGGTCATGAACAGGCTCTACACAGAGAGTGGGCCATGACTGTGTATGCTGCAGAACCTGTTCAGGAGAGATCCATGTGCTTCCCAGGCACAAGAGCAGTTTGGTGCAGGTGTCTGAGTGACACAGTGATCAGCACCTCTGGGTGACAGGGACTGAGTGGCAGCAGGGGCATCACCTGCCACTCCAGCCACAATCTATTCCCCAGATACCACCAGTTCATCCCATTTAATCCCAGGCAGCAGGCGAATTCCACTCATCTTTAAAAGGTGACAGCTACAGCTATCCTCATTTGGCATCTACCACA
Source organism: Vidua chalybeata (assembly GCF_026979565.1). Taxonomy (NCBI): domain Eukaryota; kingdom Metazoa; phylum Chordata; class Aves; order Passeriformes; family Viduidae; genus Vidua; species Vidua chalybeata. The sequence continues at coordinate 2,448,427 of NC_071570.1, read as the reverse complement.
GGCAGGCTAAATCCAAGCCCAAGCAAAACCAGGCAGAAATGAATGTTATTTCATAATGGTGAAGCTAAGCCAAAACCTGACTCAGCTTGCTGGCCTACACAGATGGGCAAGGAAGGAGAAGCAGAGGAGGGGAAGGAAGATATGGATGTCCCCAAGAACAAGGCAAATTATTTGTCTTTCTGAGCTCCCTCTGTTATTTGTCTTCACTTCTCCTGCTCTTGCTTTCCAGCAGTTCTCATACCCCTTCTCCATAGGCACTCTCCCTAACAAAGAGGCCATTAGGAGGTGACAGGAAATCCAGGTTTTGTGACTCTGGCTCTGGTTGAAATTGTAAGCAAGTAGTATATTCATTAATTCCTTATATATTATGAGTAAGTTTATAATCCCGTTTCTGCAGGCCTGGTCATGGTGCTGCACTTCCCTGTTACTTCTCAGATATAGAAGCCATATCCAGTCCCTGTCCTGATGATCAACAGCCCAGGCCATGTAAAGGCTTCCTAAAGTCACTGGAAAATCACTTTCACTGTACCTCAGTTTCTCTGTTTTGTAATTCTTGTGCCCTTGAGGAAGAGGAACTGAAGACTTTAGTGTTAAATGATCATTTTGCTCTCTTTGAAAATGGAAAGTGATGCCCTTAGCCTATTAACAGGGGCATCACAGAGGTGTTGGAAAGTCAGATGGTTAATCTTGCCAGAGATCCAGTTCCTTCTTTCCGCAAAATAAGGAAACTGTGACTCACTGAGTCCACAGGGTGTACGGAAAATAAAACTAAAACCGTGGTATGCATGAGTGACCTGCAGATGAGAGTGATTGGAAACACTCACTAAAATGGATCAGGGAGTTAGAGGAGCTTGGGTGAGGGGAATATCAGGAGTCTCCAGTGTGACAGACTGCTGCACAGGTGAAGAGAAGCACAGCAGCTGGCAGAGACAGCAGTAAGAGGAGATTTGGAGCAAAACTAAGGATCCCTTTTCATTTTTGCACAGGCCAGAAAAAGCAAGATTATTTACACTGCACTTGGAAAGATATCAGAGGGGCCCAAGAGGAGTAAAGGACTAAAGTTACCACAGAGAACAGTTAGACACTGACATCAAACCCAGCCCAGCAGTGCCCAGTCAGACCAACCTGTGTTCAAAACCTCTTTCCTGACAAAAGGGCCAGACTTACTCCCTGAAGACAATGAAGCCAGGTGACAAGAACAAGGCGAATGCTTACTTGAATAGTTAAATGCCACTTTAAACATCCCAATCCATTTTGAAATAAACACACAAGGGACAACAACTTAAAAGATGCAGCACAGGGGAAAGAAAGAAACATAAATCTGCCTATAGCAGTCCAGGTCCAATTCACCTGTGCTATGTAATGCCAGGAAAATACCACGTGCGTGCTGGCCTCTTTCAGTCTAGAATCCAGGGCCATAAGCCTGCCAGGCAGGATACAAATAAATAAAACATTCCTGGGGCTAACTCAAGTACTTGAGCAATATGCTTTCCTTCTTACGTCAGTCCATAAAAAAATTCATATTTTTCAGTGGAAGAAGCATAGAATCTGACTAGTCAAGTTCAGAGAAATACTTACTTTGCAAGAGAAATTAGAAAAATGCAAGTTTTAGTCCTGATAGAAGATCACTGTGCTTTAATAAAGATCAACCTTTGTCTCAGTGACCTACAGCTTTGTAAATAGACTGACACTGGGTAATTACTGAGCTCATCACTTACCATCTTACAGGGACAAGATTATTAAAAGGTTTTGAAAATTGTATGAAAATATGTGGAAGAGCAGGAACGGCATATTCAGAGCAAAAGGAAGAAATTAAATAACATGGGCCCACAAAAAGCAAAATATGGATGGACAATGTGGGAAAGGAGCACGTCTGGTTTCATCACACTCTTGGCCTTACAGAATTATACCAGGGACAAGTTTGGCTCTTTATGTTAGAGGGAAATAATAGTATTAAAATGGTGGAGGAGTGTATTTTGACTAGTGTAAAAAGCAAAATTGGAAACATAGGTGGGAAGCTTCTGGATTATAACCATTATTACACAGAAAAAAAGGTTTTGTTTCATGTAGCACATTTCACATTTGGGTTAAATCTTGCATCAGATATTCACAAGCAATATCTGGAAAAGCTTGGCCCAAAATCACTTCCCAGGAAGGAAAAACACATCCAAATAGTTGGCTTAAACTGGATTTAACATTGACCAGGACATCAAGAACATCAAAGGATACCTTCCAAACCTTTGCAATCTTACCTTTTCTCATCTGTGGCTGGAAGATAAACATCTAAGGACTAATAGACAATCTCTGCCAATCCTATTGGTAACAATTATTCACATTTATATTCAATTATTCATAATTGAAACATCATTATTTGTAATACTGAGGGGCAGCACAAAACCAACAACAGAATGAAATTATAGTGAGGGAGGTAGTAGTTTTCAAAGAAAAGGAAAAAAAAAACAAAGCAAAACAAACAAACAAACAAACAAACAAACAAAAACCAAACAAAAAAACCCACCCAAACAACCAAGCCCTGAGCACAGACACTCACAGGAAATCCCAAATGTTTTATGATACCAGCAAATTCTGACATTTGAGATGGTAGATGCCTGATGCAGCGTGGGTTCCAAATCCCACCAGACCACAAGAGGTCTGACTAAAACAATTGCACTGCATCTCAAGTTTCCAGTAGTAATACATTCAGCATCAGGTCAAGTGTCCCCACACTGCCCTGAGGGCTCATGCTGAAGAAAATAGGCAAAATGCATTCACAGTCAGTGAGTGTGTACCCAGTGCTAGGCACAGGAGTAGCAAACATTCTCTCTCTCCATCACAGAAGTGGATGGCACAGTCTTCTAATACCACTTAGGCAACCCTTCCAAAATATTTACAGCCTAAGATGATCAGTTAGGACTGTCAAAAGCCCAGCTTTGGCTGTATTTGTTCTGATAGAAAATGCCAAACCAGTGACAGAGGCTGATTTTAAGGCATTCACCCTGAGAACTAAAGCATAAACCCAACTAAATAAAATGGACGTGAAAGGACATTGACTATCTGCAGGGCTGATGGAAAAACAAAATGGATGCAAACAACAGAGGGCAAGCATGCCTCAAAGAAACGAGAGGTTAAGTCCACAATTTCCCTGAAGGAGACATGGACTGCTGAGCAATGAATACACTTGAATTAAAAATTGAGGAATGAAATGAAAAAGCAATCAAGGGTAAGAATGAAGCACAGCGGAAGTAAGAAAATACAAAGCTTTGCACAGTGATTATGCCTGAACCAAATCCAGCAAGTGTAAGAATGATCAGGAAACTCCAGCTGGGTCAAAAATAAAAGACCAAGTTACCAGGTCATCAACATTGGCCACAGAGGTCAGTGGTCAAGGGAGCACAGGGGAACATGGGTGGAGCACAACCAAAAATGGGAACACAGGGCTCTGGGCTTGGCTCTTTACAAATGGAGGCAAGGCTGAACTTTGTACCTGTCCACACACAAAGAGGCCAAGCAGGTAATTCTTTTCAAAACATCATAAAACAAGTTGGTGGCACTTCTCCTCTAAAAGAAATGTCACAGCAGATAAATAATTTTGGGTGAAAAGGTGTTGAATGCTGGGCATTGGCAAAACTCAACCATTACTCTGTCATACTGAGGCAACAGATCTGTGTAAAATGAGGACTTAACCCAGATATTCAGCCAAATACACAAGGAGAATTGTTTGCATGGACAGAAGCAGGCCTAGATCTTCACACAACAAAGTCAGACTGAAGGAAGCTGCTACTGGCTACTACCTGAATTAGGATCAGGATTTAATTGTCTCTGTATTAAGCAGTAAGGACAATGGCCACTTTTTGGCTGGTAAGCAGGATACCTATAATTCACTGCTCCAGGGCAAAAAGTTTCTGGAGATCTCCTACAGCCCAACACGATTCAAACCAACCAGAGTGGGCTTGTGGACTCTGGCCTAGGAGCTGCTGGGTGACCACAGCCACAATAAAAGGGGCAAGTGGGCGAAGGCCACTCGGTAGTAACACATCCTCATGATATGAGGTCAGGAAGGACCAGGGTGTAACACACCAGGGAGTGACACACCTGGGATAATGCAATTTGCACATGTAAGACACTGAAATAATGGACGCTCATTACCTTAATTTACTGCCATCTGAAGAGTGGAGAAGGACTGGCAATTCACAGACCCGACCAGCCGGTGGTTTTGCCATCTCAGCAGCAGAGGTGAAAGAAAACAGTGCTAGAAATACAGCATAGAGGGAGCAGGGGTATAAACCCTGCTGGTTTTCTACACTGCTAGGGAGCACAAGAGAGGAAATAACACTAACACTCTAGTAGTAAAATTTCAGCCACTTTATGCTCTCCTTAAAAAGCAAATTAAAATCGTGGTTAAAAATCCCCAAACCTTTAAGTAGAAGAAGGAAAAATTTTTGGATTCAAGAGAATTGCCTAAAGCAATCAACAGCAGCAGTGGGAAAGGGAATGGGATGACAAGTGGGATGGGGTGCCTGCATCCAGCCTCTGGATGGAGGAACATCAGCGTGTTGGAGCCAGTCCAGAGGAAGCCACCAGGATGATCAGAGGGATGGAGCAGCTCTGCTGTGAGAAAAGGCTGAGAGAATTGGGATTATTCAGCCTGGAAAAGAGAAGCTTTGGGGTGGCCTTTCAGCACGTGAAATGAGCTATCAAGAAATATGGAGAGAGACTATTTACACGGGCCTGGAGTGACAGGACAAGGGGCAATGACAAATTGACAAAGGGTAAATTTAGGGTAGATGTTAGGGGAAATTATTCCCTGTGAGAGTGGTGGCACAGATTGCCCAGAGCAGCTGTGGCTGCCCCTGGATCCCTGGCAGTGTCCAAGGCCAGGTTGGACAGGGCTTGGAGCAACCTGGGCTAGTGGAAGGTGTCCTTACCCATGGCAGGGGGTGGGACTGGGTGAGGTTTAAGGTCCCTTCCAACCCAAACCATTCTGGGATTCTGTGATCCCATGAATTTGGAGACAGCTGAATTAACCTGTCAGATCCCTGCTGGTTCTGCTCCCTCCACCCCACTGCCAACAGGGATGCCTGCACCCCATGAAATGGTCTTGGGAATGCCCTGCAGCAGGAACAGCATGGCTGGAGTCTCAGCTTCTCCTGCTGTGCTCAAATAGATCTGGCCATTTTAAGGTGATGTCCATATCCCGTAAACACACTTTTTTTTTTGTGCTCTTTATCGTTTGAAGACTTTGCTTTGTTCTGAAGTTTTAAGCACTCTTCTCTGAAGAAAGCCTCCCAAACCCAAGACCTGCCCAGCACCTTGTCAGGGATTCATTCAGATGACTCATAGGATACATGTAATTTCTGTGGGGTAGCAATTCCCTCTGGTTAGAGCTGGAAGCACAGAGCTATGTGACCAGAGAGAGATGACTCACTAGGTGACCTTCAGATTACGTCTTTTTGGGGAAGATGCTTAAATGGGAGTATGGAAGGAGAGTACACAGAAATAGATGGTCTTAGGTTATGGCTAGCACTTTCACAGGGTGTTAGGAGCTGCACCAGGCATGGGGCAGGAGCTCTCAACTGACCTAAGCTAGCTGTAGTTAGGACAAAAAACCCAGTTTTAGGACAAAATACAGCTTGGGCCACATGTAGCCTCCAAGTCCCCATTGCAAGTCCTGCTGTCCCTGCAGTAAGAATGACATGAATTTAGGTTACAGACTAAATGTGTAGTTCAGGTTTATTTCCTCTGGGTTTATTCCTTTAGTCCATGCAGTGCAGAAAGTGATCACAAATAATCTTACATCGTAAGGAAAGAAGTAAGGATGCCTGGGAATTGATGTGCAACTGTTGAATAAAAGCTGCCTAAAATATTCATAAATGACAGGTTTACCTCAAGTCATGAGATTCTGATGTTAGTACGAGGGCACATATACATAAGAGTGATGTTTTATTCTCACTTAGAAGACACAAAGCTTTCCAATAATGCAGGCTGCCTGCATGGGAAGGTTTGCTGACTCTTGCTGTGTGATTTTTGCCATCTTTTATTTACCCTCTGGCAGGCCCTGGGGTAATATTTGCTTAAAGTCTTTAATAGTTTTGGAAATGTGTTCTCCTCACTCAGCTGAAGAACAGGAGTTTTAAAGGTACAGATTCCCTTCTTCAGGTGACACTCTCCCTGTGCAGAAGTCAGTCTGTTAAAACACCCAGAATTTAGTGAATTTCCTGCCAACAGAATATTGATATATGGCGAAGTATTGCTCTGATGTTTTTCCCTTGCCAAAGGGAAGGACTGTCCTATTGATCTCTCCCATGCTACAGGTTGGGAGATGAAGACAGATTTCAACATTTTTTTTACGGTAGTGGCAGTTTCCTGATGTAATCCAGGATTATTCCCTGCTGGCCAAACAAGACCTGACAAAAAAAGGCCAGCCCTCAGCTGAGCATCTGATTCAAAAGAAAATTCAGCTGAAAGGCGAGCATTGGAAAGATGAGTCAATACAAAAGCAAGCGGCAGCTCTGGATTTAAGCAGAAGACCACAGCATTTAACCTACTTTAGCAGATCAATGCAGTGGATTTTTAATCATCACATTAATCCTGAAATAAAAATAATTACCCCAGAGATCGGTATTAAAGTCCCTTAATTATATCTCATTTCATCATCCTTTTTACTTGGGATCAGAAGCTACAGAGACCAGAGCTTCCCGATGTAATTTCTCCAGCTTGCAGTTTGGCTCTCCTGTTAGGACTTCAGCTGCAACTACAGGGCTGAGGCACTGGCCTTGGTGAGAGCACCCATATCCATCCCACCTGGGAGAAAACTGAAAAAGGGAAAAAAAAAAAAAAAAAAAAAAAAAAAAAAAGGTGGACAAGGTGGACAGGATTCTGCTGTCCAATGACAGTATAAAACTGCAAAGGAAGCAGTGGGGAACATTATACAGAGGGTAAAAAAACGTGTGAATGCCTAGAAATTCAATCTCTACACTGTCCCCTTCTTCCAGCAATGCCAGGAGCTCATTAACATCCCAGAAGGGGAAAGAGAGAACTTTGACCAGAGGCTGGGCCCCTTATCAAATTTCACTGAGCAGAGTTTATTTCCTGGAGCATCCTTCCCTGTCCACAGTCCTGCTGCCCCCACAGATGCTCTGGGAACTTGGCTATGGGCAAGTGCAGGACCCCGAGCCTCCAAGGACAGCCTCAGGTGGGATTTCATGGCCATCAAACCAGCCCATTCCCTGCTGATAAGGGTAAGTGGCATGGCACAGCTTACAGCCACGCAGCAAACTTTTCCATCTTTCTCCCAGAAAATGGTACTTTTCTCCACTCTGCTCTTTGGGACCAGTCCTGAGTCTGTGCTGTCACTTGCATTGTGCCCAAGTTGCTTGTTTTAGGTCATACTCCCCTGCCTTGTTGGCCTTCACCCATTTCCACCATCTTCTTGCACAGAAAAGAGCTACCCTGGTGTTATATTTAGACTTAAAAGCACTGTGCATTTACTGAAATAGTACTTTAGGGCAATTTTCAGGTTTCTCCAAATACACGGGTGAATTTCTTCCTGCTGCCCTGGGAGGAGGCCATGGGGCCCGCTGTTGCTGCAGGTGTTGGGATGCAGGCAAAGGCATCCCAAACAAGCAGCACATGGAATCCCAGGGAGTAAATGGCTGCGGGTTCAGGCAGCGTCCCCAAGCTCCAGCTTGGCAAGTGGCACCATGGCTATAAATATCCCCCTTCCCCTCTCCAAGGAGCCTCTCCAAAACCACCAGGTACAAGTTAAAACATGTCCAAGGAGCCTCACAGCCGGAATCAGCTCCTAGCAGGGGGCTTAACACCGGAGGTTTGTGAAATGCAAGAGTAAATTAAAGGTTACAGCTGCCCCTGCACGGAGCTCAATGCCAATCAGACTGCCCTGGAATGCTCACCATAAGGTACTGCAGGACATTAAGAGTGAAGGAGGGATAGGAAAGCTAAAAAAAAAAAAAAGTACGTTCATAATAACACTGTGGTAACAACGCAGACCGCTGCTTAAATCACCTTTCTGTCACCAAAAACTTACAGCCACATCCTGCATTTTTATTTCCATGGAAGATGGGAACTGCCAATTGCCAGCAGAAAGGAGCTGAGGTGCTTTTTTTTTTTCTTCCCTGTACTGAGTTAGGGGAGCCCTCTATGAGACTATTTTCACATGATTAATTAAAAAAAAAAAAAAAAAAAGAAAGAAAGAAAAAAGTAAAAGAAAACATTGCAAATTGGAGTAAAAAAGAAAAAAAAAAAAAACCAACCAAAAAAAACCAACAAAAAAAAAAAAAAAAACAATCCAGCAGTGTTTTCCAGTCCAAGTGACAAAATATATGCTCATGTCCCTACTTGAGACTCTTTGATGGCAGAGGGCTCAGAAACAGATTTTCTCCTTGAAATCCCTGGACTTCGACATCAGCCTTTTTTCACTCCCTGATGGTGACAGGAGAGGTTCCCCAGGCATGAGGCAGGACAGAGGCAGGCCACAGGGATCACTCAGTGGAAGAGTTTTTGGTTGCATCTTCTCATAACTTTATCTTTACACTGCCATTTTTCATTTCAGTTTGTACTTGTGATTTATTTTTCTTCTCTCCCACCCTATTGCAGTAGTTTTGACTTGGAAAAGCAAAGATTGGTAGGACTGTCAGGCCTCCAGGACAAATGGGAAAAACTGAGAAAATAAGATGAGATCTCGACCTGGCCATAAAGTCGTATTTTTAACACTGAGGAAGTTTAGTACTACCCTTGTCTACCTACCAGGTTCCTGAAGCTCCCCAAATATGGAGATTTTATACCTCATCACATAATTATTTTCTTTAAAAGTTCCCCATCATGATTAAATCCAAATCTTTCCTGCTGCAACATTTTAGCACTTTGTGAGTGTTTAGAGAGATGTATTTATTGCTTTTTTTCTTCTAAGATTTAATTTGGGTATTTCAAGTCAGTTAACCTTTCTCCCCTCAATTTTCTCCAAGCCAAAAAACCCCATGTTTTCTACACTTCTGCTCATTGTTGCTTCTTCCAGCTGAGGAAGCCACATCTTACTGGAGCTGAGGTGCCCAAGAAAATCAGAGTCCCCCAGACAAGGCCTTGTGCTACACAAGGCACACAAATTGCTCTGTGGATAAACAACACCCCTGTCTAAACATATTAATATCATGCTTGCTTTTCCCTCACAGAGAGAAACGTTGGCTGATTTGCCAGCATTTTGCTTGCTCTTGGCACAAGGCAAACAACTACATGAGTTGCAAGCAAGGCAAGAACCAAACCATTTATCTCTCCTGGCAGAGTACAGCTTAATTCCAGTAAAAAATTCCACAGCAGCTGCCTACATAACTGAAACACTTACCTCAAAGCATGTAAGGGAAACATTCATCTCCATAAAATCATGCAAACCGTAACTTCTCAAACTAGGTTTAAGTAAAATAAACTCTGCATGGGTCAAGGTCAAACATTTATAGAGCCCCATTGGTGTTTGCTGTGAAAAGAGCATTTTCAGATCAAAGGCTGATGTTCTCTACAGCGAAGCAGTCTCAGCAGCAGTTCATAAGAACACAGCAGTGCAAAAATAAAGTGATCTCTGGGTTGTCTGGAACACTAATATTGATTTTAGGAACTGCATCTGCATGTTTGTTTCTAAAGACATCGAAGTTTCAGCAACGAAAATGCTACTTCAACATCTCAAGCCATTTCACCCTGAACTTACACAGAGTGGGAAGCCCTGTAAGGGGCAAATACTCAGGTGTCATGAGTCTGTTTAAGTTGAATACAAACCCATATTTTTGCCGCAGCTGAGGATTAAAACATAATCCAGGAAACTCACAAAACATAATACTCTGCCTAACCTTCTCCTGCACTCATAATCTAACAAACATTTCAGATGCTGGATGCACCTTCACAGACTGACAAGATATTGTTACCATCAGCAAAAACACTGAGAATACATAATGGTTTGCCTGGAGCTCTGTCTCCCCTCAGTCTGATCAGACAACTTTTCCTATTCCCTCTGATCCCCCCTTACCTCTTGAGATAGTTTCTCCCGTAGAGGATCTGCTGCAGCAAGGTGACCACGGCAAAGGCGCAGATGAAGATGAAGAACAAAGTTCTGTTTCCCAGCAAATCCCGGCTGGATGAAGGGTCAGTGTATCCCATCCTCCTTAAAAGCCACTGAAGCTTCACCGGGTAAAATTCAGTTCATTGCCACCTTTTTGCTGGGGAGTGGAGGGGAATGCCTGCTGGCTTTTCTGTGAGCAATCCAAGGACAAGGTATCCCATTGTCTGGCCCTGCTGCCCCTTCCTTGCCCCTTTTGGATGTTAGCTCCAGGACCGTGCGCAATGGCTTGCTTCCATGGCAAAGTTTCCAGGAGATTCAGACGTGGGTAACATCTAAAATCATCTCTCAGAGCTCTCTCAGCGCAGGCAGCCTGTGCTGTGTGAGAGGCATTCTGTTCCCTCTAAGCCTCTCTTGAAAACCCGCTGCTAGCAATTATCTACTTCAATCCCATTTTCATATTCCAGATGGGGGAAGCTGCACACAAACCAGAGAACTGCAGCCAATGGCAAACACGGGGCTCCGGCAACCTGCGTTGGAAGCACATAGTCGTCAGCTCTTCTCTGCTTCTGCTCACTGATTCCGACCAAATGTGCTCAGAAGGAGACGTGACTGGGGCTTGCTATTATTGAACAAGCGTGCAACAGTCATGAGGATTTCATTCAGAACCCTGCAGGAAAAAAAAAGAGAAAAAAAAAAAAAGGGAAAAAAAAAAAAAAGAAACACAGCAGCAGCAGTCTGGTCAGGCTAGCAGGAAAGCTGCATTCTGTGTAGCAGCGTGCCGTCCGTGCCGTGGCTCCGGTGCTGTGGCATTTGCATGCAGAATGCAGAGCCTTCAGTCCCACACTGCTCACTATTTGGGCTCCTCTGTTTCCCCTATTCCTCCAGAGTAAGCATGAGCAAGGTCACTGTGCATCCCTTCAAGGACAGAGCTCTCAGTGCCTGCATGCTGATTTATTGGAGGCTCTGAGTAGCCTCACAGCCGCAGAGAGGGAGCCTGCCTCTCAGTGCAGGCTCTAAGAACCATTCATTTAAAGAGACAAATATTCTGATTGTTCCTCCACTAGACACAGTTCTCTTTTGAAAGGGCAGAGCAACAAGACCTTGTCCACAGACATCGTAACTCCTCTAAAAACCCCCCATTTTCAGAAGAGGCTCAATTCAGCTCACGGGGAGTTTTGTCGCTCATTTCATTGGGAGCAAAATCTGCCCCAACCCTAAAACAAGTTACAATGAAAGCTTTATCCATGAATGAAACATCCAGACTAGGAGGTTGTTTTGCCCCAGTAACAGATGGGAAAAGGATTTTGACAACAAAATGAGGGGGGAAAAATCCATTGTCTAAGAGAATAGGAAGATTTTTGTGTGCATAGATTTTCCAACAGTTAAATCAGTGTATGCAAATTGCTCTAGTGTGCCAGCAGCCCAGCTGTGTGGAACAGCAAACAGAGACTGTTCTTGGACTTTATTTCAGCTGTAACTGGTGCTCCATGTGAAGAAGGGCCAAAGGTAACTTTGTGCAACCCTTTCAAAACAATCCTTAAACACAGGGCTAGTCCTCAGCATGACCTACAGCAATTTAGGCAAGATAGACAATGGCTAAAGCAGGCTTTGCCTTACCTAATTTTAAGCAACAAAAATCACACAAGTGTTTAAGGTATGAAGCTGGTCAGCCTGAACTCCTGCAGGCTGGAGAGCAGCACTTTAGACACAACTGACTTTGCAGAGAAGATTTAGGGATCCAGCCCCTGGTATGTCTTGCCTCAGTGCCTCTCACAGCTCACACACCTTTATTTCTGAACCCTGCTCAATGCTTCCATTATCACCTTGCTTATAAATAGAGTGGGGACCCCAGGTCAGATCAAAGATTATCCAGGGAAATGTAGGGGTAGAGGGCAAGGACAAACTGATACTTCCTTGGAAACAATCTTCTACTGTTTTGTCATTCAGGGTCTTCCAGAACGAAGGAAAGAAAACCAATATTTAGGTCAGAAAAATAACTCAGTGGGATGCACTGTACTGGGAATACTACACGTACCAGGGGACTGCAAGCTAAACACAAATAATAGTTTGATTCACTATTGTCAAAGCCATCTGGGGCCAAATTTTTATTCTTTAAATGATCAGTTCATATAAGCTCATATTATATGAGACTGTTTTCCATATAGGAACTGTACCATTTCGATGGATGTAACCAAAAACCCTCTCAGGAAAAGGAAAAGCTGTATGGCCATCAAAATTCCCAGGCTGAGACCCCACAAGACATTACACTGGCAGATTTGTATGCAGTAGCTTAGTCAAGGCCAATAAGTTCAGAAGTGAAGGAAAATTTACTTAATGATTTGAACTGTTTTATTTCTACTGATAGCTTTGAAAACTCAGAGAAATTTGCCTCAGTTGCTCTGGGAGTCATTTTATAATAACAGCAAATTATCAGAGAGTAGAATTTGGCTTCCTATGATTTTCTGTAGGTGTGACACTGATTTTGCATATTCTTATATCACCTAGGTTTTGGTGAAAACACTTTCAGCTTTTCTACCTTTACTGCCCTCTATTCAAAGGGATTTTTTTCCTTGAGATCTGTGCAGTAATGCACCAAATTCCTGAGTCTAGCAGAAGCTCTTTCTCCTGGAGTGATGGTGAGCCTGAGCTGCAGCAATCAGCCCATGTATTCTGTCAGTCTTTGATTTTCTGTGTCCTCTCATCATTCTCTGCTATTTCAGGACTGGCCAGAAGATGCAGCACCTGAGAGACCTATGAGCAGGAGAGCTGCAGACCCAAAGAGCAAAGCACAAAGGTATCTACAAAAGATAGGAGAGGTTTTCTGTGTCAGAGCTTGCGCAGGCATCATTCCTGACGTCACATATGCAAGAGAAATCTGTTTGCTGCCCTCAGCCCAGTACAACAACACTGCACAACTGGAAGCAGACCAGCTCCATGCAAGCACAGAGAAATAGGATGTCTATTGACAGATTTTCATAGGATGTGCAAGGTTGCCTGCAATATTTATTGTGAGAGAAACCGTCTTAGAGTGCAGCAGAAGTGCTGAAATGAGCAGTGTCAGCACTCATTCCCAGGGCCCTTTGAGAGTTTGACTTGCAAACTACAGGCCTCCTTGAAACTGTCAGGCCTCTGCAGAGAAAAAAAAAAAATATTTTTTTAAAAATAATTGTACACCATGCACTTAAACAAGCAGCAGACAACAACAGATCCCCTCCAGAGTCTGAGAAGGATTGGAAAAGCCCTCTAAGACCATTGAGCCCAACAATTCCCCCAGAACTGACAGGTCCACATTAACCCATGTCCCCAAGTGCTGCATCCACCTGCTTTGATAACATTTCCAGCACGACAGACACAAGCTCAGAACAGGTAGTCCTGCATCATTCTTGGAGCACAGACTTCAAAATCTAAAGCAAATCTGGCAAAATGGATCTTAATATGAAGCTGCCAGAAGCAGTCAGTCTTACACGTGTCTGGCCTTTATTTGTTGCATGTGAGCTGCTTGCTAAATATCACCAGAGATAATCTGTCACAAGAAACTCCTCCAGCCTGAGCAGTGAGACTCTGAGTGCTCTCACACAAACACAAACATTCTCCTTACAGTGACACCCTCAAATGGGAGCTCATCATTTGCTCTTCAGGCCCAATGAAGCAGGTTTGAACTTATTTATTTTTTTAAAAAAATAAGTTAGCATTAAATCTCAAAGAGAAAGAAGCCAAGACCATTCTACTGAAGATCTATATGAGGAAAGATGAATTGGCAAGAGGACAAAATCTGGTAAGAGTCAGACTCTACTTCTCTTCTGGAGGCAATAAGTTCATATCTTTCTCTCTGTTGAAAGGACAATACACAGCCCTTCCTACTGAACTGCAGTTTATTTTTTTAATGCAAATGAACTAGAAAAATTCATTTTTGATAGGCAGGCCTGACTGCGAATTTTTTAAAGCATCTTTCACTGAACCTGTCATTTGAATCAGTGTTTGACTGATCATGCATTCTAATTTCGGCTGAAAGCAAGGTTATTTGGTGTCTGGGACAGCAGATATGTCTCTTGGTTGTTTAAATCACAGAACACTTAACTGAACATGTTAAACTCACAGACTCATAGAGTCAACAAGACATGCTTTATGTTCCCCTTCAGGATTTTTTCTCTTCCTGCCTGCTCAGCCACTCTCATCTTCATGGCTGTTATTCAGACCAAAGAACTCCACAGCCAGCATTGCAGAATACTATGGGTGGTGAACAGTTTGAGGAGAACATTTTTTACATCTCATTTTCCCCCCTAAATGAAAATTAAATCATACCTATTTACAGTTTCTACAATGCTTGTGTAAACTGCTAGATTCCTGATTTTGCAAAGAGCTGGCACATAGGTATATGGCTGGAAGGTTCCACTGAATACGAAACTCATAAACATATGCTTATCAATATTAATTCTTTTGCAGATATAAAACATGAATTTATTAGCATAATCGAGTGCTTAACACAATGTCTAGTCCCCCACCGCTGCCACAAATCCATATGTCTTAAGCTGAGAAAGTGAAGGAATCTGAAAGGATTCAGTAAGATGTAAACATTTATTTTCTTCAGAGTTGGGTTCAGCACATGGAGATGGCAGTGGCTAATTTGGCACCAGGCTCCTACCTGTGGAGACAGCTGAATTAGAGGACATGTCCTGAACATAACATATGGTCTGTACACTGGATATACGTCATCTCTCAAGTCATGACCAATTTTCTTCCAATTATGGGTCACATAGTGCCCCATTATGGGGGGAAAAAAGTGACCCAGTGCATAAAATACCCATTTTTTTCCCTGATGACATAATTTCTGTTGGAAAAGGAATGATGTCTTCCTCAAAGGAATAATGTCTTCTGGCAAGAAGCTCTGCAGAGGCTGCCTTGGCTGCAGTGCTGTACATTTACTGTTGACAGTTCCTTATAGCAGAGCCTGCTAAAATGTATAGCAAAATGCAAAACTCAGAGCTGGGGACATCTCTGCTTTCCCAGTAGTATTTCCATGTTCCTAGAAAACAAAGGAAGTTAAGTGTGAACGTTATGGTCCTGTTCAGGCTCATGGCCCTGGAAGTAACTGAGAACAGTGGAAGCCGAGCTCCTCTGCAGAAAAAAAGTAACAGTACCCAAATTCATTTACAGGAATGATCAATAATAAACATTAGTTTGATTTTGGAACACTGCATGGGAGCTCTGGGTTTAGCAACAAATCAAGGGGACTGAGATGTTGGCAGAGCCACAGAGGGGTCAAAGGGTTTCCATGGCCAGCACTTGCTCTCAGAGAAACTTGATCCTGCCTCTATTCCAAACAGGACATAACTCCCACCTAGTTCACCAAACCTTTAAAACCTCCCAAAGGAAAGTGCTGGAATTAGTAGCACTCACTTTAATGGGTGTTGAAAGATTGATATTTCTTTTGGATGAAAATATTCCAGTAGTAACATCACAATGAACAAATATTTCCCATGGCCAGAATAAGGATCACACATTACCTAATGCTGAAAACCACAATTAATAATTATTTCACTATTTCAAGAATACATTTTTACAGCAAAAGTGAAAATGTTAATCTCAGATATTTTTAAAAATACGTAATATGGCATATTAATTCACAGAGAGAGCATATCAGATTTTGGAATGTGTTTTTGCTCTGTCAGTGAGTGGCATTAATCAGAATGGATGTAAATGTGAAAATGAAACTTTTCCTCTGAACTACCAGCTAATAAAAACCTTCAAATTTTTACACTGCTCTTATAATCAAGATGTAAAAGACAGCTATTATAGAAAATTATTTAGGAAAAATTACAAGGCTAACTTTATATCTCCGTTGTGCGCTGATTTTGTATTCAAAGGAATTAAGTATATTCCTCTTGAATTAACCACCAGCTTCAGTTCCCATGACCTTTCAGGCAGCCCAGACATTCAGGTTTTGAGCCATTCTTCATTATGCCCTCCAACAGCACTAATTACAATGCTGGCTACACACATTACTCATCACTGGTCTAACTACTACTTCACATGAGCTACTCCTCTAGCCAAAGCCAATAAGTATTCAGACACATCACGATTTTTTTAATAATCCATGCTAGTCCATGTTTAGTTCAGTCCTGACAAAAATTATTAATTAAAAATATAAATCCATCTGGTTTTTGTGGTCTTCAAAAATCCCTATTTTTCATGAGGCATATTTTATTTTGCTCTTCTGGCACTGTGGAAATGCCCACTGGAACCTGGACAAGGAACCTGGAAGACAGACACCTCTACTGTTACAGCACTGTGACCAGACACACCTTTCTGCCCCTCCTGGGGCAGGGTGGATTCAGTTTTTAAGCCCTGCACAGTCTCTGGTCTGACCTGAAAGTGGCCACAGAGGTGTCTGTTAATAAAGCTGGTGGCATTTTCAAATTCCTTCCTTTGGATCTGTGATCTGCCAAAAATCCCTGGGTCGTGCTTTCCTGTGTTAGGGTAACAAATAAAGACCATTCCTGGAACAG
Source organism: Vidua chalybeata (assembly GCF_026979565.1). Classification (NCBI taxonomy): domain Eukaryota; kingdom Metazoa; phylum Chordata; class Aves; order Passeriformes; family Viduidae; genus Vidua; species Vidua chalybeata. The sequence continues at coordinate 2,431,861 of NC_071570.1, read as the reverse complement.
TCAGACACTGCAGCCAGGCATCAGCTGAGTCAGCTCCTGCCACGGGCATTTGTAATTTACCCAAGAAGGCAAGAAGGAAAGGTGAGAGTGGGATTTATTAGCGCCTTTGGCAGACAGCAGGAATTGCAATTTGGAAGTCGTGTTTGGTAGCATGGAAACGGCTCAGCTTGCAAACAAGTGCAAAACCAAGACAACAATGGTCCATTTTGCTGCCAAAATTTTGAGAGTCTCAAGGGCAGCACCAGCCACCCAGATGGAAAAGCTCCAGCCACAGGCAGGGCATCGATCACCCCTGACCACTACCAGCAGCTTGGGCTTTTACAGCACTGTCACAGGCAGTGCTGGCATGGGCAGGGAGATGGAGGGCCACGGCCAAAAACATATTTAAGCATCTTCCTCCCCTCAGGATGTTGGGAGTTAAATGAAAATCCTTGTTTGGCTCTTGGCTGCAAGTAAATTGTCCAGGGCTATGATTGAGAAAGACTTACAGTGAGGCCTTAAACTCAGCCTGGGATAATGGAAGGTGTCCCTGCTGATGGGCAGTGGCTGGAACAAGATGGTCTTTAAAGTTCTTTCCAACCCAAATTGTGATTCTATGATTTATGGTGACCCCGTTGACATTAGCTATATTCCAACTACCATTCCATGTGCTCTATTCCATGTCTTTCTTTCTATATATATAACAGGACCACCAGTACATCCATCAGTCAGAAAACTTTCCACTTTTATCCACAATCTTTGGTGGTGGTATTGACCTCTTGCTGGAGACCCTGCAACAGGTATTCACTAAAATAGCTGAGTACAGCCAATTGGACGTGTTTATTTTCTCTAAGAACCTAAAATGGGGAAGACAGAATGGTAATTTATCCACAGCCAATATTAACAGCCTACAGGACCCAGTGCTGTGCAGGCAGATATTAAGGAAATGCCTTTGAGAGGGAGAGACATCCCCAGAAGAGTGGGGACGAGGAGAGGGTAGCACAGCATGGCATTCAGCCAGAATAGAGCTGTTTTTTCTTTTCAGAATGTTCCTATCAGCATCACCTTTATTTAAACATCACTTTCAATCAGCTTTTTTATTTTCTTCCAGGTGTATCCAGCAGCTCCTCTGGAGCTAAGAAATTTGTGCGTGGGTTTTCTTTCACGCACTGTGGTTAGGGAGGTATGTGGGAACTATAATTCAGTCACTTTAAATCACATGTAGCTGAAGCTTGAAAGAAAAATAATAATAAATGGTTTGGATTGTCAGGCTCAGTGCAATTCTCAATCAATTAAAGCTTATTTTAGCACCAGGGCAGTTTATTTTTATAATGTTCTTCTGGCATTTTGATGCTTTCATGTTACTGTGTAGCTAAAAGGTCCTGCTGGGAACAAATTACTCTTGGTAAAGCATTCTCTGAACTACAATTTGAGTTTCAATGATAATAAATATCAAATGATAATAAATAATATCCACAAGAGCAAACAGCAGCAAGAAAAGGGCTACTGGCAGTGAGAGAGAAAGGCTTTGGACCTGGGTAAAGGAGGAAGATAAACCAAGGGCTCAAACACAATAAAACCATGGTTGTTTGGGCTCAGAGTCTACAAAGTATTCCTCAATGCACATGACTTCCAAATGTAATTCAATGTATTGAGACATTAAACAGTGAGAAGTCACCAGTGAAGATATTCCTCCACTGGCTTGCTGCTTCTTTTCATGAACGGTTAAAATTGTATACTGTGCCTGGATTTTAGATCTGCATTTTCTGTTGTTATCATGGTTCCCCTTTCACAGATATGGATTGCCCAAATCTGAATTTCTCTTTTGCTGCACTTGAGAATTTGAACCACAGTGTCAGTTCACACTAAAGGTTTCAGAACTTCAAAAGTTGCTTAATTGATGAGGAGAGCTCCTCACTGATGTGACAACAAAAACCAAAACTAGTACTGTTTGTGGGTCCTTGCAGTGCATGGAAGCAGCTGGCAAACAAGAACACCACTGTGAGTTCACCTTTCCTTGCTGGAATCAGAGACAAAATATTTGTTTAATACAAGGGGCAATAATCACAAAAAGTTATTATTTTTTTTTCACTGTGCCAAAGACAAAGATATTATGGAGGATATATCCTAAACTGTTGCATACTTTCATTATAAACTGATTCAACTTTTGCTCTAAGCTTTACCAGGCAAGGGAATTAAAAGCAAAGTGGGAAGGGTGTATGAAGAATGTCCCTTACCCCTTTTTTAATTTGCAGATTTCTAGCCTCCTAGTTGCTCTTGCTTTTCCTCATTTGGAGCCATCCCTCACAATACACTGCTCCAGGTAGAGGTTTTCTATTTTCCTTTCGCAGCTGGAAAAAAGGACTATATCAAACACAAAATAATAGGAAATTTAAGTCCTTCCAGTGCAGGAGGGAGCTATGGCAGGGTCATTAGCTTCCCTCTGGCAGCTCATGCTCAGGTGCTGGCCCCTCACCTTGGATATCACTACAGGTTTGGCTTGGAAATCCAAAGAAGCTGCAGCTCAGATCTGTACATTCAGCATTCTTCTGCTCTGGACAAAGGAAGGACAAACTTTTTTCCTCAGCACTTCTCCTTCCAGTTGATGAAGCAGAACCAGCTGGCACTGCAAAAAATCAGTGTTTGCACAACAAACACTGTGCTGTGACGTATCACCTTAGCTAAGACAGTCACCAGCTCCACAGGAACACACACCTTGCTCTGGGTCACACACCTGGCAAATCCCTGCAAGTTCTGACCAGCCCTACACAGAGCTCCAGATTTGAGTTCACCAGCTGCTGCCTGGAACCAGCACGTCACCTCCCCTAAAATATGCAGAAAAGCCATTAACTCTGCATTTTGTATCCACTGCCTGTCCTTGCAATCTCCACTCTCCCATCACAACATGTCTGTGCTACAGCAATTAACGTGTTCCTGTTAGTAGTTTTTTTTCTCCCCAGCAGCTAGTGAAGAGTTACACAGCTCCAAAAAGTTACAGTTCAACATCCATCCAAGGTGATTTCAAACTACGGCTCTGAATGTTTCATACCCCATTGGCTTTAACAGGTTATTAATGTTATACGTAAAAGCTTCAATTAAAGAATCATTAATGATTTTGCTGCTTTTGCAGAACTATCCTGTCTTATTTTCATGTAAAATCCTAAACTTCCTCCCAGCAGGCCAAAAAACCAAGTCCATCCTTATCTTCATTGGAGTGGGGACAACAGCCCTATCATTTCCTAATCACCTGTAGGTTTGGGCTCAGCTACATGTTTTACCAGGCTTCCTTCCTGACTTCAGGCAGAGCTGCACCACTGAGGTCTCCAGGCTGGCTTGGCAAGGCAAGATGGGACTTCTGTGATAGCATGGCTGCTTCCAGCACCTGAACTGTGACTGCTGCACGCTGAGGGGGAGTCGTCTGCCACCTAGTCAGCTCATCCCACGCTCCACACGCAGTGCAGGTGGGCATCTTTGCCCTCCTCAGCACCTCTTCCCTCATTTCTGAACCAGCAATCAGAGCATTTCTTGGCCTTGCAGGTGTACTGCAGAAGGAACAAGGACAACTTTCCACTTACTGTGTAAGGCAAAAAAAAAAAAAAAAAAAAAGTAATCCTGCTGCCTTTTAACATATGATTTTGCCAGTTTAAGTTCCTAATATCTCGCTTTTGCAAGAGCAGGATCCACCTGACTGAGCACAGGATCCACTTCCCTACGCAATGCCATCCCGGATTCCTTGACATGCCTGCTGAAGATGCACAAGTATCACGCACAGCTCTTGGAAAACAAGAAGTCTTGATGTTAACAGCACTGAAGAGAGATGAGTCTGACTCCCACCACCAATGAATGTGCCTACACTCACCAAAACCCTCCAGGCACTTAGCTGGGATTTAGTCAACAGGCTCCCTGGAGAATAAGAGCTCTTTGAATACGAAAGTATCACAAAGATACGTCAAATGAGTCACATCCCAAAACCACCTTTTTCTTTCCTGAGTATAACAGGAGCTTTGGATGACCATTTCAGCTGCAGATGGGATGGCAAGAGGGCCAAGTGTGAAAACAGCTTGGAAACAAAAATTATTTACCTGACAAGCTGATGTCAGGTAAATAATGTTAGGATGTGAGCCTTGATTGTTTTCCCCTTAATATTTAATCCACTCAAAGTGCCAGTCTTAAATCCAGTGAAAATGTCACAGAAAATCACAGTTCCTGCAGCCACCTACCACTGAAGGGGCTACAGAATTTTACCCAGATTTCCCCTTTTACCCTGGTCCTCTTGTTTCTCTCCCACAGCTACTGTAGATGATCATCAGCAAATGAATAAAACATACTTCCATGTGAATGGAACAACATGTGCCAGCTTTGCTGCTGGCATTCTGTCCACATGACTAGCAGTCCCCTTTGCTGCTAGAAGAAGGGTTCTTCTTCCCTCTTCTACTGTTAACCCTCCACTCACAGACAAAAGGAAAACAAAGCAAACCTTCGGTACTTCTTCCTCCTCAGTGACATCAAAAAATGGTCAGGATGAGGAGATGGGGGAAGTTATATTTCCATACAACATAAGAGAATCAAAATACTTTAAAATAACAGGTGTCCTGGAACGGAAAGATTTTTAAAAGCAAGAAAAAGATTTTTAAAAGCAAGAAATAATTTGAAACTATAAAAAGGAAATGCCCAGTTGTATAGAAGGTAGCTTTTGAACCTCCCTGCCACAAACCAAAGTGCTTAGTGAGCTTCAAAATCTGCTCTGACGATCCATGCAAAGGGTAAGATCATTGACAGCTTCACAGACTGCATATGAACACCTCAAAATCACTGTGTGAGCCACTCAAACTTCCTTCAGCTCAGCTATTCTGTATTCATCTGCCAAGAAGGTGGGACACAGGGCCAGCTTGCATGACCTGAAGTATTTATTATTCAATATTATTCTGTATTTTCATGTTCTTCAATAAGATGCCTGACCTGCAGGTTACCCCACAGGGATGGCAGGGAATAAGGACAGGAATATAAAATGAAAAAAATACTAATGTTTGCATAATTTGGCCCCTGGATGAAATCTCAGAGTGAAATCAGAGGCTCTAAATATTATTAAGAGACTCTGTCCTGATTTTTAGGTTATATTTCACCCTTTGGCCATCTCACTTGGCTGCAGGATAAATATCACCTGCTCTGGCAATAACAAATACAGTTTACTGGGGCTAAAGTTCATGGTAGAGTGCTTTATTTGCCTTGAACACTTCAGGAAAAGAATGCCTGCAAAAGAAATCTTCATTTATTGCACTATTTGAAGGCTAACAGAGAAACCCTCAAACAACAAGCAGCTAACAACTGGGTAAATGCCAGATTTCACTGAGGATGTATTTGGCCATGTATTTTTTTGTTCGTGCATCCCCCATAAAGTTGAATCATTGGACAAATTTTGCTTAATCAAGAGCCTAAGCCAGTACATGTTTAAATCAATGGGAAGCAATCTAGATTTCCAAGGGAGGAATGGCAATCTAAATCATTTTATTATCAACTCAGAATCTCTTTTTTTTTTTTTTTGTTCTCACAGCAAAATCTACTGGTCAAGTGGCTTTAGTCTACCCCTGTTACTATCAGTAATAAAGATCTTTAATCCAGCAAGTGGCCAAGCACCATCCACAAGCTTTTAAAGCCCTGGGGAGAGCTTAGAGAAATCCTGGGAAGCATCCAATACCATACTGGACTGATACGTAGAATAGCTATTTCAAGCTCTTTTCTCTATTTGTTACCACCCTGGATAAAAAGGCATTAACAAATTATTTTAATTGCACTTTTTGTAGTGTTTCTCATGGGACCCGACTGCAGCTGCCTCAGCTTGATCCCATTTGGCTGGGGGATGGGATGCTACTATAAAATGTGTTTTCCCCAGAGTGAATGGGGCTTTCTGCCGCAGCTGTCTGTGTCGAGGTGGGGGAGCTATTGGAACAGGTGTGTGGCACAGAAATGCTCCCTGGTTTGAAACTATCTAATAATCTCCAGCAGAAAATCTTCAGCCAGCTCCTCAGGAGCAAGGCCCCTTTTGGTGGGGAGGAAAGCTCACAGTGATTACTTTTAAAAAGGACAAACACCTCTGTGGGACCGATGCCTTGACAATTGCACTGATGCGATTTTTTTCAACCAGGATTTTCTTAGTTTCCGAAAGCAAAATGTTGCAACTGTTTGGAAGAGTCATGATCTCACAGGCAATGAGCTATCTGCAATAAGATTCGGATCACTTATGGAAAAATATGCTGTTAGGAATGGAGCGAAGGAAAACACCCCCACAGAAATCTGATTAATCAAGTACAATTGGCAGCGAGCACAGAAGAGAGACTGTGCTCTTTAGGAGACATTTTATGGTGCAGATGAGTTTCTGCTCCCCTCCAAGTGACATTGTCCTGTTTTCTCTGCTCCCATTCCTGTTTCGGGCCTGGTGGAACTGTTGGTGCCTCAAACCCCACACTCATTTTGCTTGGGCTCCGGTCTTTTACAAGTGCTTGGTGAGAGGTAGGAGAGGAAGTTAATTGGGATTTCCAAGTGGTCTGTCACTGCTAAAAATCCAGGATTCCTCCTGAAAATCCTGCTCAGGTTAAAGATGAATTACATTGGTATCAGAGACACTGAGGTGGGTGTAAGGTGTTCCCAGGAGCTGGTCAGATCCTCTTTTGCAAAGGTCCCACGGTACCATCCTCTTCTAAAATTGCTACTGGGAACCTCTTTATTCAGGGTGGACTAGGGGCTGACTTTTCCCCCCCACACACAATCAGAATGTGATAACCAGAAATGGCATCACTCCTTCTCCATGTGTGATGTTAGGGAGTTAACTTTCCTCCTCCTTTGTTATTTCAGTTCATTTTCTGAAAAAATAACAGATGTGCCCAGAAGAGGAGCTTTGGGAAATATTCCTGTTTTTTTTTCACTAAACAAACTCTGACAAGTTGAACATCCAAAGTACAGCAGCTCCCTTCCCCTCTCTGACCTTTGTCTCCCAGCTTGGGGAGGTTGTCAAAGGCCTCTCCTCCTCCCCTCACAATTTCTGTGTCTGCAGCCTGGTCTGTGCACTTGCTTGCAAGTTACCCCGGGGTGAAACAGCATCTTCTGACTCTGGAAGAGACTGAATTATATAATTATATTATATTTTAGGTGCAGATAGGGTTTTCTTCGATTCCCCTACATCTGCACAGTTGCTTAATGAAAACGTAGCATCTGGTCTAATGGGCCCAAATTAGAAATTAAAATAAAATAAAATAAAATAAAATAAGTAAATAAAATAAAATAAGTAAAAAAATAAGAATACCACTTTTTTCAAACAGTTCCCACTATCTGCTCCAGACTACATTATTTTATGGAAAAGTTCATGGTGTGCAGGGCCCAGTGGCTTTTTAATGAAGGAAACATGAAGCTGTATCACTACAAGCACTACAACCTGGCTTAAACTGGAATGCCAATGGAAACATCAAACCTGTCCTGCTCTCAGCCACCTGTGTTTGTTGTTGCACTGCTCCTCATCTTGTACAGCATTAGTGTTTGCATGGGTTTTCCATGATTAACTGAGAGGCAATCCAGTTTAGAATAAGCCCAGCAGGAAAAGAATTTTAAAGGTTAGCTGTCAAATGTATCAGCTTCCCAACACACAAACAGACCCAAAATCAGGAGAAGGGACGCTACACTGGAATTTGGAGATGAAGGGGTGTGAAGGCTGGACACTTTTGGCAGTGGTGCTGCTTTCTGTGAGCTGAAAGTGCTTGCAAAGTGGTGGCCTGAAAATGTGACTTGTGGCATTCTCAAGCAAGCCCCACTGAAATCCTCGGACAGCATTGCATCGCTTCTCTTTATTTTTGCACACCACGGGCTGGTTCTCCAGCAAAGCCAGTCCAGCTCAAGTAGGCAGGATAAATAAGTGTCATGCAAATGCGCAGGACAAAAAGCCCAAGAGCCACGTAGAGATGGAGGATTTTAAGCACAGGAGAGCTTCTGCCTCGCTGTGTCCCCTCGGGAGAGGCACTGCATTCCCTTGGGAAGGCGGTGGGGAGGGACGTGCCGGGGCTGTGCTGGGCTGGATGTTGTGTAACAGAGCTGGATGTTGTGTAGCTGCCCGTGGGCAATTATGTACAAAGTCACAACAGCCATGCTAGAAAGCTCCAGGCATCTTCACCAGATTTTGCTGGCCATTAATCCAACAGAAGGCTGCTAATGGCATCTGATCGCTTTCTTTGTGCTACTGCTATTTAAGGCCACTCTGAAGGGCACAAACTCTTCCCTGTTATACAATGTGAGATTCAGGCAAAATTATAACCCTGGGTTTCAGAAGAATGAGTTCTCAAAATGACAATAAGCTAAAGAGATGTGAACTTTCTTTTTTAAGCCTTCAGCCGTGAACTGGAAAGGAATCAATTCTTGAAAAGCAAGGATCTCTGATCAGAAATGAAATATCATCTAGATAGAGGGGATGAAAAAATCACCCATGACACTCCATTACTAAAAACCTTTACAACAACACTCTGGTTATGAACCTTTCCCATTGCAAAGGTCTATTGCACTGCAGCTCCTTCATGTCCACCCAGCATCCCTGCACATGGAAAACTGCACAGCAGCACCTGGGAATTTCAGGGCATCCCAGTCTGCAGCAGAGGTTTTTAATACTGGTCAGAAAGAGATATGCAAGCACAGGAAAATGGGCAGCCAGAGGTGTCCTTCACTTCATCCATGCAAAGAGAGCTCCTGGAGCAGGTTCAGGGATGGGTGACACAGGTGATGAAGAGACTAGAGCATCTCCTGTGAGGAGAGGCTGAGGGAGCTGGGGCTGTTCAGTCTGGAGGGGTGTCCCAGCTGAGAGGCACCCTCAGCCCTGGCTGTCCCTGTGTGCAGGCAGGGTCAGAGCAGGGCCCAGGCTCTGCTCCAGGCCCAGCAATGGCACCAGAGCCACGGGCAGGGACTGAGCCCAGCAGTTCCCCGGCACAGGAGGCACAACTTCTGCCCTGGGCAGAATCTAAGCCCTGAAACAGAAAGGATGTAGAGTCTCCCTCCCAGGGGATATTCCAGACCCTTCTGGACACAATCCTGTGCCCTGTGCTGTGGGATGGCCCTGCTGGAACAGGGAGGTGGAACCAGATGTGACTCTCACAGGTCCCTTCCTAACTTACCCAGCCTGGGTCTCTGGGATTCTGTTAAAGAGAGAACCAGACGCACCAGGTCCAGCTGGGCAAACTTCCAACATCCAGAACTGGTATCAAGCTTATGAGGCTTTCAGTCCATCTTTGGGGTGAAGGGCCTTTAGTGTGGCCATGCAATGGTCAACCCTGGCTATGGCAAGTTATTATGATTTGTTCCCTTCTAGCAAAAAGAAGACAGATAATCCATTTTCTGACTGGGAAAGGGCTCACACAACGGCCCACAGCCACTGACTGTGAGAACTGCCCAAGTGTTGGCCTCACATTAAGAGGCAACAGATCTTTCTCAGAGTCTGGAGAGTCATCTATTCTGAGCAAAAGCAGAGCCAAGCCATTGGTAAAGGCAAAGACTCTGCTTATCTTCACACTTAGGCAGCTCCTTACAGCCTCAGGGAAAGTGTTTCCAGACTCAGGAAGGATGGTGAGCATCATTTTAATCACCAAAAAGATGTAGCTTCCCTGTACCTAAAGACAGTGATGTCAAAATTGTGTCACTCAGCAAGTGTCACACCGCCTGCATTCCTGCCTATCCCCAGGAGGGACTAAGTCAGAATCCCAGCATGGTCTCTCCTGCTCTGCACAAAGAAAACTCAGGGGGGAAAGCTGGAAGAGGGTAGGAGGGTAACTGGGAGTCAGAGGCACGATCACAAACCAGCCAGACTGAAAAATCCCCCATCCTATGGAACCACTCCAACACAGGACAAGGCTAGGAATAATGACTCGGCTTTGTCCAGATCCCTTAAAAACACACTGAAAACACATTCTAAAACACCTATAAAACGGTTGGGTTTATACAGGCTAGTGAATATCTAGAGGGAAATCTAACCAGCTTGTACAGCAAGCGAGTCAAATACAGTTTTTCATTTGGCTTGCAGTCAAAAAGAAGATCAAATGATGTACCAAATCCTACCTTCACAAGTACACAGGACCAGCAGTGTGTCTGAGAGCAGAATTTGATTAGAAAAAAAAAGGAGTGAACTGGCCATTTCAATCCCTGCTGTGAGCATTCCTGATTAACACCAGCTGATACTTTTAGAATAGTAGGTCTGAGGATTAAAGTATTATGTAGGCTGAAAACACTACGTCACATCTCTAAAATTACTTCTTTGTATCATTTAATACTCTGCATTCTCTGAGGAGGTCCTCATTCAATAATGAGAACCTCCACCTCAAATCCAGTTAGTATTTAGGGTTATTCACTTACTCTCAGAGTCTTCTATGAGAGATTTTGCCTCCAACTCTGCTTCATCATTTTTTTTTTTCATTTGTTTTCTTCGAATCCTACCTGAATGGTTTCCCTGTGGACCAATGGAACATCCCATATGTAGATTAATGAGAACTACTATTTTTGTTTTACTCTGATAGTTCTTAACAGAAAACAGTAATGCAATGTCCATTCACTCAAATATCTAAGCTCCTAATAATACATTAGACTATCAGACTATCTTCTGACAAAAAAAAAAAAAAATTGCATTTAAAAAAAAATTACTCAGATACTAAAGTTCACAATCCCAATGTCCTCTCTGAACATGTTCACCTTCCAGTGTTCAGGCACCAGATTGTCTTACCGGTCAGTGCTCTGTTTACTGCAAACAGGAGGAAAACAATTTTCTGGATGTCACGTTATACAGAAAGGCTTTTTTAAAAAAAGGCATATTACATTAAAAATAGCAAATAAAAAAATCTGATTAATGCTCTAACCTCATATCATTATTACATATACATCTAATTAAGGATATAGTCTGTGCTTTTTTGGAACCAAAATTTAAAAAAAAATTAAGTCCCGCTTGAAATGTGGCCTGGGCCTGTATAGAACATGACTGTGGTGCATAAAAGCCAGAGTTCTTCTGACAGAATGTTAGCTCTCTCTCAGTGATAGATCTGTAGGAAAGCTGTTCAGAAAACACATGCTATAAACAGCAGAGGAGAACAGGCATCTCTGGAAAAGTTGCTTTTTAAGGCAGCTAGCCAGGCAAATCAGCCCTTGGGTGTGCTCGTCTCTCCCCACTCACTCCAGAAACTGCTTAAATTACCAGTTTAGATATGACAACAGGTTGAGGGTGGGGATTCTGCCCCTGTGCCCCTGTGCTCAGCTGAGAGCCCACCTGCAGAGCTGCCCCAGCCCTGGCTCCAACAGCACAAGGCCGTGGAGCTGCTGGAGCCAGCCCAGAGGAGGCCCGGAGCTGCTGCCAGGGCTGGAGCCCCTCTGCTCTGGAGCCAGCCTGGCAGAGCTGGGGCTGTTCAGCTGCACAAGAGAAGGCTCCAGGGAGAGCTCAGAGCCCCTGCCAGGGCCTCAAGGGGGGGCGGGGGGGCTGATAAAAGGAAGAGCAATTTTTTTACAAGGACAGATAGTGACTGGAAAAGGGGAATGCTTTTAACCTAAAAGATGAATGATTGAGATGAAATGTTAGGAGGATATTCTATCTTAGTCACTTAGTTTTTGTAAAGAAGCTAGAGCTCTGAGCTCATCACAGGATGTTAGAATGGTTTGGGTTGGAAGGGACCTTCAACCTCATCCAGTGCCACCCCCTGCCATGGGCAGGGACACCTTCCATTGTCCCAGGCTGCTCCAAGCCCCATCCAGCCTGGCCTTGGACACTTCCAGGGATCCAGGGCCTGCCCACCCTCCCAGCCAGCAATTCCTTCCCAATATCCCATCTGAATCCACTCCTGCCACAGGCAGGGACAATTTATTGAAAGCAAAAACTTCTGGTGATCCTCTATTCCTGTTCAGTGTCATCTGGAGAAGGCCCACCCTGAAACTGGCAGTTTGCTCAGAGCCTTCTCCAGTGAAGGTCTGAGTATCTCCAAAGGAATTCCACAGTTCCTCCTAGCAGCCCCTTGTAATGTTTAATGAATGCTCCCACTTAATAAATTTGCCTTGAAATTTCACAAAACTTCAGTAAATTTTTTCAGGATGGATTTTCTTTCCTTTCTATCTATGCAGTGCCTCCCAAAATTAATCTACAGTGAAAAAATAATATAAAAAATAGTTTGATTTGTGGCCCAGAAAATCTGGTGTAATCTAGGACCCTGAGCAATTTGCTTTCAGCCCTAAGTAAACCTTTTTTTTTTTTTTGTCAGATATTGAAAAGTGCTGATATTCAATTACCTTACTTATAATGACTCTCATTCTGTTCCAGGTCTTGAGAGATATCAAAAGCTTAGGTAAAAAGCAGTTGGAGTCATGTCACTTGTGCTAAGCTCGATCCTTTTTGCAAATAACAACAATCCTGGGTTTTCTGGTGATTTTAATTCAGGAGCATAGGCCACCAGAAGCTGTGAATTACTCCAACATATAACACAGCAGTATTTTTTTGTTTCATCGTTAAGAAGAAATCCTTCTTGCCAAACAGATCTACTGAGGTGTGAAGTGGACAGGCATCTGCCCTGCTTTGAATCTGCTCTTTGAAACTGATATTTTTCTCATTAGCTGCCTAACTGGGAAGGGTGTCAGTTTCAGCTGCAGGTCTAGGGAGCTGCCCATGCTAAGAAAATTTCACCAGCTGTTGGCCTTATTTCCAAAATTCAGTTATCCATTGAACTTGAGGTTCTTAGTCCATTTATGGTTACCTTTATGTCAATAAGTACAAGCATATACATCCACTAAAACTGTATGACACTTTTCAGAACAGAATGTTGCACTTTTGAAATTTCATAAATTACATGACTTAAGCAAGGGCAGACTATTGATCAACAAAAGCTCCTTACTAGGACCCTTACTGAAAAATATATCAGAACTTAAATATTGAAAGTAATAAAATTTTAGAATTAACGGTAAAATAAGTATTACTGAAAAAAATAAGAAAGCTCTTTAAAAGACAGCATTTGATAGTTTGGGAGCTACAAAATATTGACGGCTTGCCAGGATCACATGGAGCATACATTCCCTCCAACAAAGATGGTCACACATAATTTTTACTTGCAAAATCACTTACAAGATATTGACAGAAGCAGCAGCAAAACAGAACTGATAACTGAGCACACAGTTCTCACATTGCCAGGAAAAACAGGCCAACAGCTATTTCCTTCTCAGATCTCAAGCTGGGATATATATAACTGAGTTCACAAACCAGAAATTATCATCTGCCCAGTCTCAGAGGTTCAAAAAGTGGCATTTTGCTGAAACTACACAAGTAACTAAGAACACCAAAAATATTATTAGCATTTAAACTTGTCACACCAGAAGTTCAGACTTTAAAGGTCAAAGACATTAGTGTGAGATTTCACTTCAGAAGCTGTACCTCTCTTCTTCTTCTTGGAAAAGGGAGCAGGAAGCTCCTCAGTGGCTCCACATCTTTGCTGGTAAGACCCAGAGACGCTCAGTGAGAACACTAGTGAGGTGGGGGTTTTGTACTAATTAAAGCTAATTTTTCTAACAGAGACTGCATTGAGTTATAATCAATAAATGTAAGTATTCTACAGCATGTTGTAGCAAGAGTCACAGTCTTGAGAGTTTTGTAAGGCAATTGCATCCTATTTCTTTGGGAAATAATTGGAAAGTTAATAAATGAACACTAGGAGTTAGAACTGGTGGTGATGGGCAAACACAATAAAAAGTAGCTTTCTTGTTCTGTGACTCTGAATCCTATTAGAGCAATTCACCTGCCCTGCATCACCTCCTTTGGCTCACTCTTTCCCAGAAATGAACTATTGATTACACCTCTATTTTGTCATTTTCAGTGACCTAGCAAGCCTCCCATACACCAATTAAAAAAATAGTTTCCAAGTAAAAGCTGTTCTGAAAATGAGGCAGACGTAAATTCATCAAACCCAACAAGAAAAGGGGGTTATTCTAATGCAATCCTTTAACAATATGGTCTTTAGAAGCTCTACACAGTGAGACTTGAGCTATCTGGGAACTTTGCAACAACTTAAGCTTGTCCCTCTCTTCATGCATGGCTCCCTAGGTGCCATCCAAAGTGTCCTACCAAGGGTCACAGAATGAACAGCTGACTTATTTAATGAGACAGGCTGTTTTCCATTTTTCCAAGGTTTTTTTCCCATGTAAATCCTGGAGCTCTGAGGCTCCTGGGTGCACCTACTTCACTCCATTGACTGTAGTCAGTGATAGATCTGTAGCTATGACACAACCCTTTCGTCTTGGGCAACTTGGTATTTTCAAAGCACTCCCATATCCTGTGAGGGAAGATGCTACATAAATGCAAATACTGACTATTCCCATTTTTTATTTTTTTCTGACAAGACAACACTGCTGGCTTTCAATACTTTAAAAAACACTTATGCCTGAAATATGAAGTTAACGCCTAAAAATAAGTTAATATTAAAATAAACATAATAACAGCCAAGAAGAAAATCACTCTGCTAAAGCAGAGATTTAGATTTGGAGGAAACTAAATCCCTGTGCTCCTTAAACAGCTTAATCGAAAATAGTTGCAGTTTTTCAAAACCATGATTCATACACATATTGATACGCTCCAGAAATATCAGAATTATTCTAGAAACAGGTTTAGGGTCTTCTGTACATTGATCCTAAACCAAGCATATTTGTGGTCTGTCTGAAATTTGGATCATTTTTGAGAAAAAAAAATCCACTTGTTTGGTTACTGTTGATTTAAAATAATACAAATAATTAGTCCATCAAATCCTTCAAACTGATGCACCTGTGGAAAAGTCTTTTGAGAAGGGAGCTATGTGCATAACCCTCCTGGCAAACAGTGCTGAGCACGGGGCCAGTGGGTGGCTGGGGAGTCATTTTGTTCTTCAGAATAAAGCTGTAATAGGCCGTGGGTGCTGCATCATCCCTCTGGAGTGCAATTAATTGCAATTACTGCAGCCTGTGTTTGTGGCTTCTGACACACTTGCAGGGATAGCTGAGTGTTCTCTTTTTGCCCATGAAACAAGCTGCATTTTCTCTGTTGCGTTTTATCTGATCTGCTCCTGGTCCATCTGGGTTTTGGGGTTTTTTGGTTTTGGGTTATTTTTTTGAAATCTTGGCTTTTGTCTTTCTCTCTCTTCCATGATGTCTCTGCACCCTTGAAAACCTTGCATGCAATTAGAGCGTGTAATGCCAGAGAGGTGCAGTGCTGCTATCAGCCTCCCCTGCACGTGATGGAAAGATTTATTACTGCAATCTCCCAGCAAACTGGTGGAAAATGGATAATGGATCCTAGATAAGAGATTTACTTGAAACCAGAGAACAATATCTTAAATCTCTTTCTCCAAGGACAGAGCCAGTGTCACATTCGTGGGGTCAGGTGCCAAGACACGGGTTCCTTTTCCTCCCAGTTCCACCCCACACGGGATCACCTGCCCTGCTGTTTGGTTTGATGGGGTCCTGCATGACCTGCAGCCTCAGCAAACACCCTGAGCACTCATCCCTGAAAACTCATGCTCATGCTCAAATGAACAGTTCTTTGATTCACTTGGCAGCATCTGCACAGTGCTCAAATTCTATTTAGGTAGCACAGGAGAAAACACCCTAGAACCCCACAGAAATCATGTTGAGACAAATCAGCTCTGAGTCAGATTAAATAGGACTTAATTTGACTTCTGATTTGTTTACACTTCATCACACAGCCAGTCTCCATTATGATCCCTCTTTATTTCCTACTCCTACAATTCACACCATTCTCTTAACAGATGAAACTACTATTAGAATTATTCAAGTACTCCAAGGATTTTGGCAACTCCATTACCTGCAGGTGTTAGCGGCTTGCTAGCACATCTAAAGGAAGCAATCTAAAGTCCATGGTGAAGTTTTGCACCTAATTGCAAGAGATCTTTAGCTTTCAATTCCCCCCTCCCATAGCACGCATGCATCTTACAGATGTGCCATGCCTGCCTCTGAACTCCCACTTCCTGACATAACAAAGGTATTTTATTTTAGAGAGAAAAATTACCATTTGAAAAAACTTAATTCCTTTGTGTTTGGAGTTGACTCACAGTTTTTAACCCAGCTTTCAGATTAATGCAGATCGCTGTGGAGCCAGGTGGGAATGGATCAGAAACGTGCCGAGCAGAGAACAGCACATACCCTCTGCAAGGAATCCAGCCAGACTAGGAGAGCAGCAGGAACCTGGCGCTTTGCAATCAAATTGCCCCTTGTTTACCTTCCACACATGCTGTGGCTGCCCTCCTATTTTGCCAGGCTGCCCCTTTCTCTGATTTCTCCTCCACTGCCACTCATGGACTCCTGCTTCTCTGGAAAGAATCGCCCTCTTTCCTCCCGAATTGTCAAGCCAGATCCAGCCTTCACCTCTGCATCACAGGCAGCTTCCACCAATGCTGGATTTCAATTTCCTCCTGATGTCAAGTTTCAGCCCAGCCCACGGCTCTTGCATCATGAGCTGGAAAACCCTCCTTTGCTCCAGACTTTGCAAGGGATGTTTGCAGAGAAGCAGCACTTTTATTCACTCTGTACTTGATGCCCCATTTCTTTTGCAGCTTTTCTCTCTTACATGACAAGAAACGGCTGTTTGTGTTGAGGGAAGCCTCTTTCTTGAGCTAAATCCCTTGCCTTTCCTCGAAACAGATCTTTCAGTTACTCCAGTGGCACTGAAATCCCCTGGAGTCAATAAAACTTCTCAAAGGAGCATTTCTTCCATGAGACTTTATTTTTATATCCATAAGAAACATTTAGACCATTTTCAAAGGGGAGTGTTTCTCTCAAAATAGCATGATTCTAAATCTAAAATTTTAAATCCGTGCAACTTTTTATGTGTATGAGTGATAAAAAGCAAAAAAAAAAAAAAAAAAAAAAAAAAAAAAAAAAAAAAAAAAAAAAAGAGAAAAAACCAAACCAAACCAAAACCAAACCACAATAACAACGACAACAACAACAACAACAACAAAAAAAAACCCCAAACAAACTCAAAAAAAAAAAAACCAAACCAACGAGGAGGGGGGGGGCTGGTGAAAGAAATTACCTGCATAATTTTTAGTTAAACATTTAATCTACAGGGTAATCCTGCAAACTGCCTCATGAGCAACTTGATTCCAACAGTGACCTGTTAAAATTTTCAGAATCTGGGTTATTAGCTTAGTATCTGATTGAGCGGAGGACTGACTGCTGCTGTTTGTTTAACACACTGCACAAAGCACTTTTCTGCTCCTGCAAAAAGCCTCGGGTGTAGATCTGCAGAGAGACTGAGCACTCACAGCAGATTGCTAATGACTTCTGGAGAAATGTCCCTGCCTTATCAACTCTACATCACATTTTGCACCGCAAATCGCGTTTGAAGTTTTAAAGCTGGATGAATGTGTGAGCTTGATTACAGACACTCACGCAGATAAGATTGTGGAAGAAAAGTTACATTTGCAGGACTATACCTTTTCTTGTACAGTTCTGTGCCAGATCTCTGAAATTCTGTATCAGCCCTTTGCAATTCTGTAATAATTTAACAGTTTACTTGACTTAAAAAGCAATTGGAGAATGCTTTCTCCAAGCTCTGAACAACTCTCTCTGTTTAGATCCACCAATAAATCTGGACTCTTAACTCAGTGAGATTAATGGCTGTACCATATTCTAGCTTTCAGAACCCTCAAACCAGATATATTTGCAGGATTCAATGGGATATACGGGAATATGAGGGATAAAATTTTGTTTTCTCACACAGAAAAGGCAGTAAAAAGAAAGTGAGAACAACGTTTTCACCCAGTCCTGAGGATCAAGGAGAAGTGGCAAGTTCAAACTGAGTATCTCAGGAGTGAGAACTCACAGAGAGTTTTATCTCAAGGAAACAAAGCAGATCAAAAGGCTTTGATTTCAGAAATGCTGTAAATGTGCATGCACAGGCTACTAAAGAGATCCAGTGCTTCTGAGCAGGGAGAAGATGAGGTCCTACTGCTTCCAAGGGATATTGCTACCAACACAGCAGTGTCCATTGTCACCTTCACAAAACCTTGCTGCCTTCTTTTTTTGCTGGTTGTGGAGCAGCACCCTGACCCCAGAGCAAAAACATTAAAACACAAAACACAATAAACCCTCAGCACATGGAGAGTGCTAATAGAGCACACACTCGCTGGGAAATCAAGATGATGCTGCTACTTTGCTATTAATGACACAAATGACATTCTCATAGATGCTGCCACCTCTGCTCTGCTCAACATTTGAGAAATAAAAGAAAGCTTTCTGTCAAGAACACAGCGATGATGATGATGGAACATAAATTCTTCAACCAGCTTATAGAGGCACAACTGCAGCAGGACAGATAAACAATCTGACGGATGCTCCATGTGCTCCACTGACACGGGGTGACACTCACAAGTCACTGCCTGGAAGTACAACTCGGATTGCAATCAAGAAGAGAATCTGCAGTATTTGCTTTGTTTGCATCTCTACTTGTTTCTGAGTTTGAGTCAGTTTGCATTACTCTGCATTTTCATCCCCTGGGGACAACAGGCATGAAGGAGATAAAGAGAAGTAGAGGAAGAAGAGAGATGGAGGCACAGCTAGTTTTTAGGAATATAGTGAAGAACTCAGTATTTTAGGCCTGTCATAGCCATTCTGCAACCACATTGCAAAGCTAACAGGTTACAGCCTTGCCCAAACAGGCACCCACAATTTCCATTCAACCCTGCTGCCAAACACACCTTGAGGCCTCCAAATGTTTGCCTACCACAGTGCAGAAACCTAGTGTAGAAATACCCTACGTGCAGGGAACTTTGTGAGAAGTTCATTTTGCTCCAAGGGATTTTCCGCAGACAGAAATCACAGAGGGCATTAGCCTAATAGGGTTTTAAAAAAGGACTGGACAATGGAAATACCCACAGTTATGATAGAGGTAGTAGCTCTGGAGATAACAATGGGATATTTTTGGAGACATGTAGCTCCCTCCATCTTCAGAACAGAAGCCAGTCATTAAACTGCTTATGATTCCAGATTAACTTCCCTGCACGAGTTTCTTATTTCAAAACTGCCACGTGCCCAAGATTTATGCCTTTTTCCTCGGAAGCTACAAGCAGCAGCCTTCCTCAGAAGCTATACTGTGTGCTGACCTGATACTGAGGCACGAGACTGAAACAAATACAGCTGCTTCTGCTTTTTGCCATAATCTCTGGTTATATACGTGTCCAAAGCATTTCAGCACATCCCACAGAAATTAAGGTCCTGGGGACACAGAAGCTCGCTGTGCAGTTCTTGGCATGCCTGGCCAAGCAGAGGGGAACAGGATGACAGGCCTGCTCAGGTTAGTGCTAAAACTTCAGCAGCATCACGGCCTGAAGAGTCTACTGAGAAACCTGAACAACAAACAATAAATTCTAAAATGCAACACTTCCCAAGCAATCAACTCCAAGGGTAGGAAGGTAGCACTGAGACCAAGCCAACTGCAGGTCTGTGTTATTGCAAGGGCATAAAAACTGCCTGAGGACCAGCATTGTTTTCTTTCAATTCTTTCCTTCTCCTGGAATTTCAGCATCCTAAAGTCTCCATTAAGGCTGGTGAAATCCAAGCCTCTGCAAACTCTTCAACATTGTAAAAGTGGCTCAAACAACTAGTGAGAAAACTTTTCATACCTTTTCTCTTTTTCTTCTGGGATTTTCTCCAAAGTGGGATCTGATCTTACAGGTACATTTGAAGATGGAGGAACACACTATTCCTAGCCACAAACAGGAAAGCTGAATACACATCAGAACAATCATATTTGCCAGAGAAGACAAGAGAAGGAAAATTCACAGTCAGAACTGGAACATTATTGCACCATATGCTTTCCAACAGCCGTGCACAACAGGGGCCCTGCACAATCCTTGCCTTACTGCACCCTGTTGTATTTCCACCTGGAAAGACATATGGCAGTGCCTAGGAGAGAAAATGTTCCTTTTTCTTTTTTTATTTTCCTAATGTTAATGTTATTTCCCAGCTTTAAAGGAACATTTGATTATGAAACATGCTCAACGCAAGGATGAAAAAAATCTTCCTATCTATTCTTCCTAATGACAAAAAAAAGTCCATTGACCTGTTGGTATTATGACCAAATGAAAATTTGAAGGCATGGCTTGTGTACTACTTCATCTCATGCATCACTGAAAAAATTGCCTGCTCTGCAGAAACCTGGTGCCTCACAGTTATGGCAGGGACACTAAAAAGTGTCCTGGAAGTGTGACCTTACAAAAACCATCCTTCTGCTTATGAAATGAAAAACACTGCTTTGTAAAGAACTGACAGGAGCAAACATTCAGCACACCAACAGTTGTTTACCCCTAATTACAGTCAGTCTTAAAATGCCATTTTTTTACTGAGAGTACATTCAGCATTACAGTAACCTGCTCATGACTGCAGCTGGGTGAGGGAAGCAGTAGTTATGTTAAAAGATGTAAGAATAAGAAACTATACAAAAAGCTCTTATAACTACCTTCTCATCATTTGGGTAAGCAGAAATATTTTAACAGCGATGTTATTGTAACAGTAATAATTTTCACCTCCTTTCACAGTAGCTCTGAAAGAGGTATGTTGATCACTTCTGCTAGAAGAGGGCTATATTTAAAAAGAAAACCTGCATAAAGTTGATTATTACAAGTCTCACCAGCCCATACCACCACTGGGTATGAGAGGAATGTGGTGAGACTCTGTTCTTATTTCACCAGCCTCGGTTAATATAATTGTGAAGGGTTATTCCACCTCCCTTTAGTGAGGTTGCCCTTCCTCTGGCCACCCCAAACTTAGCCCTGTGACATCCTCTGCCTCAAAGGGGCACATCTGCATGTACAGGCTGTGACCAGAGATTGCCCCAGGCAGCTGATCCAGCTGGGCTTCCAAGTCCTTCCACTCCTCCATCAAAGATTTTAAAGTGGCCGCAGTGGTTTTACCATTGAGCCACAGAATCATTCAGGTTGGCAAAGACCTCCAAGACCATGGAGTCCCAGCTGTGCTCGATGTCCACTTTGTCACCATCCCAGAGCACTGAGTGCTGCCTCCAGGCCTTCCTTGGACACCTCCAGGGATGGGCACTCCAAACCTCCCCTGGCGCAGCCTATTCCAATGTTTAACAATACTTTCCATGAGGAAATTCCTCCTGATGTCCAGCCTGACTGTCCCCTGGCCCAGCCTGAGGCCGTTCCCTCTCCTCCTGTCCCTGTTCCCTGGAGCAGAGCCCGACCCCCCCGGCTGTCCCCTCCTGTCAGGAGCTGTGCAGAGCCACAAGGTCCCCCCTGAGCCCCCTTTTCTCCAGGCTGAGCCCCTTCCCAGCTCCCTCAGCCTCTCCTGGGGCTCCAGCCCCTTCCCAGCTCCGTTCCCTGCCCTGGACACGCTCCAGCCCCTCAATGCCTTCCATGAGCTGAGGGAACATGGCTGCTGGGGCCTGGCTCAGCCTGGGAGCTTTCAGTCTTAATCTGTTAATTTCCTGAAAAATGAAGACTCATGGATTCCTTTGATATCTCAAGACCTGTGCACAAGGGTTCACCCGTGACTGCTCATTGCTGGTGGAGCACCCTGGATGCCTGCTGAGCCCTGCACGGGCCTTGCACGGGACAGGCTCCTTGCCCGGCCACTTTGGCCCACACCCCTCCCTTCAATCCATCACAGAACACATCCTGCTCCCAGATAAACAGAATGTGATCTTCCCAGTGCAATTTGGCAGATGTTCTCAATATACCAAAAGGCTGAGTGGTAGCCCTTATTTAATGCAGTGTGGAAAATCTGCCTGCGTCCTTCCTGAAGCAGAAAAACACTTCATTCCTTGTGCTTTCCCTTCTTTTTCATTGTCTTTTGCAACCACAATTGAATGAACACTAAAATGTATCCCTTTTGAATCTTTGGTAACACAGAACTACTTCTCCATCCATTTCACTATATGGAATATTACAATTAAAAATAGTCATACATAACTGTAAAATATATTATAATAATACATTATTTTAAGATAAGGAAGCATTGTTAATTTCATTCACAAGCAGGGACCTTTTGGCAAAGAAATTATGTAAATTTTCAGTAATGTCTTCCATTTGTTTCCCAAATGTAGTCAGATGCCTTTTAATGAGGCCGGCCTTAAACTCTAAATAAGCTTGGATGACTTATCTACTCATTCGTTTGGTCCAGGCAGACAAGCAAATGTGTTTCACTAGCACAAATGATCACACAATCCATTTCAAATATACACATAATTATATTTGCTTAGCACTCTTTTTCTTACAGCTTTTCAAAAACAGTCATTTGGGGGCAAACTGCTTAAAACGACAAGAGCGATCCCACTGATTTAAGGAAAACTGAATAAATGCAGCACTTTTGAAGATCATATGTGCTGCTTTTGTGTGTTAGAATTAATATCAGATGTTCTCGCACAGCATCCAGTGAAGGAGCAGAAATAATATCATGTGGCACATCCTCCTTGTCATTCAGTCACAACACATCACAGGCAAACAAGAAGCTGAAATGCCTTCCTGAAGTGCCTGTCTCTCTCCATCCCTAAGTAAGGCCTCCAAGGAAGATATCTCTGTCAAATGCCTCATATTTTGTGAGGTGGACAGAGGTGATTCTGAAATGAAGGCAAAATTCAAGGAGATTGCTTGACTGTAGCCAGTGCATAATTTAAAATAAAAAATCATCGCAAAAAAAGCAGCAATTTTCTGATTAATACCTTTAAAGGACTGGTGTGCTGGTAGAAAAAAAGGCCTCAGTGGGAAAGAAAAGTTAAAGTCACACTTAATCTATAACTATATAAACTATATAACTATATAAACCTGATTATCAAGTTTAAATTAAGTTCCATGCTCAAACGTTCAAACACACAAGCTGCTTGAAGTAACAGGTTTCCAAATTAAACCAAAAAACCAACCAACAAAAAAACAAACAAACAAAAAACCAAAACCCAAAACTAATCCTATGGCAACAGATTAGGGAAACTTTCAGTGCTGCCTTGGAAAATCCCAAATGCTGGGAGCTAAAATTATCCACTGCTTTTCAAAGATTATTATGCCAAACAACTTCAACTTACAACTAACACAATTTTCTTTTCCCACTCCTGAAACTTAAAAATTTTAGACTTTTTCTTCTCTGCATGAGGTTTACTGTCATCAGTTGTGCATATTTTCTAACACTCTGTTGACCAGGTACCTTTTTGCTCCCATGAACTTATCCATCACAGGCTTTTATTCACACAGGGATCTTGTAAAGTAGAAGATTTACAATACCATTTTGAGTATTTTTGAGGTAAATAATTTGAGTATTTTGAGATCCAGCACTGCAGGATTGCTCCCTGAGAGTATGTGAAGATAAGCTGTTGCCCCCATCAGGTATCTTATAAGAGTAAAAGATTTTGTTGTAGTTTGACTTAGTAATAAAGTTATGAGGTTTTTAGTTCTCATGCATCATTACTAGAAATTCAAAAAGGTAATATAGTGAAATAAAACCTTCTGTCTTCAAAGGATCCCTCAGAGCTGTTAGTGGTAGGTATAGAGAAATGCAGTTGGTAAATAAAATAAATAGGCTGCAGATCAATCTTGGTTAACTGCAGTGCTTTAATAATGCGAATGAGAAAATACTGTAAATGAGAAAATATTTTAGTCAATGCATTTGATTTACGGAATAAAATACATTTTAAGCAAAGGCTGTGCCATTTTTATCGAGGGAGGGCTCAAATTTGAATTATTCAGGGCAAAGTCACCTATGTACAAATAGGTGAAGGCAGACTTGAACTCTTCAGATGTACTTGGAATTCTCAAGATCTGAGGCAGCACCGATGTGGAAACTACAGAGTAATGATAATTGAGTTGTCTTCTGCTTGGCTACCCTGGGTGATAGCCAGAGAGGGTCCTGCCTGTCCACACAAGCCCATAAAGTACCAATAAACTTCAGAAACACCATCCTTTGAGCCACTGAATGTTACCAAAATTTATTTGAATAGACAAGGCATGGAAAACCAAGTACTCCATGCACTACAGAGCAAGGCAAACCTATCTATCTCAATTGAATAGAAAGTAGAACCTAGACCAAAATGAATTGCACAGGAAAAATCTGAATATGTGCATGAGAAAGGGTGGATCCAGCACAAAACTGGGTAAGTGAAAATGGATTAAAACTCCATGGGAAATGGCTCCCCCCGTTCCATCATGGCACCTCCTGCTACACATGTGGTAACTAGGAAGAAATTTTTTAACTGTTCTAATATTTGTTACTGAATAAGGGCTCTGCGTCTTTGTACCCTCTGTACAATGGTGATAAAATACTGGGTACAGTCTGAACCAACTTCTCCTCATAAAGCCTCAGCTACCCTTTGACAAACCTCTATTTTCAACATTTTCCAATCCTCCAGAATTGCTGGTCTGCACTTATTTACAGTGCTCTAAAGACAGAACAATTGATCACTTACACAGAACCATTTTAGATTCTCCTCCTAAGCAAAACCCCAGCATATTAAAGAAATCAAGTCTGGCAGAAGGCAAGCACAAAAATAATGTCTCTTCAATTTCCCTTCTGCCTTTAAAATGTGTGCTGAATTGCACACAGCTCTTTCATTCTTCAGGAACAATTTACATGATTATATTGATTGGAGATACAGCCGGGAGGGGGTTCAGTACAGCACTCTCCACATCCAGGGCTGAAGGCGATGCTGTGGAGGAGAGAATAAGGACAGTAATTGCTCCAGAAACACAAAAGAGCATACTTTTAGCAAAAAAAAAAAAAAAAAAAAAAAAAAAAAAAAAAAAAAAAAAAAAAAAAAAACAAAAAAACCAACAAGTGTGGGAAGAGGAATGTTTAGCACCTGTAAGGAGGTTTTTGTAGGTAGGGAAAGGAATAACCTGAAAGACAATTTGTGGAAGAGCTGTCATTTTAAAATGGAATAGAGGTCACACAAAGACTAAAATGCCCATGATAATGGCATGCCAGTGTACACTGGGTTGTTTTTTCCAGGAACCTGTTAACTTGGAAACTTTTCAACACTTCTGTAAGCTTTGTTTTCCTGCACAGATTGGCATAAATTGGAAAGGCATAAAAGCCAGAGGAAAATAAATTTCAATTATATATACATGATTGTGCCTGAGCACTGGCTCAGCAAAATGGTCCAAAAATTGTGCATTTAAAGGAACACAAACACAAGGAAAAGCTGGTTTTGTTACCAGACATCAAGTCCTCGGAAAGGACTCTTCATGCTGACAAAGAACTGTGCGCAGAGCTGAAGTTCAGACCGCACAAGCAAGGCCCTGACAAGCGCTGCTCAGCTCTTCAGAACAAAACAACAGTACTTTCCCTCTGCTGTGACACAACCAGGTTGTTTAAAGGAAACTATTCCATATCTGCTTTATAGCCCCTCAAAGATAAGCTGAAAGAAAAATGTGCCTTTGGGCAGGAAAAGCCTGACAGAGAAGTGTCATGTGAACATTTCCTCTTGTCCAGGGGAAGGAGATGAACTAAAGAGCCCTTCTCTTTCTTGGCCAAATAAAGGACTTTGGTTATTTAGATTATTTTGTCTTTAATACAAGTGCTGACAAGGCATCAAATATGCAGGGCTCACAGCCTGCTCAATGTGAAGTTGTTAACTGTCTGGCCAAAGAGAGTTTGGAGCTCTCAGATCCAGCTTTTCCTCTGTTATGGCACTGCTTTGAGGAGCACGGTGCAACTAATACCTGCTTTTTAATAAAATGAACAATGCCCTTGAGGCAACATGTAATTTTGAACTCCAGGCTGAGCATTTATGACCACTGAAATTGCTATTTAATAAAAAAAAAAACACTGCAGGCCAGAATTTCCACATTCCTGCATTCTGATGCTCTTTGAGTGCATGCTCGTTTATTTTGTATTTTGTTATCTTAAACTTATTTAATCATATTAAGCTTTTAAGCCTCATCCAGTTGAACCAAGTCCTGCAAATTCTCTTTTGCCAGCTCTGTGGAAAGCTGCAGCAGCATTTTTCCACACCCAAGGCTGACGGGGGTTTTAAGAAGGATCTTTCATTCTATAGGGCTGATACAACCATTTATCCCACTCATAGTGCTTTGTATATAATAATATGCTTGATTTGATATTCATCTTTCCTGACCTTCAGTTCTTTGGAAGTATTACTGTATAAATGTTCCCTTAGCTTGGTCCCTGAAGTTGGTGCTTTTCAGTGAAGTCATTCACACACTCACTCTGTGCTTGACAATATAATTACCTAATATTTCTAAAAGGCATTTTTGGATGAAAGTCTGCATTAGAAACGTGAAGTGCTGTTATTACTTTACTGCCTTCCACGACAGTGAGTTATTTTTAAAGGGACTCGGTGTCATCCCTGCGTTCCAACACGGAACCGAGCAGTCATTTAACTCGTTTTTAAAGGTAACTAATGGGGGGTTACAGCACTGACTACCTGCTCCAAGCCAGGAATCAAAACTAAACAGAGGGAAAACCCTGCAAGGGGGGTCCCTTGGAGCAGAGCAGTGAACACCACAGCATGGAGTTGTGTCAGGGTGGACATCAGAGAAAGGCTCCTGTCCTGGTTTAGGGCACATTTGGGAGGAAACTTCCAAAGGGATCCCTCTAGAAAGCAGATTCAAGTGGCCTATCCGCCAACTGATTCAGGAAAATATTTCCATGGAGAAAAGTGGAAAAAACTGTTTATTTAGCAAGCAAAATATTCACAAGAAAAAAAAAAAGAATATTAAACAATAATATCTCTCGCTGTTCTGAAGAAATGGCAAATTCAGAAAGTGCTTTTTGTGGGGTTCAGCTCGGCTCACTCAGTGCCTTATCAGTCCCTCTGGCACTGGAAAATGCTGCGTCTCAGGCTCCATGGGCCACAGGTGTGAGCTCCTGGTCTTCTTCTGGATTTTCAGTGCAGAGCAGGTTTGAACAGTTCCAAGAAAAAGAAAAACCACAGTCCAGGGAGCTTCTCTGCCTCAGCTAGCTAAAAATTAACTAAAAGCAAAGGAGAGCTCTCCCCCGCTATCAGTCCTTGCTGAACGGAGCAGCTGTGGCTGCCCCTGGATCCCTGGAAGTGTCCAAGGCCAGGTTGGACAGGGCTTGGAGCCACCTGGGATAGTGGAAGGTGTCCGTGCCCATGGCAGGGGGTGGGACTGGATGAGCTTTAAGGTCCCTTCCCACCCAGACCATTCTGGGATTCTCTGATTCTATGATTCCTTTAAATCACTGCAGTTCTCATAATATGTTTCATTCATTTTGAGTCTGTTTTTATTCTAGTGATAACAGATGCTTGCACACCTTTGCATTTCTTGAGAATTAATGCCATTAAAATTCTTCCCCTTTTTAAATTATTTCTCAAATTCTTGTAGTCTTTCCTTGTATTAATGTTACTTTTTATTGAAATGGACATTCTTGTTACCCATGTCAGCTTTTGTAAGTGTTCTCATTTTTCTTTGGCTTTCAGGATATTTATTTCTGAGGTGAAGCATGTAATTGTTCAATACAATAAGAATTTCAACATCTTTAAGAGGAAAAGATGCCTTGCAGAAAAAGTCTAGTCTGGAGGCATTACTGGCAGCACTGCAATGTGAGCTACCCAAATGTCAGCTAGAAGTTGAAAGGAAGGAAGGTCATTTTCTGCCCATACTGGCCATGAAACCTGGGAGTTTTGGGAAAAAAAGTGAAGTTCTGTCTTTAATAAAGTGGTGATGTTTCTCCCTTCTACAGGTACTGCTTTCACCACATTAATTTCTTGCTTGTTGGAGCACACAGAGGATCTTAACCCCTCTGCAGGAAGCATTTCATGGCAAGATACCTTTGATCTGGTTGCTGACTGACACAGCAGAACAGAAATTCTGTAACAGCTCTTCAATTAGAATCACTTGAAATTAGACTCACTGTTAATTTTCAGTCTGAATCTGTGTTTTCAATTGTATTTGAGACCAAAAAAACCTGTGCTGCCTGTGCTTTTCTCTCTTACAGAGCAGTGCACATGTCCAGGCCTGTTCTGGAATTCGTGTAAATGAAGTGGTAAATAAAATGTTTGGAAGTGGACAGCATTTATTGATACATAATCCTGAAGTTTCTGCCAGAGGATAACAACCAGTCCTGTTGAAATAATATGTCCACGATGTTTACATTTAGAATTAGTGTAAATGGACACTTGTAGGAGGCTTAAAATAGGAAATAAAAATAAACAGCTGTGGCCATCTCTGCTCCTTGTCCCAAAAGAAAACCACAGTGTGGCAGTGCGTATAAATGTGGTAGAAACTTGAAGACAATGGGAAAAGTTTCAGTTCCAAATGCAATTATCTTTTCTAGCTAAATATTTATTGGGTGCAAATTTCAGTTGTACCATTAAGAAAGTGTACAATTAGGAAGAACAAAGAGCAGGTAGGTACATTTCTCAACACATAGGTATTTATTTGCATTAAGAAACAAGTGTACATAGCACACTTCTGGCACTATACTTAATTCTTGCTAAGAATTGATTTTAGATTTTTTTAGCACAGCACAACTTAAAACACAGGAAAAAGTAGAAAAGTGGTGGTGCCATCTTCAAATGGAAAAGAAAGAGAAGAAATAAATAGTTCAAAGTTCAGAAGAAGTATGTAAGTGTTGCTGTGAGTGAGACTTTGGGTGCCAGGACACTGTAGAACTTTCTGGAAAAGGAATATAAATGTTTCTTTATTAAGCTGAAGAATAACCCAATGAGTCAAATTCAGAAATGAAGTACCTTCATATGAGGTGGATCACTGACAAAAATGTAAACATACAGTAAAAATTGTCTTGTTTATACTAGTTTCCCTTGGTGGCAAAAGAGAGAGGTGTTGGTTGGTTGTTTTCTACGGACTTTTAAGTAGGAAAGAAATGATAAATGAAAAGGACTGTGGGGAAATAACACATTTTTGGGTGAAGAGGCTGGGCTGCTGCTTAGATATTTCTCATTTCCAAACAGAACTTGGCTATTTTAATGAGTACCAATTTCTGAGAAAACATACAATTAAAAGAAGTGAATTAAAGAGCCAAAGTTAGTAAGAGAACATGCAGTAATTTATATCTGCAGTGTATCTGTCCATGTACAAAATAATCCTGTTTTGTCTCTTACATTTAATTATATTTTGAGCTGCGATGGTTGATATTTTAAATTAATATCTTTTCCTTGCAGGAAGACGTGCTCATTAGCACCCCAGCTGTGTTGGAAACTTTTGTTGGTGTAGCAATAGAAACACATGTTTAATTTGATTTTTCAGTAATTTGTGACTCCAGCTCAGACAAGAAACCTATTTAGTTGTTTCTTGTGGGGTACTTTTCTTCACTTGATCAACAAGTACAAACCACTGCTGTAACATGGGATTTCTGTATTTGTTTGTTTGCTATTCTCTCTCATTTTTCCCTCCCACTTCTGTCCTTTTCCCTGTCCCTGTGAAGCACTTCCTGCATTAAGGGGATTTGCAGGAATAACCAATTAAAGGTGCTTGTGACAGACTGAGACAGGCCAAGATTAGAAACATCTCACCTGTCTTTGCCAAGGTGTCTCATGTACTTAACAGATAAATACCAGCACTTCTGGGGGTCAAGATTTCTTTTTTCCTTTCTTTTTTTACAAGCTGAAAGAGGGAAAATACTTTTAGCAAGAGGTAGAAGAATTATGGAAATAAGAACTATTTCTTTCAGCAGCATAATCTGTGAAAGGGGCTCTAAAAATTCTGCACTTGGCTCAGTAATGGTTTTTAAGAGGTTTTTAGCCGAGCTGGACCACCAGTTTCTAGATCTGGTGTTTTGTCTCCAAAAGGAGGAGACCCAGGGTGTGCTGGAGGCCGGGAAGAGAGGCTCACCTGGGAGAGCTCAGATCCTGGGAGACGGGGAGCTGGAGCGGGAGCAGGGCTTGGCACAGCGAGGAGCAGAGGTGGGAGGAGAGGAGAGGAGAAGGATGGAGCTCTGGAGAGAGCTGCAGCTCTCAGCTGTGTGCACCAAACCCTCCTGGAACATTTGGAAGGGATGAGCTGTTCTGTCTCTGCAAGTGGGTTCTTCATTTTCTGTGGTGGTACAAAACCAGGGTTGTATTTTAAGTTGTGCCTCTGCTCTTTGTATTCACACAAACATGCCAAAAATGTGAATGGATATTTGTAATACTAAGCTTAAAATCATGAGCAGCCTCATTTCCTCTTTAGGTTGTGAATTTAATGACAGCAAAACTTTAAAATTTCATGTAATTTTTATACTTTGAAAGAAAGCCATAGCTGATTATTTTTTCCTCCCTCCTCAGGGTGAATTTCACAGTAGAACAGAACAAATCAACCTTGTCAGACTCCTCGGTGTGTAGAGCGTGATTTCTTCAGCCAGAGCTTGAGGAACCTGATTCACAGACACAAAAAAAGAGCAAGAAAGATGTGTCATAATTGAATCTACGTAAATTCTGATTGTATCTTCTCTTCCCGTCTTTTTCTTTAAAACCTGAAGACAGAAGAGGGCTCTGCTGAAAGCCTTGCCTCTCGCCAGATCTTTTTTAAGTTGACATGTGCCTCAGGCTCTCCACTACAGAACAGAAGCTCACAGTCCTCAGAGTGAAATCTCAGCAGTTTTGGGTACCCACTGACCATTCCCACCTGCTCCTCAGTATGGAGGAAGATGCTTTTGGAGAGTTTCTTAATAGGAACCTTCATTTTTCATAGATTTCTTACTCTGGAAGGCTTCACCTTTTTATTTCCTCTATATTTGAGGTCTGCAACTGCAAAGTTTCAAAGTGAGTATACTTTAAAGTGAATTGGAGCATTGCTCTACAAGTTTCTCACAGTGATGTCATGCTGTGACTATTAGGTCAGGGTGTTGGTTTTGAATAAGAATAAAAATTAATTACACCAAAAGCAGAATTTTAGATCATAATAACAACTTTAAATAAATAACCTTAGAAATTCAAATATTGAAGTATATTAAGAAGTATTGGCAGAATAACTGTGTTGGCACAGTAATTGCTCAACCAATGCAATTTATAAAATTGGCAGAAAATGAAATTATTATTTATTAATATTATAATAATATATTATTAATTTATTATTTTTATTTTTTTCTCTTATTCCTGTGAATTGTAGACTCTCAGACAGCACCATGGCCTTAATCAGACAGTTCAGGGATGGTTTGAGTTTTCTTATTAACTTAATTGGCTTCCCTGGAAACATCGATTTCTTCTCTGAATTCACAGCAACCCTCCTGTCACTGATGGTGCCCCTGTTGTGACTGACTGTTTCAGGTAAACATGCTCTGTAGCTGGAAAGAACTCAGTGTATTTTACTTTTATCTTCTTAAGGAAAAAAATAAAATCATAAGTGATGGGGGAAGCTTGTTTCTCTAACAGTTTAACTTCTAATGATATGAATTCTGACATGCATTTTTAGCCCATGGCTTTTCCTCTATCTTAGGAGATTGTAGCTCTTCATATCCATCTTGTGGGCTGAATGTAGAGTAAATACAAGTGTGTAGGAATTAAGGAAATAATGTAGAAATGCAGGAAATAAAGTCAATCTTGCAGTAAAATCCTGAAGAGTGGAGGTTCCTGTCTCTCTTCTCCTTCCATTAGAAAAGTACAGGCAACTGAGAATGAGGGTTTTGGTACCAGTTTGACCTTCCCACTCACCACTCTATCAAGCAGATTAGAGGTCTTGACCATATATAATACCAGTTTTAATTGTGGTTATATTTTATTAAGGGTTTTGTGTACAGACAGAGACAGTTCCATGACAGGCTATTGCAGAACATATCAAATCCATACTGACAATGAACAAAATTGACCATTCTTTGCTGGGATTGCAGCTGGAGCTGGAGGAACTTTACCAGAATGTTGTGGAAAATTTCACTGCCACCATTCCCACGTATGGAGAAGGTGAAACTGGACCAGTGAGTGATATTATGGTAAAGAAGATATAAAAACTGCTGTGGTTGAAACCCAGTTTTGGAGAGTACCAGCCTTGAAGCAAAATAATTGCATATGTTTATGGCAGTTCAGACTCATTCTTCAGTCCCCTTTCCCCCTCATTGTCCCACGTTCTTTTTTTGGGGGGATGTTATTTCAGACCAAACAACTGGGGAGTGAAAGCAACTGGGTGGGAAGGGAGAATTCACAAAGCAGGTCATCCTCTAGTGACAAAATATGAACCCTCAAGGTGGTTTTTCAGTGTCATTCAAACCCCAAATGTCAGACATCTGCCTGGAGCAAACTGCTGAAGGGGAGCTGTGGGTCTTTAAATATGTAAGATTGGCTTTCTGTGCCTCACTTTGCTGCTTCTGTCACCTACACAACAAGAAACGTGGCCTTTCTGCTATTCCTGACTGAGAAGATACTTCATTTGCTCTGTTCTGATATGAAGATGTAAGTCTCATGTTTTTCTATCAGTAATTATATGATAATGTGCTGGATACCTCTGGAAGCACAGTTGGAAAAAAAGACAAACTGTATTTCCTGTGTTGCAGCTGAGAACTGTAAAATAAAAAAGCAAAGTCAATTGGAAGTTTCTTCTGGTCATCCAGCTGTTAAGGTGAGGAATTGTGCAGATACTATTTTTTTCAGCAAAGAGGTACAAGACTGACTTTCTCACCAGTTTTGAGTCCTGTTTCCCTTTGTTCAGATGGAATTCTCCTGTACTGCCTTGTTTTACAGCTAAAATTGACTGCAGCTTACCTAGTTACTGAAACAAAGGTCTCTCAGCTAGGATTTTACTCTGATTCTTATATTCCATGGATCTCAGCCACTCTTAAGTCAGGCCAGTTCCATCTGTGTGGCAGGAATGAGCCACCTCTGTTTTAAATGCCAGAGAAAGTTCACTAGCAACTCAGTTAACACTCGTCACAAAGCAATCATCCTCCAGATCCTACTCAGAGCTTTACAAATACATTTCTCAAGTTTCAATTTAACCTTTGTTATAAATATTCCCACCGTATGGAATGAGACTCTTGCTTCAAAGCTGCGGTTGAGCTTGAAATGAAGTGGAAGAGACGGTGAGAAGCCTCTGGGGTGGAAAGGAAGCAGAGGGAAGGCTGCAGACCCATGCTGAGATACCACAGTGACACTCTGAGGATGTCAGCGGTGCATACAAGTGATTCTGCTAGGCTGAGCTCCCACAGGCAGCCCCAGGAGGGAGTCTGGAACTCCTGCAACAAAAATATTTAAACATCTGAGTGTTAAACTGCAACGCCGAGAAAGGAAAATTCTTGTCATGTAGATATTCTGCCTGTGCCTTCTCTCCTCTGTAAGAGCAGAGAGAAAAGATTCACTCTCACAGCTTCAGAACCTAAATGATTTCACTGGCCTGCATGGGTAAAATTAATGTACAAACACAAGATGATGGACCAAATCCAGTCTTATGATTCCACTGAGTATTTGTGTGAATTTAACGAACCAGAAATTGTTGAAATCGACAGGGTCGATTTGCTATTAGCTGTGTACACAGCTTGCTGTTAACAGAATGATTTACACAGGTGTGAAAGTTGAATGTATTTGCTTGTATTCTGGTGCCTTATAATAAACTGACCTACCTTGACTCATGTAGCTCACGGGTTCCTCCAGGATTTATCTTATTCAAATGATTTTAGCAAGGCTTCAAAAGGCAGTTAGAGATAGCAGGCTAGACTAGGAGAATTCTTGATAGCAAAGTTACTTTAAGTGCCTATTTCCCTGTAAAAGCCAAGAAATCAAAGAATCCCTGAATGGTTTGGGTTGGAAGGGACCTTAAAAGTCATCTACTCCAAGGCCTTGCCAAGGGCAGGGACACCTCCCACTAGACTAGGCTGCTCCAAACCCTGTTCAACCTGGCAAAATGCAAAGTGTTTATCGTAAAATCAATTAATCAATCAAACACCTAAATTAGCAAAATGCCATCCTTTGCCTCCACAGACTTCTAGTAGTTATTCTATATTGAAATTAGCCACCCTCTGTTATTCGAATCTCTGCTTAAATGTGAAACTTTGCAAAGCTTTATTTTAAAAGTAACTGAGTGGAAATTTGCAGGGGAAGTGGATACTCCGCGAGTTCAAACTGGATGAGTAAAAATAAGCATCTTCTTCAGATATTTTGATCCAGCAATTGGAAAACTCAGTAAATCAGCCTCTAGCCCAGATGGAAAGAAGTTGCTGAGGGCATTCTGCCAGCTAGTTCTGGATCCTGTCTTTAAGGTAAAACACTATTTTGTCTTGATTTGATTGCAAGAGGGTAAGTGTAGACTGTTTTTTTAGTTTAGCAGGTTAACCCTTAGGACAGCCAACCTTCTTCTAAAGTAGGTCCATGCTTTCTGTAGATATTAGAAAAAAAAAAAAAAAGAACAGCGTGAAAAATGTGGGACAGAAGAAGAATCTGAACAGTCTGTTACCTGGAATAACATATCCAATTGTCCTGTTATAACCTGATCAGTGCTAAATTTGTGTCTCAGGAATGCCACAATCTGAAATAATGTGCCAGGAGTGTACTGCTCTGAATCTGCCAGGGAGATAACAGGATGTGAGTGTGGTGCAGCACGCAAAGCACGCACCTGGTCTAAGAAAAGAGAGGAATTTTTAATTTCATACTAGAAAGAGACACCAGTACTGCCTCCCTGCCTCTTCTCAAGGTGTCAGTGCAATGCTGATACAAATGCTGTGTCTGTGCAATCAAAATGAGATTTCTGTGGGCTCTCAATGGATTCCAGTGCACCCAAAAAGACTGAATTCCAGTCAGTCCCTGGAAGAGCAATGCCTGAAAGCACATCTGCCCTTTCTGTGCAGCACTGAAGAGAATTTAAGAAACTGCCCAGCTCTCTTTGTAACTCATGTTCTCCTCAGATTGGGTAAAACCCACAGGAAAAGGGGTCCCAGGGGATGTGTAAATTTCTTTAACTCTTCACTGCAGAAGGGAAATCCTAACACACCACTGTGACAAGTGGCCAGAGATTTATTGAAACATCTGTGTTTATTTTTAATATTCTCTATATGGAAAATACAACCATAAAATATGGCTATCCATGAACCTTTTTCATTTTAGTACTGTATAGTACTGTTTTGAAGGACATTCATGGGGGTTTTTTTAGGAGCTTAATATAACCCAAGATCCCAACCTTTGTCTGGAACATAAGCCACCAGCCCAAGGAAACACAGACAACAATGAGTGATAGTTTTCAGTAATTCAAACACAGAATTGTGTCCAAATTGCTTGTTCTAAGTAAGTATTTTACTCATAGCTTTAAAAGATTTAAGTAGTCACAGGGAAATCTCAAATGGCTGCCATGACTTTTTGAATTGAATTGAATTGAATTGAATTGAATTGAATTGAATTGAATTGAATTGAATTGAAGTGAATCCCTAGTTTAGGCCTTCTACATGGAATCCAAGAAGTTTATTTTGATGTTTGTTGTTATGTTTGTTGAAACAAGTTTAAATTCCAGTGTGAATTTTGGATTCCTAGGTCGTGCCTGATGTGCTGATGACTCCTTGCTGGACATGCCTTGTTGCAGGTGATCACCATTCACCTACCCTACCCTGTACCAGCAAAAAAACCCACCACTGTGCACTCCTCTATGAGGGGCCACCTGACAGTGAAGCTGCTTTGGGGGAAAAAAAAAATACACAATACCAAGGGCTGTCAAAAATGCAGCACTCCTCCTGCACACATGAGCAAAACTGCCTAAAATGGATTTAGATTAAGTGTTCTGTGTTATAATTAGTAATTTGGCACTGTTGAACAGGATATTGCAAAGAGAAAACAAGCAAAAAAAAGCCTTGGGGTACCACACAAAGTTTAGGTTATGTCTTTATATGCTGGATGCTGATGTGTGGGAAACGAAATTGTATTTATTTTAGACTCAGAGAATGTGTGGTTGAGATCAGCAGGAATATGATGGAGGAATGCTAGGATTAAATTCTAGCTCACTTAATTTTTTTTTGTTAAGGAGACAGAGCTCTCCTCTAATCCCAGAGTAGTTTTGGTTGGAAGGGACCTTCAACCTCATCCAGTGCCAACCTCATCCAGACATCTTCCACTAGCCCAGGTTGCTCCAAGCCCCATCCAGCCTGGCCTGGGACACTTCCAGGGGTGCAGGGACAGCCACAGCTGCTCTGGGCACCCTGTGCCAGGGCCTGCCCACCCTCCCAGCCAGCAATTCCCAGTTCCCAATCTCCCAGCTGTGCCTGCCCTCTGGCAGTGGAAGCCATTGCCTGTGTGCTGTCCCTGCATGCCTTGTCCCCAGTCCCTGTGCAGCTCTCCTGGAGCCCCTTGAGGCCCTGGCAGGGGCTCTGAGCTCTCCCTGGAGCCTTCTCTTGTGCAGCTGAACAGCCCCAGCTCTGCCAGGCTGGCTCCAGAGCAGAGGGGCTCCAGCCCTGGCAGCAGCTCCGGGGCCTCCTCTGGGCTGGCTCCAGCAGCTCCACGTCCTTGTGCTGTTGGAGCCAGGGCTGGGGCAGCTCTGCAGGTGGGCTCTCAGCTGAGCACAGGGGCACAGGGGCAGAATCCCCCCTGCCCTGCTGCCCACGCTGGGGGATCAGCCCTGGGCAGGGGGGTTCAGGCTGGGGCAGGTCCAGCTCTCACCCACAGCACCCCCAGCTCCTTCTCCCGGGGCTGCTCTCAATTCATTCTGCACCAACGTGTACTTGGGCTTGCAATTGCCAAATCATTGAATCATTTGAGGAGGAAAAGACCCTTAAGATCATCATACCCAACTGTAAACCTAACTGTGACAAAACCAGAGATGCCACAGATAGACACCTAAATGTATTTTCTCATTCACTTCCAGGAAACCACAACAGCTCTGTTCTAGTGTTGAACATTGAACAATGTCTTTAGATCAGTGATGCAGAAACTTGGAGAGGGTCTGGACTCAGTATTCCCACCTGGAGTCCTGTGTTCACCTCTATGGCGCCCAAAATAAGACCTGGACATGTTGGAGCCAGCCCAGAGGAGGCCCCGGAGCTGCTGCCAGGGCTGGAGCCCCTCTGCTCTGGAGCCAGCCTGGCAGAGCTGGGGCTGTTCAGCTGCACAAGAGAAGGCTCCAGGGAGAGCTCAGAGCCCCTGCCAGGGCCTCAAGGGGCTCCAGGAGAGCTGCACAGGGACTGGGGACAAGGCATGCAGGGACAGCACACAGGCAATGGCTTCCACTGCCAGAGGGCAGGCACAGGTGGGAGATTGGGAACTGGGAATTGCTGGCTGGGAGGGCGGGCAGGCCCTGGCACAGGGTGCCCAGAGCAGCTGTGGCTGCCCCTGGATCCCTGGAAGTGCCCAAGGCCAGGCTGGATGGGGCTTGGAGCAGCCTGGGCTAGGGGAAGGTGTCCCTGTCCATGGCAGGGGGTGGGACTGGATGGACCTGAAGGTCCTTTCCAACGCAAACCATCCTCATTCTGTGATTCTAGGTGGCTTTTTATTCTAAAGTTATGAAAATGTTAAATGGAAATAGCAAAATGTAGATGGGTAGGTAAATTGTTATTTATAAATTACCTTTCCTCTGGGGAAATTACTATTTGGAGGTAACTTCTCTCCTTTCTTTCTGTCACTAAATCCTTAGGATAACAAGCAATGGGTAGCCTAAATAACCAGAAAGAGCAGAAAGAATTGGGGTTTAAAAAATAAACTCTTTTTGAACTTTTTAAACATTAACTTCTGGCCTTTGAATAACTAGATTTTCTTACTAAATTAAATTTTTCCACAAAAAGCCTGGAAAATACATTTCATCCTAAAAGTAGTTGTTTATCACTAAACCAGCTTTTCACATACCAATTTGTCTTAAGTATCTTAAAAGCAATCGGAAGATTTAAACCCTGCTTTAAAAGTTAATTCTAGACCACATTGCTGAGTGGTGGGCAGGAAATATACCAGCCCTGCTGATTAAAAAAATTTCTTGGCCATCAGGGCTGAAGGTTGTGAGTGCAAGGACAAAAGAGCAAAATGGAGAATTTTTTCCACCTCCATGACTTGTGGGACCTATCCTGGCAAAGCAGGGGAGTTTTGCAGCTGTAGTGATATATCTAAGCCAAATTGATGGAGTTTTTTTTTTGTACAGTAATTATCAGACTGCTTGTCAGCCTGGTGTCCTGTACATCTTCAGTTCAGAACATCTCCAGTTCAGATAATTTACTCCTTTTTTCCTGGCAGCCAGCTCCTCCAGGCTTTGGTGCCAGCAGAGGGTGCCAGAAAGATGTGGCAGCTCCTGCACGCTCAGACTTTTCCTTTTCAGGTTGGGTTTCCATAATTTTAAGTAAAGGTTTTCCTTTGCAGCGAGCCTGGGAGGAAGAGTTGGTCACCAGCAGCAGCAGGGTAGAAAATTTAGTACGAATTTGAAGCTTTAAAAGGAGGACACCATGCCAGCCAAAGGAGCTTCCATGACAGGACACTCCCTTGCCAATCCTTAGGCTACCTTCAAAATAATGTGATCTTATGCTGCTGCTGAAACATTTTCCAGTGTGGTACAGAGCCCTTCCTCTGGTACTGTTGTTTGTTTTTGTGTCCCATTTCACTCCTGCCGTTTTAAAAATGCACTTCAGGAGTATCCTGTGGCATTGGGAGGTTTCATGGGGAACATTTGGAACTCCTCACATGAAAAAAAATCTGCAAGAAATGCCATGTTTATTCTCGAGGTGTCTCCTTTCAAAGCATCAGTGTGGTAGCTGCTTAAGTAATCAGTAATGAAATAAGAGGTGGCCAACTTAAAAAGTCTAAACTGGTAATCTAACTTCTTGAAAAAATAATTTACATACTTGCTGGGTGGCTGGGTTTGAGTATTTAGGAGTTTTTTTTTTCCCCCAGGTTTAATTTTTAGCCCTCTGGATCTGCTGCCTTTCCCACGCTGGAGGGCCCCAGCCTGGCTGAGTGTGTTCAGGGCTTTGTTCATGTTCCCCTTCTGGAACCTTCTCTGCAGTAATTGCTTTGTTAATAATAGAGCCACACTGCACAGGTTCATGATAAAGGACAGGCTGTCACTGAACGTATTGTTTTGTGTCCTGTTCCTTTCCTAACAGGTGCAAGCACTCTATTTCTCATCTTGGCTGCTTCTGAGCACTGAATTAACACTTCTGGGTCCTTATAATGGCCCGAGGAGCTCAAGCTGACCAGGTCAGCTCCTGTGACATGTGAAACACCTTTTTCTCTATATCCCGTTCTGTCTATGTGAATTGAATTTTTGCTTTTTTATTGCCAATTAAATGGCACATGAGATCTTTCTGCAAGTGGGAGTTGGCCTCACTTTTACCTGCTTTAAAGAATTAATTGGAAAGCAGCTGTTTCCTAGCTACCATTAGGGTGTTCTAGGGTTTGTCTATGCAGAAACACAGAATAAGCCAGTCCTGTTTTTTCCTATAGCTAGCTCATCCCTTTTTAATTTTTTTTTTCTCCTTCCCACTAGATTTTACTGCCAATTTGAGACCCAACACTGGCAGCCAGGTTTTTCCAGTGCAACTTTGATCATTGGCAGATTCTGCCTGGAAATCCCTGGCAAGTTGTGACTGACACAGGTAAAGGCAAAGGCTTCGAGGAGTTTGTTCCACCTCTGGATTACTTCCTAGGTAAGTTGTAATTACTTTTGTTTCATGGTGTGTGATGCACTGCCCAGTTTTGCCCTGACAGTTCCCTCTTAAAACCAGGAAGG
The DNA here is from genome assembly GCF_026979565.1 of Vidua chalybeata. Classification (NCBI taxonomy): domain Eukaryota; kingdom Metazoa; phylum Chordata; class Aves; order Passeriformes; family Viduidae; genus Vidua; species Vidua chalybeata. Next base: position 2,392,328 of record NC_071570.1, on the reverse strand, counting down.
AAATGGAAAATTTTTAGAGTGTCACATTGAATGCACTCAGTGTTAACAAAGCGTGATGATGACATGACCACCTAAATAAAAAAAAAATTAAAATGACATCTGAATTTGACTTATGTGATTGTTGTTGCCTGTATGTTATCTGTGACCACTCCTGCCTGTGTCAAAAACCTACTTTTAAAAAAAGCCACCTAGGACTAATGGTGTTCTTTACAGTTTGCCTAGACCACAATTATTTTTAACCTAGCAAGTGCCTCCCATCATTGTTGCTCTGGCAGGAATTCTTGCTGAATGGTCAGGTTTTGTCCTCTCAGACAAAATATGTGTTCGTTGATTTCCTAACAGGAATCCTGTGTGCTCTGGGGGATGGATGGCAAAAGGCTGGCAGTTCAGAATCACAGAAAGAATTAGATTGGAAAAGCCCTTTGAGGTCATCGAGTCCAACCTGTGACCCTACCACCACCCTGTCACCCCAGAGCATGGCACTGAGTGTCACATCCAGTCTTTCCTTAAATACCTCTGGGGATGGTGACATCTCCTCCCTGGGCAGCCCTTTCCCATGCCCAATCATCCTCTGTGAAAAATTTATTCCTTATGTCCAACCTAAACCTCCCCTGGCTCAGCCTAAGACTGCACCCTCCTCCTGTCCCTGTTCCCTGGAGCAGAGCCCGACCCCCCCCGGCTGTCCCCTCCTGTCAGGAGCTGTGCAGAGCCACAAGGTCCCCCCTGAGCCTCCTTTTCTCCAGGCTGAGCCCCTTCCCAGCTCCCTCAGCCTCTCCTGGGGCTCCAGCCCCTTCCCAGCTCCGTTCCCTGCCCTGGACACGCTCCAGCCCCTCAGTGTCTCTCTTGTCCTGAGGGCCCAGAGCTGTCCCCAGCACTGGAGGTGCCTCAGCAGTGCCAGCACAGGGACGGGCACTGCCCTGGGTCTGTGGCTATGCTGTTTTCTGATTCAGAAAATGCCTGTTCCTGCTGCTGGATGGGTGCACAATCTCCGGGAGCAGGTGTGGTGGTGTTGGGCAGCAAAGGCCTGCCTCCATGGCTCTCCGACAGCTTTATCTGATGACGAATATGAAAATCAGAAGCCAGTTCAGGCTGAGAGCCTTTAAGAAGGTAGTCTTCCTGTCACTAGAATTTTAGCAGCTAGCTCACTTCCAGAAACTGCAGAAAAAATCATAGCAAATGAATGGGTGAGGGGAAGAAGGCCAGTGTGTGGAGCAAGGCTTTCACAGCATGCTGTTATCTGGGCAGTGGGGGGGGAATTCGTGTGTTAACCTCATCAGCTTTACTGCCCTTCTGCAGCTGGCTCAAAAGTCTATTTGATACAGTCCACTCAAAGCAGCAACCATAAACTCCCACAGCAGGAACAAACAGGCTTTATCTAACCTTTTCTCTAAGCTTTTTCTTGTTAGAAGTTCTTGGATAGACATTCTGATGTGTTTTAGGATTTGTTGAAAGGGAAATAAAAGCAAAGCCACACCTAGCTACACCGGCCAGTTTGGCTGAGCAGCACAGCAGTGGTGCAGGCCCCACCTCAGCTGCAGCCCCTGTGCCCCTCCCCACCCATCCCAACAAATTCCTTGTTCTCTTGTGGAAGCAGGAAGATGGAAGAGGACACTGCACTGCTCAGACACCTTGGTACGCCCTCATCCCCAGCAGAGTTAAAGGATTCAGGGGGTACACAAGCCTTGCACTTTCTGGCACTGCAGGAAATGCACACACACCACGGCCTGTGACAATCAAGGCTGAAATGTCTTCAGCTTGCTCTGTTGGCGTCGTGGCTCTGGAAGGATGGAAGCAATCCTGCCTCAGCCCCAGTTACTGCCTGCTACATGTGGCACAGTAATTTACAAAACTGCAGCTGTATTTTATTATACCCTGAGTGGTTTAGAGCACATCCTAAGACACTTGTCCTTATTTCACTTCTCTGATGTACGTGCATGATGTTCTCATCCCCTCAGCCACACTCGAGTTTGACATTAAGAGCATGAACAGCATTTTCAGCAGAGACCAGTTTTAAATCTTTTATTCAGAATAACTCTTGGAACCTCTTTCCACACTCTACTTACAGGTCAAGTCGACGTGCAATGGTGATGCAGAAAGCACTGATCTGCTGCAGGCCATCAAGAAAAACTTCATAACAAGCATGGTTTTATTGGAAATAAATCATGCTAACAACTGATCCTTAACAGGTACAAAATATTAAACTGATAAGAAAAAAGAAAAGAAATATTGGGGCACTATTAAGACCAACATGTGAACTCAAGACTGCGTGAAAAATCATACAAAAAAGGTAATAAGGAACAGTAATGCAGCATTAAAGGTAGGGGTACAGGGCAGACAAAAATTACAAAACATCCTGTTTCAATATATTTCCATGTACTTGGTTCAAATACTGTAACAGTACAGGAAGGCAAAAAGCACCAGACATCCAACTAAAGAGGTAAGAAAAAAGGAACATAAAATTAGCAAAAAAAGTAAGATCTAGGTTGTTAGAGAAGAAATGATCTCAAATACAGTTACTTAACAGAAACGCAACACTTGAAAAAGCTGTTATTTCAGCATACACAGACAAGACCATTATTCCAGCTCCATGGAAATGACTTTTCCTAGTCTGTAACCTCTTCCACATACAGTACTGCTGAGGTTATCCCCAGGTGTGTGTGGGCACACTGCATACACACTAACAAAGCAGCACGGTCATTGGAGGAGTAAAATGGGGAAGTTGTTCCCTTTGAAGTAGAAAAGCAACAATCAGAAGGCCAGGAAATGTGGGGCAAAGCATCATTAAGCCCTAAACACACAATTCAAAATTAGGTGGGAACACTGTGCAGCTATGGCTTCTATTTCCTAAAAAGCCAAGCCTCCCTCACAGTCCACATGGAACACAGCAGTTGCTGTAAAGACAGAAACCATAATCAGGAAATCCTAGAAAACATTCCTGCACTGGATAAAGTCTTTCCTATTTCATCTTCCTACAGCAACCACAGAAAGCAGCTGTACATTCACCTGTATACTGGGAGTTTTTGGTGGTGGCAAGGTGTCCCAATTATAACATGGCAGCACAGAGACTGTGTGATGCAGGGTTTGCATAGATAGTCTGTCCCCTTCCTAGCTCAAAAAACATGGAAAGGAAGAGCTCACAGCTTGGGCTCTTGTTACATTTGTGAACAACATGAAACTAGGAAAAAAACCCCAACAACTCCATTTATAGAGGCTTCCACTATGTCCCTAGGTAAGGGGGAGGTGGAGAACAAGACATATAACACGTCATGGCTATTCCAAAGCTTCATTCTCTTAATGAAGTTTATTACAGGCCCCAGTGAAAATATTATAAATTCACTAATTCCTACACTTATGCACCTTTTTCCTAACTGCTGTCCTAGAGCAAGTAAGTGCTTTTCTTTATTTAAAAAAAAAAAATCATTTGTTTTTACATTATTGCTGTGTTTTACAACAAAATTAAAAAGCACTTATGGAATCCACACAACAGAAAGTCAGTATCCCCAGAACAAATAAAAAGCTTGAACATGTATTCTCAAAAGGGCCTTTTCTATACCAGCTATTCAACGAGCAGGAAGAAGAAAAATAAAAAAACCCAATCAAAAGTCATCCTATCGCTTCTCTTCCGAGCATCAACGAAATTCACCCCGCTCTCCCAGGAGGCAAATCCTTTCAATAAATATCAGCGTGAGCTCCGAGGTGCTGGAATTCCGGGAGGTGGGGGGTAAGGAGGAGCAGCAGCAGCTCTGTGCAATGCCTGCGGGGTTCCCGTGCTGCCCCGAGGGTCAGTCCAGGGAGATGATGTCGGGCGCGCTGCCGCCGCTGCTGGTGATGACGCCGGCCTCGGCCCGGCCCGAGGAGCTAACGTGTGTGCTGCTCTCGTGGTGGCTGGTGGAGGTGATGATGCTGCCAGGCGTGCTGCTTGTTGAGGTTGAGGTGAGACTATCCAAAAACATAGGAGGACAGTACTGCTTGAAACAAACAACGAAGAGTGAAGAGACTAACTGCACGAGGGAAATGTATGCTCTGAAGATACATCTTCCCCACACAACAAGCAACAGACGCGCTCCTAGCGGGACCACAGCGAGAACAGGAGTTCTGCGGATCAGTGACCAAGCAGGGATGGCAGCCATGAACCTCCTCCCTCACCCTCCCATTTCTGTTCTCCAGAATTCTCCAGGTTCCTAGCGGGACCACGGCGAGAACAGGAGTTCTGCGGATCAGTGACCAAGCGGGGATGGCAGCCATGAACCTCCTCCCTCACCCTCCCATTTCTGTTCTCCAGAATGATTTGGGTTGGAAGAACCCTAAAACTCATCTCATTCCATCCCCTGCAGTGGGTAGGGACAGCTTCCACTACCCTATGTTGCTCCAAGCTCTGTCCAACCTGGACAATTCCAGGGATGGGAATAGGCTGCTCTGTGCAGCCTATGCCAGGGCCTCAGATACACTCTGGGTATATTCAAATTAGTGCTGAGCACATATTTACTTTAAAAAGGCAAACTATCAGCAAAGAGTGAGTTTCCAGGCCTGGGTTCATCATAGAAAGGCTAGACTGAATCCTGTTTTAATGCATCTTCATTACCAGTTCTTGCTAGGTTTTCCTAGACTGTGGTTAGATCTAAGCAAGTGAACTGCAAACACAGTTTGGATGATGACACCCTGATAATTACTGGAGCACAACGTCACAAAAATCAGACTTGGAAATTAACCCCACAACAGATCAGAAACATACCTGTGAATCAACTGGGATTAGCGAAAGAAAATCCAGACCTAGGAAGAAGAGAAGGATGATAAATAGACAAGTCTCTCTTTTATTCACACACAACAAATTTAAGGATTTTTTTTTTTTTGTGGTTGTAGAATAGATTTTGCAATTCATACAGAGTTTCTAAATGGAATATACCACTGTGACACCACTCTCAACGACTACTTCAGGCAGCAGCAAAACGAATTATCTAGTACAAGTGGCTCTTTCTAATAATGAGGATGACATAATGATGTATTATTCACTGAATACTGCAGGGTGGTTCAATGTGGTTGCTTAGATGGAGGTTGCCATTTGGAGCTGTTGGTTCATTAATGCAAGTTTCACTGCATATTGTACCTGACTTGGCCAAACTGGGACATGAAGAGTGTCATCACATTAAAGATGCTGGAATGAAGTAAAGTCACAACATGCACAAGTCCAAAAACAAGCAGCAGGTCTCTTCCTCCACCCACGGGCAGCCAATAAGGAAACATTTCTAATATCATCCCCGTTTTGTGTCTAGACAAATAAAAGGAACGAAGAAGAGGAAACTACAAGTAGTTCAATGTATATCCTCCAAGAGCAGTGACAATTAGTGTCCATCTTAAACACCATTTGCGTGTAAGCATTTAGGGCAAGATGTTTAGAATTATAAAACCAATGAGAAATTACCACATTTTTTGTTTGGTTTTTTTTTTTTTTTCCTCTAAATATTGGCCTTGTGTTTGCTATGTCAACAGAAAGAAATGATATACTCCCTCCCTCTCCCCTCGCCTCCACATCTCTTCTGGCCCATGACATCTCTCCTCCTCTTCTCCATTAGAGAAAAATTTTGAAGGAGATTTTAAAGGTCAGCTGCATTTACAGAACTGACAGCTTCTTTTGTCTGTACAAGTTCTAGAACTCGGTTGGTAAAAGGTGAACAACAGTTCTAGACTTCCATTCTCTCAGCTTATTCTCCTATGCAATTTGGGAAAACTACTGACTTCTTAACAAGGGAGAAGTGGAGGGAGGGAGCAGTAAGGGAGCCAAAATGGATAGAGAAACAAGGGGAATGATATCCATCTCATTGCCAAACTGGTGCTGAAAGAAGAGGAAAAAACCCAGAGATGTTGCAGGGGAGGAATGGAGACAGGCAATGGAGCAGGGAAAGGGAAGTACAGGAGGCCAAAGTGACACCTGTCACCACAAGTCACCACTTCCTGGGCTCTGGGTTTGTTATAGCCGGCCAAGAGAACCCCCAGAGTCCCTATACACAGTGTTCTTTTCAAGGAGCCAGGATAGAAAACAATCAGTATCCCCACCTTTTGTCTGATATTTAGCAGCAGTGTTGAAGAATACATCATAGGCATTTAGGGTATGTCTAGGTAAAGAAAGTCAATAGAGGTCAGCTCACAGATTGTAGCTCACCTTAACCTTTTTCATACAGTCTAGACAGAGCACCACTACAATCAGCTAGCAGAGTAACTACACTGAGGGCTGGGATGAGTCAGCACCCTCACACCTCTAGTAACTAAAACAAGCAACTACTCTCCCTCGCATCTACAACACGTAACTACAGGATGTTTACACAAAGTCTGGCTGAGCACAGCAAGAGCAGTTTCTGGCCGCCGTGCTCAAGTGCCAGTTTGTACCCCAAAAGCAGTGCTTGTCACATCACTGCTGCAAAATGCAATCTGAAAATGGGCAGACAGCCTTATTAGGCTTGTCTAGACATCACATCAGTGCCATACTGCATATAGACTTGTTCCATTAAAAAAAAAAAAAACCAAAAACAAAAACAAAGAGTTAAGAAATTCTTCCCATTTTTACCCACCCCATAAATTAATACTATTGTCAGAGCATACATGAAAAACACCCAGCACCTACCTGGCAAGTCTGATGAAATACTGGATATTGGTGGGTGATGGAATGGTACGGGGTAGTCTGTTAATGAAGGAGGAGTAGCAGCAGCATCGACCGTCGTCACGCTGGGCACTCTGGCAGTAGATGGCTGATACATGAGAACCCTGTTTCAAACAGCATGGGAAATTACAAACAACCTGGCTGTTAGTTGCACAAGGCAAACCATGCACTGCTGTGCACTCTCATTCACAAGTCACCGTGCGATAACGCAACTACAGCGTGGCTACTCACTACACAGTACTCCACTCTAATTTCCTTTTTCATAACAGTCTTCATAATAACATGACCGTATCTCGGTTCTCAACAGCAGCTGTGACATAAGAGCAAGTTGGCATTAAAACAAAGTACAGTGCTGGAGTCATTGGCAACAGTCGGAGACAAATGGGTGTCTGTGAGCACCCACAGAGGGACGTGAAGGTGACCAGAGCCAGGAGGAGAGTGTTCCATTTGATTTCTCCACAGAACTGCTGCTCAGTGCCCACCTGTTACACCAAGGGCCTGCCCCTTGGTGTATTATCCTTGATGTATTATCCTGCCCCACAGGATGGCACAGATTACACAGGTGGGAATTAAATATAAGCCTGTTTTTACTCACAGCCTCCAGTTCAGCTCTCAAGGAGCATGTTACAACCCTTCTGCTTCCCCTCATGCTGCCTGACCTCTTGGCAGCATCCTTACAAACACTGCCACAGGTGCCCAGGCACCAGCCACGTGCATAAAACAGTTCACGAGCTCCAAGTCAGGTGGAAACACACAGAATTCTGCTTCCAGATGCTCTGCATCGCTCCCTCCAGCCTTGAGTGTTATGCATGCATCTTCTTTCCCACACTCCTGCCTGTTAACCTACTTCTGATGTCAGAACCTTGGATGTCAGACCCTCCCTTCTCAGGCACCTCTCATACTTCAGCCTATATTGTTGCTTTCTCTAAGAAGACACCCCAGTTTTCCCAAAACTAGCATTCAGACAACACTGTTTAAAGGAGCTAAACCCCAAAAGCCTGGCTTTGATCTGAATTTGAAGAATGAAAATATGCCATATCCATACCCAAAAATCAAGGAAAATACATGGGTCATAGAGAGAAAAGAAGTCCGTCCTCCTACAATTACAGTTGCAGGTAGCCATCTCAAACATAGGAGCACGGAAGGAAGTCTTGGTGCCTTCTGAAACTTCATTAAAAGATGTATTTGTAGCTACACTTTCTTGTAAAAGTGAGGAAGAGTCTCTTGCAGAAGGACTCCTCCACAATCCTCACAAAAAAGCAACAGCACTGCAGTATCACTGCTGAAAGTGGTTGAAGATGATCAACTACTTGCTCACCAAGGACCACACAGACATTCCTGTGGACTAGAGACTCACCACACCTGCTCATTACTTCTGAAACAGAAGGGGAACCTTCAAAACAGAAGGGGATTGGGTTTATTATTATTATTTTAGTACAGGTCATAAGCCACTACACAGAGAGACACAGACACACACCTCATGCAGGCAGCAACACTAACTGATGAGCCATTACTAAAAGCTGAGCTTGGAGCAGTGAGTGCTGGTGAGCCTGACCAGTGGCCCGCACTCCCTGCAGGTCTGGGGTGCCCCATGGGCCAAGAGCAGCAACATAGGAGCCACAAGGAGCCCCCAGGCTGAGGTGCATAGATCAGGACAGACAGAAGGTGGCACAGCAGCAGAGAAGCTGGTCAAGCCTGGTGCCAAAGTCAGGCCTGACTACAAAGAGGGAGGAGTTGCCAGAGGACTTGGGAAGTCACTGGTTGTGCTAATCAAGGTGCAGGACTGACTGATGACCACAGCCAAGAACAGCATCCAAGACATTCCAGAATTTAACAAAGAGATGGAGGAAAAGCTCATCTTGATTCAAAACAGCAAAGTGGCTCCCTTCCAAGACTGACAGGACGGATGAAACACACAACTCAATCTCATTCCCTGGGCACCAGAGCAGATTAGATAGAGGATACAGCAGACAGCAAGAGGAAAGCCTTTAAGATGACACTAACTCAGCAAGAATGCATGAAGTTCCTCCACTTGGCATAATCTACTTTCTCAGGAGAACACTGCCCACTAGCTTAGTCACATTCCTTTTCTATGGAGAAATGTCCCTGAAAACACAGCAACACTCAGAGCAAAAAAAAAAGTTCTTTTGTGAGGTTGAAATCTATTTAATAGTGTTTTGCCTGTACAAAGTTACTGCATCGATACAACCTTCTACAGGAGAGGCCTAGACATTCTCCTCTGCAAGTGCAGAGCTGGATTCCAAGTACATTTCTCTACAGATCAGTTTAGCTGAGACATTACAGAATAACAACTAACTTTAAAATTGACAAACCCTTTGGTTGGGCTCCCGTGTATTTCAGACATAAATATGCACTTCCTTTTGGCTGGAGGATCTTCTTCTTCATCGGAAGAGCTTTCTACTGTCAAGTCGATAACATCAACCTTCTTGTTCACCTCACTGGCCACTGTCACAGAACATGGTTTGCTAACAACACTGGAACCTGAACAAGAAAATAAAACAACATTGTTCTCCAAAAGCTGGTGATGTCTGCAGTTTCTATTTGCAAGAGAACCAGGAACCCAGATCCTGTATACCAGATCACCTTCCTGGCCATTAGAAATAATATTTTGCCCCAGTAAAATAACTTTGTGACTCTTCTGTGTCACATTGAGACTATTAAAGAATAAACTTTTGTTTTCACTTGTCATTTTAAGGATGCAAAACAAAAGCAACTTTTCATTTTCTTAACTGCTATTATAAAGAGCAAAGACAAAGACCAAAAATGCACTCTGAGACATACAACCCTTTCTCTTCTAGCTTAAATTACAAGAAGGTTAGTAGTAATAAGCCCTCCACAAAACAAACACCAACATCCACATACATTATCCAAGCTACAACTAAATCTCCAAGATTTTGTGCTAGTTTATAACCAGTAACCAGATGTACATACTTTCTATTTTGGTGCACTGTGGACTTGACACTTTCACAGCTTCCTTCTTTGGCCTCATGGGGCACCAGGAGCCATCCTCCTGGAATTTGATCTCATCCATATCAGAACATTCATTAAGGATTTCCATAAAGAGGCTGAAAAAATAAAGTTTCACTTTTGATTCTAAGTGACATTTTTATTCTAAGTGAAAAAGAGACACAGATAGATAATTATGATCACCTTCTACCCACTTTGTCTCCTCCCCCCCTAGTTCCTCTTTACCTGAAAGCCTGTAATTACAGCCTTTGCAGATATCAGAAAATAAGATTATCCCAACCCATCCATAATTCACTCCAACATTACTGCAATACACAGATTTCCATACTGAAGCAGAATCCATCACCCCTTGAACCAAGTTAGACAATTGTTACGAGTTAGAAGTTATGTTTTGAAGTTAACATCTTTTACGGATAGAGACATGTAAAAGGAATACCTGTCCTTTTATGTTGCCATTTATATTTCTCCAGAGGAAATACACTGAGACTCAGGAATTTGATGGTGCACTTAGGAGATAAATGTGCATAGTTCATTATGGGAAGAGAAACTAACAGAGTCTAATGGTTCCTCCAGTCTGAAGTATTTTGACAAAAAATTGTATGAAATGGCTAAACCTCAAGCCACAAAAGTAGCTACTGAGTACAAAATAAAAAATTTTAAGTAACTGTGTAATCTGCAAAGCCAGTCTCTTACCCATCTAGTATTAGGCTCTCGTAAGCTGCCTTTTTGTCACAGACAGGGCAGATCCAGGTAGGCTTCTTTTCATTCATTTGAAGATAAAGAGCAGCATCGAAACATTGCAGGTGTGTGCAAGTCACAGCCCTGCATGGGATTGTCAGTCTCATTTTTCCCAGCTGCAGGAGATGCATTGAAAGGGTGTCAGAACAGAAGTCAGAGAAACAGGCCTAAATGAATCCAGAGGCACCGGGTAAAACAACTCTTCCTGCTCACTACAGAAGTGCCTGGGCTAAGGATGCTGCAAGTAAATCCACCCCATCACAGCACCCACACAGAGAAGGAAAAATTAAGCCTTGCTCTAAGGCTTCACCACACTGAGAACAGTCAGAAAGACTTCTAATGGACCTGAAACAATGTTATTTGCAGGATTTCATTTTTATTAAACAATCAACTGAAGTACCCACTTCTATAATCTTCTTTTAACCCAGTAAAAGAAAACCTAGGTGTTTTCCTGAGCTCCAGGTACTTATTACACTCAGAATGACCAGTTTCTTCTTGACAAGAGAACCCCCAAGGCAGCATTACCTTGTTATAAGGTGGTTGCCTGTTTTTCTGTTTGCTTCTGTATATGCAGTACAGGCAAAGTCACCAAGATGAGGAGGAAAGAGGTTTTAATTATCATTCCATTCTTTAATTATTCTGTCAGCCTGCCTGATTAGCCTCAGCACGTCAATATAGGAGATTAATCCTTCTACAGGCCTCACTGTACACAAGCAGCAGCTTGACTCAGTGCATCACAGCTGAGGCATCCACAGTCCTAAACCACAGCTGGGTTACTGCTGCTTCTCCCCACTATTTTATCTTAGCTTGATAATAAAATATAAAAACAAGTGAGGTTTCTAAAGCAAGACCTTTGAAAAGCAGCCCAATTCTGCACTACAGATGAAAATATCAATGTTATCTGGAAATTTCCAGCCATACTTACAGGACACATCAGAGAGACCCGCAGACTGGTTGTGGCAATCTCACTATCAGGATCTGCAGTTAGTTTTTCTTTAACTATTAAAATAAATAAAGAAGTTATCCATAGAGGTCATTATTTCAAATGCTAACCTTGATTCAGCAGTACATACACTTTTCTTTCAGCTATCTAAAAGAAATTAATCCAGGAAACTGTTTCATCTACAACAACAGTTTCATTACTTATCAGCAACGGGCAACCTGCATCACATTATCAGATGCTGTCTGACTGCAGATGCAGTAAAACCACACAGAGCAAACTCAACCCAACATGTCAAGAGATAAATAAACCATTATGAGTGAGTGAGGTATAGGTGAAGACAACTCAGGACATCTAGCTGCACCTCACAGCCCAGCATAGTAAGGGGTGCTTGTGGCATTCCCAAAAACACATTTCAGATGGGATCTCTGGGTATGCTCCCTAAAAACCCTCAATGAAAAAGAGTGTGATGCCTCACCAACAGCCAGGGGAACCTGTGAAACCCTGGGCATGGACTTTATTCTCAAAATATAGCAAATCTCTTATGTATTACCAATTACAGTTTTAAAGAGCCACTAACCACCCTCCAAAAGTACAGACAGGCAAGTTAATTACTTACTTAGTGCTCTGGAATGATCAGGATTTCTGATACCTTTCATTTTTAACCTCTGCAAAAGCATAGCTGAGGTGAGCTGGCGAACCAGATACACAGACATGGAGTAATTCTACAAAAGAAAAATTAAAGATTAAACATTGATTTCATATTGTACTCTCAACTATGACAATAGATGACTATTTACACTAGTTGTAGCATACAGTAAAAACAAAAATGTGACTTTTTGCTTAATCATTATTAAGAGCATTGACAGACAACTTCAATTTTGTGGAGGTCCAACATTCTGCCAGAATTCTCTGGCCAACCAGGTCTAATTATCCTACTCCAGTTATGACTGAACTAAGAGGTAATTTCACAACCAAGAGACAATCTGAGCTCTTCTCCTGGAAAGATCATATGTGACACATTTCATACATGTAGTCTTTTAAGAATTTCTTACATTTTGTCTCCTTAATCTTCCCCTTTTTTCCAGTGTCAGTGGGGAGCTCAAAGAATCACTTGACAAAAGATGAATGGTCTTTATGGTATAAACAACAGCTTCAGATGGTACAGAGCTGCCCCAGTTTCTTTGTACCTTTTCTTTAGCTTTTTCTGTACTTCTAAGCCCAGCCTTGTTACACCATGTCCGTTCCACTGAGCCTGGCCCCATTCCCCAGCATTTTCTACTCCTCCCTAACTCACACCACTTGTCAGCTTCTTTTGTTCGCTGTTCACTCCCTCTTCTAGGTCACTAATGAAAAGTCTGCAAGCCCCAGTGCTGCAGGATAATAATGGTTTCATCCATGTAACAAGAACAACCCGTGACCTCTTATTTCCACTGCCTGCCAGCCATCTTCCTATGGCTCCTGCACTGCCTGGGTACTACACAGGAACTTCAAACAACTCCTACAGCCCTGCTCCTCCTTTACCACCTATAGGAAAACCAGCTCTTACCTAGAGCAGCACATAAAGCATTCTAATTGCACATGAAACCACTAAGAAACCCAGATTTTTGTTTTTTTCCTTAAAGAATGGCCACCTGTTGCCTTACAGAGAGGATTCTACAAGCTCAAGTCTGCCCAGCAGTGAGGGGTTTATGCCCCCTTGGCTCAGCAGCCCTCCAGTATCAGCCCAGTCCAAGCCAACAAGCCCTTATGTGACAGCGGGTGCTGTTCCACAGGGTCTCACTTTGAGGATGAATAGCAGCAGGTTCTGGCACCAGCACTAAACCACAGAACTTGCTTCACCTCTCAGGGCCAAGGGGAGGATGTCCAAGCATTCCGAGTCATCTGCTTCCATCAGAGTGTATTTTGGCATACAGGGAGGAAAGCTAGCAGGCCTCAGCATGAGAGGCCAAGACCACACACAGGACTGGAGCCATTTTAAGATTCTGTGCTTTGACTGGGAAGCAATGGCTCAGATCTTTGTCTCCATCCCTGTTCTAGAAAATCATCCTTTGATGTCAGCACTGCCCTTCATTTATTTTTTGAACATTACCTTTCAATCCAATCTCTTTTTAAAATTTTAATATAAAAGCTTATACTGGAGTCTCTTTGAAATTTGTGGTATTTTTAGTCCAGAGAATTCGATTTTGAATAAAACCCCATAGAGAAAACTACTTTGATAACTGCATCCAGAATTAACACAGATAAGGAATAAATAGTTCTTGACTTGTCAACAGCTGAAAGGGTGCTGCAACAGTTTTTTAAACCTAGGATGAAGTAAAAAATTCCTTGCACTCTCCTTTTCTTTCCTTAATAAATCTACAAGGGCATTTACTATTCACACCACAAAAAGAGTTTATTTTTGACATGTATTTCAGGCAAACTCTAAAAGCAGACTTTTAAATGTGAACCCTGTAAGAAAACCTTTCCATCTCTATGTAAATCCTACATGTGTTACTGAAAACTTCCACACTTCTAGAGCAAACCTTGTTTCCTGGCACTGATAATAAGTTCAGCCACCTAACAAAAAACACTTGCCAGCCACATCAGGCAGGAAGGGAGCGGGAAATAGCTCAAATAGGTTATTTAGATGACTTCCCACATCCTACATAACATGCAGGTTACCTTTCCAATTTCAGAAGCCCAAGAGATGGAAATCTGGTTTGGCACTGCTGATGACAGCCTAACTAGAGACGTGATATTCAAGGGACGCCCAGGTCGCTTCTGTTCAATTCCATTTTTTGGTGGTGGAGCATATCCCTGTGGAAAAAAGGACAATGGATGTGTTACCCAGACTCCCCAGTGCACTGAAACTGCTGACACATACTTGTTGGTTTTAAACAGATCTATGAGAAGCAGGCAAACTTAGAGGCTCTCTAGGCTGGAGAGCATTTATTCTGAGAAATATCAGACTTTCGCAGTAGATCACCAAAGTCAAACACAGTTATTAGGCATTTGCTGTTTTAAAAGGGTTTTACAGAAGCACTGGAAAAGTGAAAGAGAACACAGTTTGTGTACTGGTAGTTCACCAGTAAACTACTGGTGTAGTGAGAGTAAAAGGTCATGTGGAAGTTCTGTCCTCTTTCTCACCATGCCCTACTGGAACAGAGCAAAACATCACAAGGTCATAGCCTTAGTGACAAACAGAGCAAGTAATGAAGACTTAACTCAGTGTCTCACACACTGAAAACATTTCACTGATTAAGAAACAATTACACCTTGTTCCAAGAGCTCCACATCCCCTCAGTGACTACTTTGCCTCGTATCAACTTCATCTGGCCCCATTAGCAACAGGTGTCACCTGTCCTCTGCCAAGGCCCCTGAAGAAGGACTGCACATGGAGTACCAGCTGTATTTAAGAGATCATGGAATCAGAGCGGTTTGGGTTGGAAGTGACCTTAAAGATCATCCAGTTCCAACACCCTCGTCACGCAATAAGCCTGTGGCTTATTCCTCTCACGCTGCATCTGTCACGATGACAACAAGCCAGTCTGACAGAGCCACCCTGAGAATCCCTGCTCTGAGCTCACAGCCAGCCTGCAGCCACTCATCTCAAACTCATCCTGCACCTGAAGGATGCCAGCAAGATGCAGCTTGGCCTCTTGTACAGACCGTATTGATGCATTTCCAGACAGTGTTGTTTTAAACAAAAAACTCACCCAGAAAGTACATGCTGAGAAAAAAAGTAAGTATTTCTTTAGCCAGAGAAATGCACACACATTCACAACCTAGTGCTTGGTAAAGGAGTTATTTGAAAGATGCTAAGTCTGGAAATAAAAAAAGTAATAATAATCTTTTAAAAATTATTTATATATATATAAAAATAAAAACAGCCTCTTCTACTCACTAGCTCAGTACGCCACAAGGGCTTTATTCCAGAACACAGAGGCAGCAGATGTATGGGAACTGATGACAATTTCACATTTAAAACACAGAATGATTTCAGAAGAGAGTGAATGCAAGTTCTCTTACATTTCCCAATTTTTTTTTCCAGAGACAGACTCTGCAGTGCACATGCTTTGTTTCAGTGAATCTTTTAGTCTTTTCTTCCACAGAGCTTATTCTTGAGAACAGGTTCACTCATACTCCTACAACAATTTGGAACCTTCCCTTCCTGTCCTTTTTGAAGCATTCTGCTTGCCTCACAACCAGCATGGCCTGGCACTGTTTAGGCAGGCTGCCAACTCTAGTGGCAAGAAACTGCCAATATTATTTGGGCCTTGAAGTCTTCCATGGTTCTTCAAAGAACCACACTACTCAAGGCAGGTAGACTCTGCCACAGCAAGGAAATTCATCAGGAGAAAGCCTAACTGCTCATTTATCTGGCTTTTCCCAGTGACACAGATGCAGCATACAAGGAAACATGATGTTAACATGAGCACAACCCAGGCAGCATTTCTCTGAAGCTTCTGGTAAGGACTGCAAGCAAGGAGATGACCAAGAGTAATTTATAGACTTCTGCAGAGGCATGAACTGCCCTACCAGGCAAAGACAGAAGCTCACTTACGAACTGTGCAAGTGGGCAATAAAAGCTGGCATCACTGGTTAATTACCTAACACTACTGCAATGGAAAACAGTGGTCTGTGAGGCAAAGAAGTTACCTTACACTTCCTGCAACAGAAAGGAAATGCCAGATGATGCACAGAGAGACCAAATGAACAAAAAAAAGTCTGTAGAAGCACTCAGACTGAGACTCTATTTGTCATTCAGCTCACAGTGAATGAGGAGGTGGAAGTTGCCAAGACAATAGTGATTTATTCACTATCCCACCTAAGGTTCAGCTGAACAGATTAAAAAATCATCTTACCATGTGCAGGAAGAACCTAGTGGATTTAAGCCTAAAGCAAAGTAATAATCCAAGATTAGTAGTAGTTTCTGCAACAACTGTGACACCTTACACACAAAATGGAGAGCACAGGAGGGTGTAACCTATATTAATGAGACTGAGAACCAGCTGACACTGATGCCCAAAAGATAACATCAGACTGAATTCTTTTTCATTGGTTGCTGAAAGACAACCTACAGAAGAGAAAACCCTCGAAGTTATCACACAGAATGTAACCAGCACTTGCAGAAAACACTGACCAGAAAACATGAGAAAGAAACCTTTTATAACCCGAAGACTGAAGTAGGAGGAAGAGAATCTAAGGAGTCTTATTTAAACTGAGTAGAGGCAAAAAAAAAAAGCAGTCACAGTTGCATATGGGAGGAGGGAAGCTACAGGACAGTATGTCTGACACACCAAGGTGGTTAAAAACAATCTGAAAAAGAGGTTTCACACCTTCTCTCTCCACACGGTATCTTTCCAAACCCACTACTGAAAAAACCCTCTGTTCCATGACTTTTACCATACTTTATAGCTGCAAGAAGTATTTCTGAATGGGTTGCGCAAGAGTTTCTCTCTGTTCTATTGGAAGAAAAAAGAGAGAAACCCATTCAAAAGACATTTTGAGAATGAGAAAGCCTCCAGATCACCCTGTGACTATGTACTGATTTTTGCAACATCAGACACTCCTGAAGTGTGACTGCCAAGTGTTCTGTTACAGTATTTGCAATGTGCTAGGAACCCTAAAACATGTCTGTTCTTCATCCCCACAACAATGGTGCTCTAAACAGACAGATGCAGAGCAGTGCAAAGTGGCACACAAGATGCTGATCCCATTCCCTCAGAACAAGAAGGAACTCAAGCCTCTCACAAAGACAGGCAGCCCACACAGCAAGGGCTACCACCCTCAAATAAACTTAGTCTGAGCACCTGTGAGGAGGATTCTCCGTGCAGACAGCAGATTGTTTTTGAATTATTTAGTTACCTTAACAGCAAAAGAAGAGGTTTGCTGTAGGGGGCTTAATCCCATTTAGTTCGTGTAGTGGCTGTAATATGATTAACAGCAATAATGGCTATCTCACACAGCAAATGTACAAACTCCATACCTAACACTAGAGAAATCTGAGTGATAACAAACAGCTTGACTGTTTTGGCAAGCTAACACTACAGAAAAACACATACACACTCCACAAGTCACCAAGAAGCCACAAATACATATATACATACTTACTGGCAATGGGAACAGCTTCCCATTTACTTTAATGCACAAACTATTAGGATAATTATCCTCTTGAGGGCAGCTTGTCTCTGCTAAGCATAGCCTGTATCCATAGAAAGAGAAAGCATTATTTTCAAGTGTCCCCACGAACATCCATCAGCCAATTAAGTTTTCAGAGAACACTGCAGAAAACGTACCTTAGCTGAACTTGGACTGTGTAATCTCTCCTGCCTCCAGGCAAAAAGTCCCTGTGACAAAGAGAAAGAAAAAGAGAAGTACCCATTTAGCAAGACTCATATTGCAGCCATACGGATAAACAACTGACACACCTGCCCCAGCATCAGTAAACTTTGCTCTTGGTTTTGTTTTATTGAGCTATGAACCCCTTGCAACTGACATTTCTGTTTAACTACTCCCAAGTTACACATGGATTCAGGATTAGCATCCTCCACCAAAAGTTCATAGCAACATTAAAGTAGGATGCTGCCAGGGATGAAAAACCACCTGTGAATTTTCATAGTTTACAACATCAACCCTGGGAAAAAACAGAAAAGCAGGCTTCCATTCCTGCAGCCAGGAGAAATGTAGGGAAGCTTTGCACCTCTCTGCACAGTGACAATTATTTGGAACTGAGTAATCGTTAATTCTTTAACAGGGTACGACTTTCACAAAATGCACACAAATTTTGTGTACAGTTGTTCCTGAAGGAAACAGAACAGATATAAACTCAAGAGTAACTTCAGTGAGGATTATCACTCTGCATCTGCAAAGTGATGCATATGGTGAACGAAAAGCTCACACTTTCTCCTGAAATTCTGAAGAAATTTACCTACACTATACCACACTCTCACTTCTTACCTGGAAATACAGATTTCTCTGACCTGCTGAGGTGTTAAAGCAAAGATGAAAAACTTCTCCTGGAACCTCTGAATACTGCTCTGTACTAGAAGAAGAAAAAAAGACACAAAAGAGGTTGAACTATGGTGATTAAAGCCATTGATTTAAACAGGATCTGCAGTTTACACCTGGAACAAGGCATTAAGTCACTCGAATGGTGGCTGAACTGCATGTAACTGTTAACAAAAAAAGCAGTGGAACGAATCTTTCATTAAACTACATTCAGATGGTTTAACAACACATTACACTTCAGTACTAAAGCAGCTTGGCAAACTGTGTTAAAATCCTTTCTCCCAAAGGAGGAAGGTTTGAACAAATACACAACAAAATATTTCACTGGATATCTGACAGAAGGAATACCACTGAGATACCAACAACTACAGTAAGGTACCAAAGGAAGAACATGTGCACCAGAAGTTATTAATGGACAGCTGGAAAATTCACAAACAGCTACAGGTAACAAAATCTTTGGGGAGGAAGGGAGGGACCACAATCCCTCACGCCAGAAAAGCCAGCTAGACTTCATGTCGAGAGTTACCCTCTAGTGGCATCTGACAGAAAAATAAATAAATACAATGTTCACACCAGAATATAACTTGTCTGTCAGTGACAGGAATTGGCAATATTTTAATATTTAAAGTCCACAGTAGGCACATGTCACTTTCCTACTTCCTTTAAAATTGAAGAGAAGTTATAAGTTTTGACCTGAAATGAAGGCAGATTATGCATGTCCTATTTAAAATAAGCAGCAGGGAGGACAAACGCAAAAATGGCACAACTAAACCAAGAAAATTTGGAAGAGTTGGACTGTCTAGTGCACTGTGACATTCAGGGGAGATGGCTTCTATACCCAGAAAAAAACAAAAAAACAAAAAAACAAAAAACACACAAAAAGGAGGCAAACATGAAATGGAACCCAGGTGGAGCAAACACGCACCAAGTTCCTCAAGCAATTCCAAGCAGATACAGTGTGCATGTATGCACACACACACACACCACAGAGCACATCTGATATTTAAGAATACTTGAACACGTGTAAAAAAAGACAGTGGAAGTATTTTATTACTTAATTTGGTGTGGGTTAAAACCAAACCCCACACTTACACTTGTGCTCTCAAATTAGTGCAAAGGAATACCACACTCATCCCTTCTCAAGCATGAAGCAATGAGGTGGACTATACTCCTAGCTCTCTGACTTAGCTGTTATTTAAATACTTAACTCTCAAATGTACAAAAACAAATGAGAGCACAGAGAGAAGTGAAATTACTGTTTGTTGGTAAAGTTTTCTGCTTTAGGTACTGGAGGATTGCAGATAATCAGTCATCCCTCATTGAGTTACGAGTCACAGCCTAAAAGACTTCATGATCAGTTAAGAAATGCTTAAGAGGATGCAAACTATTTTATAAACATATTACTAAATAGGGAACATTTTTTGCCATGTAAGGTAAGCCAGACTGGATTTCAAGACAGAAGATGTAGCTCCAAATAATTAAAAACGTTCAATACTGAGGCACTTGGCAAGATAAACCAGGTTTCAGGTTATCTGGAAGACAATGTCCACTCCATATTAAAACACACAACTTTTAGGCTGAGAAACTTCACTACTCTGAGCACAACACTGAACGTCACAGCACAAAGTATCTATTTCAGTGCCAGATCTCAGAGCCTGCACAATTTTTCCAAGTGAGATAAGGGTAAAGTAGCAAACCAATGAACATGTTCTTTTTACCCTGCAACTTGTGAATTACTGACTCTGAAATCCCTTTTCTATTATTTCTATACTTTCTATTATTTCTGACAAAACTGTTCCTCATTTGCACTAGGCAGAAACTTCAGGTCCAAATCTTTCAGCCAAAAAGTGGAGGTTCAGACTAGGTATTAGGAAACATTTTGTTACCAAGAGGGTGGCCAAACACCAGAACAAGGCTCACGGAAAAGCAGTCAATGCTGTCAGCTGTCTGTGTTTAAGAGGAATTTGGACAATGCCCTTAACTATTATTCTCTAACTTTGGTTCACAGTTGGAAGATCATAGTAGGTACCTTCTAACAATAACCCTACTCTTCTTCTTAATATTCAAAAGAGAGAAATCTTTAATCATATTACTTTTGTAACAGAAAACTCTATTTTCTGAAGTGTGGTTTTGCACTTTTGGGGAAAATGGTAAAGAAAAGGAAAAGGTAAAGATATAAAAGGAAAGGAGATTCCACTTGTCCCAGCTGCAAAAACCCACTGAAGTCTGGGCTCAGTATTGTCAGAAGCAAAGCTTATTTAATGACTTCAGCAAGCTGCAGAGGTATTAAACACTTACCTAGACTCGTGGGTTTAATGAGCACGTCGAGCACATCATAGAAAGGTAAGCTTTTCAGCTGAACATCAGGATGAACAGGCGGAATCGGAGGGGATGGCTGCTGCATCTCAAAGTGGGGCTTAGTGTCCTGGAGGAGCACAGAACTGACAGGCGAGGATGGAGACTGAGGCGTGACTGAAGTGGAAGGGAGTGGGTGAATGCCCGCGACAGCCAAGTCAGGCTCGACTGGAGAGGAGCTGCTGTCCAAGTTGAACGCCGCAGGTTTTATAGCCGATAAATCCGACAGTCCCTCAATCGTCCTTGGGTACCGACGCCTATAGAGTTCTCGGATTTTGATCTGAACTGCTGGGCTGCAGCCGCTCTTCAGTAAGTGCAGTGCCCTCATCAGGAGGTCATGTTTGCGCCCACTTTTATTACGTCCAGCAAACCCCAGCAGCACTTGCAGTTCAGAAACACGAAAACTTGATACCATATTCTAAAAAGGAAAGAGAGAAAAGCACAGGTGAGCCAACAGCACCCCAAGGAGGCCTTTTCAAGGAGTATGGTGCGGCATCTTTCATCATCTAATCTGACAACTTGTTACTTGGTTATGGGTACTGCCCACACCTTCACAGAACACAAACAGTTAGTTTAAAATGAAGAAACAAAGCGTCCAGGATGCAGGTTGAGTTTGCCCATGAAAGATTTGTTTCCACACTCAAACAATAGTAACAACAAAATCTTAAATTCACAGCACAAGCACAAGCTGTACCACAAAGAATCTGTCGCACTTTGTGGAACAAAATACCAAACCAAAAAAATCAAGTGAATCAGTATTATCACCTGTCTTCGAACACGCTTTAAGCACTTCTTTATTTTATATCTTAATTTCTGGATAGTTTACTGTGAAACTCCTTTTATTTTGGACACTGATAGGCGTACCACATTTCACTGCTGAAAGATATGCACAGCAAGGAGGACAGTTCTTAAAAGCTACATTATTTACTGTATGCTGTGGCATACAGTATGATACACAAACAACATAACTGATTCTTCAAATGTCAAAGAAGAACGCCCTCTCTTTTTCAGATCATATTCTGGTATCAAGTGTCACAAAGGTATCTTCAAATCAAATAATACTATTTACTTGGTTATCAGGTTAGTTTTGGAAGTCTGAGGACTGAACTGTGAAGTTAAAAAAATTAGACTCCCACTGTTTCTGAAAACAGAAAAAAAAAAGAAAAAGGCCATGATACAAAAGGACACAATCTTGTGCCCCATTACTATTAACAATTAACTTTGCACAGATGCATCATCTCACATTTTTGTGAGCAATTTATACCTCCATTCCAGAGGTATAAAGTTGTCCAGAATACTTCTAACCAACTTCTTTCCTATTTCTGGGAGACACTTTCACTATAGCAAGGAGGTAAAGTTTTTAAAGGCGAAAGAACACCAGTCTTCAATCTGTGCTGCTGCACCATGACAACTCCACACTCAAGGACTGGAGATGAAGGTGATAACAGAAGGTATGAAACAGCGGACATCTGGGATCATATGTATTTTTAAAAACAGTTCAGAAGTGCATCTGGACTCTTACTAAAGCTTTTGGCATTGATTTCAAAAGGGACACAACTCAAAACACAGTATTTTGACTTTACCTTCCAAGTCCTTACTACACAGAGTTAACACTTGTGTTCTGACACAGATCTGATCTCAGCTGAAGTTTTAACACAATTTTTGCCCAAACATTGAGTCAGTCACCAATAAAAGTCAAAATCCTCCCTGTGTCCCTGGCTTGTTTCCCTATTCTCTTTTTAATATTGTGAAAATTGTTTTGGCAAGTAAGACCAGTGAATTATTTCAGATCAAAACTGAACTTAAAATCACAGAATCATTTAGGTTAGAAAAGACCTCCAGGATAATGAAGACCAACCATTGCTCCAGCACTGCCAAGGCCACCACTAACCCATGTCCCTAAATGCCACATCCACGTGACTTTCAAATCTCTCCCAAGGGTGGGACTCCTCCACTGCCCCGAGCAACTGGTGCAGGGTGGGACAACAGCCTTGGTCAATAATTTTTTTTCCCAGTGTCAAATCTAGACCTCCTCTAGAACATCTTGAAGCCATTTCATCTTGTCCTATCCCTTGCTACCTGAGAGCAGAATCCAACCCCCACCCCCCAACTCCAGTCCCTCAGCTGCTCCTGGGACTCCAACCCCTTCCCCAGCTCTGTTCCCTGCCCTGGACATGCTCCAGCCCTTAATATCTCTCTTGTCCTGAGGGCCCAGAGCTGCCCCCAGGACAGAGCTGTCCCCACCACTGCTGAGGTGCCTCAGCAGTGCCAGCACAAGGGACGGGCACTGCCCTGGGACTGTGTCACACCCTGGTTGGAACGCCATGGGCACCTTATGCACCTGGGCACATGCTGACCCATGTCCGGGCACATGCTGTCTCAAGTCCAAGTCAATGGCTATTTCTTGTGCCATTAAAACACAGCAGGAGTAAGTAGCCAGGACCTGCATTCTCAAGGGCCACATTATTTATGCAAATCAAAATGACCATCTAAAACACTATAGCAGAAACCTCATCTGGCACACCCTTTCCTCATCACTGATGAGACAAGGTTATTGCATTTCAGCCCCTGATTTTCAGCATTTCCAGACAGCCTATCTGGATCCAGTGACTCTTCTATCAAGAAGCTGTTCTGAGCAGAGATAACACAGCAGCCTTCACACAGGTATTCCCCCAACACCCTGTCTATAAATGCACCATGGACACAGCAGCTAGCAAAAAGTCATGTGAGCCACTGAGTGGCTCACCCAAACTTCTGAAGAGGCCAACAGCAGATGTCACCTTAATTTCATCCCAGCAACTTCCCTCAACAACAAAACAAGATGGAGAATGTTAGTTTCTACCTGGCATTCCCCTTCTACTTATTCTTGCACTCAGAGTGATGAAAATAAAGTGTTTCCACATTCACAAAAGATGGCTTGGAATAATGTAACAGCTTTATAGTTATGACATAAAAGAGAAACCGTGTGAAAAGATAATACTAGTATTCAAGAATTTACAGAAAACTTCATGTTGCATGCTTCTGTAGATAACTGCATAAGCTTGATTGCAATGCCAGTTCCTTTATTTCAGATGCAGGCAGTAAGCATGATGCTGGATTCCGTAATCACAATGCAAATGAGTAAAATAATCCTTTACACAGAAATTATGGAAACAGCATGTATTGCAAAATACTGTCTACTACCCTGCCTGCTGCCTTCTGTGCATTCCTGCAAGTTAATCAAGGTGAAATGTGCAGTCAGTCACGCCTCAACATAGCTAACATTTCATACAAAAAAAAATTCACAAACTAGCACTTTGTTAAAAGATGGATTTCATTTTACTAGAAGACATAGCCTGGCTTCAATACCATAGTCATCAAAATTTTAAATTAATACCCACATGAAAAATGTTTGAAAGTATGAAAAATACACACTGTTTTGTCCACCAATGTAAAAATCTTACACAGGCTTTAGAAAGAAAACTTGCAAAAAGCAAGGTTTACAGAAGTATCTAAACAATAGCTTTTACAACACTTTCCCTCTAAACCTGTTTCTACTTTTCCTTTAAAGCAACAACAAACACGTATAAGAAAACACACCTGCCAGTGCCTAAAGGGGCTGCAGCAGAGCTGGGGAGGGACTTGGGACAAGGTATGGAGGGACAGGACACAGGGAATGGCTTCGACTGCCAGAGGGCAGGGATGGATGGGATACTGTGGAGGCACTGCTGGCCCTCTGGCAGGCCCTGGCACAGGGTGCCCAGAGCACTTGTGGCTGCTCCTGGATCCCTGAAGTGTCCAAGGCCAAGCTTGGGCCTTGGATGGGCTTGGAGCAGCCTGGGATAATGGAAGATGTCCTGCCCATGGCAGTGAAGCATTAAGGTCTCATCCAAACCAAACCTATGATTCTGTACTTATCTTCCTACTCCATTTACAAATGCAGAGTGGACATTCATTATCATCAATAAACTTTTATGGGGGTGTAGGTCTGAGAACATTTATAATCATAATGCAAGGCAGACACTGCTTCCAACAAACCTTTACCAAGTTCCTTTCTTTTGGTTTTCCAGCATATTGCAGAAGACTGCAGACTCATTATTAATATGCTTTTCACATCACTCAGTTACAATTAGACATTCAAGTTGTGTAATGTAGATGACATTTTCACTTAAGAAAAGTTCTTTACATCTGCACAGCCCAATAGAAAAAGCTTTTTTAACAAAAAACCAAAGCCATTTTAGTTTCAACGTTACTCCATGAACACAAAGCAGTTTGACAGAACTCTAAGGAAATCAGACTGGATAATTCAAGCACTTTTATATTCCAGAAATATTTTTCCCCCTGAAATTCATACTTAAAGGTTATAAGCTTCATGGGCTTTTTTGTTTCCTAGAGTTAAACTTCAGCAACCATGATTCATGAGCAGAAACACTGTTCTAAAGCATTAAGCCGTAGGTGTATCTGGAATGGCATTAATTTCCCTGGCATGATGATGTTAAGGAGCCCAGGAAATGCTGACATGCCACTGAAATTAAGGGGCAGGCATGTTTCAAAGCAAAGTAAGGGATCAAACATCTCTCCAAACAAGAACTGTGTGATTCTTCACACTTCCCTGCATTACTAATAGTCACTCTACATCTCTTTATATATATATGTATTTGTTTTTTCAGTGGAAGGTAACTGAAAATGCCTGTTAAATTTGTTCAATTCTTGATATATGCCCTACAATAAGCAGCAGCAACTGTGGCTTTAAGGCAAGCACTGCTTGAGTGGCCAACTGGACACTTGCACTGCAGAAGCAATCCAGCCTACTCAGAAGTCAGCCTGGCCCTAAGAGCTCTGCTTCAGCCCCACTGGCTTCCAGATAATCCCCAAAGTGTCCGAACGCTCTGTACAGAAGGGACACACCAAGGACAGGTTCCACAAATCCTCACTCCTGACTTTAAGCCCTTTCATGGACATTCAGCAAAGCAGTACATTTGTGACATCTTTTGCAGCAGATTTGTGTCCATGCTGACTTACAGCAGGCTAGAAATGGGTAGTGATGGTAAGGAAAAACAACCTGTGTCCTAGGATGGTTGAAGACCTCTCTCTGCTGAATGGAAATGTTTTCTCAAACTGATATAACCATAGATAAGGAAATGCAAGTCACATGGAAAAATGAAGATGCCATTATTGAAATCTGTGTCAGTAGTACAGGACAGCAAAAGCAGCTTTAAAGAAAACCATAGTCAATGCAAATCATAACCACCAGATCCTTACTATTATGGAGATTTTCCTCTGCACAGACTCTAGCCTGGCTTCTTAATTAGGAATCAGCTCCAAAGTTGCATGCACTTAGTAACAAAAATCCTAAGTTAAACAAACACAAATATTTAAGACATTCAAAACAAAGCTTGGCCGTTTCATTGCAGCTTCTTTTTTAGAGTACCTAAAAGCTCATTATCTCCTTCCTCTCCCAAACACTGTATCTCAGCACAATCAGTTAATTGTTAATGACTTTACATAAACAAACTTTTGAGGTGTCTCAGTAAACCTCAATGATCTAGAATAGTGACTGCGAACCTATGGAGCACACAGGAATTTCGTGCAGATACAAGGTAACAGCACATTATCATAGGCTATTAGGAGTATTTTATCAGCATTTATGTTATTTAATACACTTAACACTTATGTTATTTAATACATTTAACTGCAGCCTAAGGATCATGACAGCACCAACAGCAACTTCTCGTATCTACTCTGTTCACCATCTTAAGTTTAACTCAGATCATGATGTTGAATTTGATTTCTGCATCAAAAACAAAAACTGGTCAGCATAGACAATAAAATTATACTAACACAGATAAAATAAAAGTGTTTGTCAATGACCTTGAGGAGGACACACGAAAACAGCTCTCAGCATTTTCTTGTTAGCAATTTAACACTAAGCACTGCTTCACCTGGTAAATGTGAGGCGGTCACTTACATTGTTCTTCCAGACTGGAAAAATAAAGCAAGTGAAGTGGAAAAGGCACCAAGTCTGGTATTAACAAGAGATCCAATGTATAAAATAATGAGAGTTCAACTTCTGCATTTTAATATGGCATCCAAACAACATTTCTCCTCCCATTTGAATCGTGTGACTTCACGATTAGGTGTGCAAGAGCAAAAAGTAGAAGTAGGACCTACTTCCAGCATTTATAAACATGATTTTCCAGTAAATTTTGTGCAATCTCTCCCACCAGAAAGGATATGTTAGCACACCTCCATCTCTTCTCAACCAAGTAAGTTCTTTTCCACAATGGCTATGAAACTGATCTCAAGCGTCACAGATTAGTTTTGGCACAGGCAGAGCCATTTGCATATAAAGAGCCTTCTTTTTTCCCCCACAAAGATGACACTAACAAATTAGTGTCTTTACTAAAGCGTGTCTTTAGTAAATGACACTAACAAATTAGTAAAGATGACACTAACAAATTAGTGTCTTTACTTCAAAACGTGACTAAACACGAACTATTGAGACTGATGCTGTCACCTAAACTAGAGATCTGTTTCAAAGACTGCATGCACTCCACAGTATTTGTTTCCATTTTAGAGTCAGGACGCCAGCAGAAACACAGGGGACCCAAGAATATGAAATAATAATATGTAACTGATCCTCTTATCTGCAGCATTTTGTTGAGATTCAACAAGCTTCAAGTAAATCTTGGTGAGTTCAGAATCTGTTGGGAGCTGGAATTGTTGCCTCACAGATGGCTCTCAGGAGGAGCTGTAGTTCCCCACTTCTGGGCCAATTCTGTTCAAAAATGTGTCTACTCGTCATCTCTGGCCTCCACACCAGACTGATGATTCTATTCCACATCCGCCTGTGCCTGAGTAATTCCTTCATCATTTACTGAGCTGCTCTGGAGAGGGGATTATGGATAAAGGTATGAGCCAGGTTTAAAAACACATCTGTGAACAGCAGTCCTGGAAATGGTATCTCAAAACTAACTGTAACTTGCCGGAGTCTTCCCTGGATTTGGGTGACTCCGGATGGTGGTAAAGTCTCTCCTCCAACCCGTGCCTTCAAAGAAAGACTCAGCAGTCTTCAGTCATCCGGTCTCAAGGCAGTTTATTGCATATTATCTCAAGGCACACAGACTCCCTGACATTGTCCCTGACTCTGTCTGTCCCCGTCTCTGGCTGTCCCCGTCTCTGGCTGTCCCCGTCTCCCCTCCCCGAGGGGCTGGTGCCATCTTTTATATCACACATTACGTATTAGGTGTTTATAGTTTTTTCCCAATGCCTACTACCTATGTTGAACAGTGACTTTCTACTCTAAACCAATCTGTGAGTGCCAACACCACCAAGAACATGGAGAATAGGAAGAAGAAAGAAGGAGGGCAGGGCACGCCCAGATCCCTCCATCTTAGAACCTCTGACCCCCATGTACAAACCTTAGACCCCCCTGTACAAGGCCTAAAACCCCCCTGTACAGCACTCAAAAATCCTACCTTTCACTTTGTGACTACTTCTATTATAATATCTAAACTTTTGTGATTTCTTGTTCTTCCTGCAAGGTTGGTAAATTGTTCCATGGGTCAAGCTCAAGACCACAGGGGTCCCTGGCCGCCTGCCAGGGCCTCAGAGGCTTCTGCCCTGGGCCCAGAACATCCAAGAGTGTCTGAGGGACACCTTGGGTTCCGACAGTAACTAGACACTGTTGTGCTCCCCACGTATTCTCAGCCACTCCCTAATACTCCAGAAACCAGTAATCTACAGAAATCAATAAAATCTTAATCACATCGTCTAGAAGAGTAAGCCTTAGACCGGACATTTTCACCAATATCTTGAGAAGTAGCAAATACTTTAACAGAACTGAAGATTTCCAAAAGGCCTGATGTAACAGCAGGTTTCTTGAAGTCTGGCTCCTTTCACTACAGCCTGTCAGTTACAACCCTTGAGTTCAAACTCCACAGAACTTTTACTGTGAAGATCCAGAAGATGTCAGGGATAGTCCTAACAAATATTAAAATGCTCCTTTGCCCTGAAAAAAAAAAAAAGAAAAAAAAAGCTGCACCTGCTTGCTTCCCTCAAGAAACAGTGTTTAAGAGAGAACTTTGATCTCTTGCCTTTAGACAGTCCTTAACAAATTACTACACTAAATTCCACTCTCAAAATGGCCCAAGTGGTCTTTTATAAAACAGCTAGAGATGACATACTACAGGAAACTGCAATCAACAAGAGAGCAGCAAACAATACTGCCATAAAAACATTCAGTAGGTTAATCTATAAAGCAGCCATTTCAGATCACACCTAAAGGTCAATTCACAAAATCTACGGGGCGTGGGGGAATCTCTCTCGTTTTTAGTCAAAAGCAGGAAGATTTGGTAGTCTGAAAAAAAAATTCAGCCTCAAAATCAAGTACCTGGTATTCAAGCAGAGACATTCAAATGCATCCTCAAATGTGAAAAGAAAACAGGAAAAATTCAGCCATGGCCTTGCAGACATGAGGCAGACAATGACATTCTCTTCCAAAAATTACCCTGAGCTTTCCAACAACAGGCCATGAATTATTATCAGACGGATACTGAACATTTAAAGAAGCTCCAGGCTAACAGATTCATCTCAAAAGCACTCCAGTTTACAAATAAGATGAATGGGAATATCAAAAGATATACCTTCAGACTTTTTTTTTTTTTAAACCAGTGGTACCTCTTGAATGATGGAAGGGCAGCCCTGCATTCGGCCTGAAACACAGTTTCCTTTTCCCTCCATACTTCCTGCATTACATCTATCTATGCACCTCAGTTTCTTGTTTTAGAGGTATTCAGGAACCTAATGCCCTGAGGGAAACTATCAATAATTATGGATATCTCAAAAAGCGCTGACGTGCTTCGGGAGAGACAGATCACAACTTCACCTCAAGACTGGAGAGGAAGAGACAAAAGAAGAGTCACCACTGGCACAAAGTTTACATCGGGGCTTTAGCCAAACCCTTTGAAACACCTTGGAATGAGGGCTGAGAATTGGTGAGGATACCGAGCAAGAAAATGTGTAAACACATCTAAAGGGTGAAAAAAACCCCGACAACGTAAGGCTCACGCACAAAAAAATAAGCCAACAATTCCTAAACCTAAAACTGAGGCAGAGCACTGTTGTCCTCAGACAAAGAAACACAGTTCTTTCCACTATATTTTTATAAGTGAGCTCCTCAGCTGCACTACCAGTGTTAGTGCTGGAAGAAGCCTGAGCAAGGGAAATTCTGTGGCCATTGCAGCATATTTCCCATTTGTCACACCAGCACCTGCTCTTCCTCCCCACTAAAGCCCAACTCATAGCAGCTCCTATTTAACCGGCTTTTATCCCTCCTGTGACAAAGTCCAGGTCGGGGGGGAGCGGCCTGCACGCAGAATTCTCACGAAGAATTCCACTTTTGCAGCGTGGACGCTGCTGAAAGACAACCTCCTCCTTCCACACAAAGGTAACAGCGGATTGTTCAGGAAATAGGAGAGAAAGCACTAACTATGCAGTCGGTTCTTTGTGTACACACCTTAACAAAATGAAAGGACACGCACGCACACACCCACACAGACAAATCTGCTACAGAGAGTCCACCGCGACAATATGAAAGATAATGAACCGAAGATAAAACAAGTCTGAAAACCGGCACTGGGTTTCATGCTAGGGAAGCGGTCCACGGATTTCCAAAGATTTCACAACTATCAGCATTTTTAACAGCCCGGTGGTTATTCACCGCCCTCCCTTTAGCCGCACGGAGCGCGGGGCCCAGCAGGAGCCGTTCGAGCCCGGGGGGGCCGCTCGGCAGCGCCGAGACGGCTTTTAAAATGTCGGGAGGAGAGCGAAGAACCTCCCCGGCGGCGGCGGCGGCGGCAGCACAAGCCGCGCGGCGGGGACGGGGAACTGGGCACTGACAGGGAAGGTCTCCCCAGGCAGACCCCGCCGACCCCCGGGTAGTCGAGGCGGGCCCGCTCCTTCCCTCCCTGTCACCCCGGGGATGGCGCGGACCTCCCCCCCAGCACCGACATCTTGCCCCCGCCGCCACCGCTCTCCCTCCTTCCTCCTCACCCGCAGCTCCTCGAAATCCGCCATTTTCTACCCGCCGCCGCCGGGCGCCGCCGCCACCATCATCGTGCACCCGGAGCGCGCTCCCGGCACGTGACGGGGAGGGCGGTCCGGCGGGAAGGGCGGCAGGGAGGGGCGAGGGGACCTCAGGGGAAACCGGGCTGGAGTGGGACGGACACACCGGGAACCCTGGGGGGAAGCGGGGCTGGAGTGGGACGGACATACCGGGAACCCTCGGGGGAAGCCGGGCTGGAGTGGGACGGACACACCGGGAACCCTGGGGGGAAGCCGGGCTAGAGTGGGACGGACACACCGGGAACCCTCGGGGGAAGCCGGGCTGGAGTGGGACGGACACACCGGGAACCCTGGGGGGAAGCCGGGCTGGAGTGGGACGGACACACCGGGAACCCTGGGGGGAAGCGGGGCTGGAGTGGGACGGACATACCGGGAACCCTCGGGGGAAGCCGGGCTGGAGTGGGACGGACACACCGGGAACCCTGGGGGGAAGCGGGGCTGGAGTGGGACGGACACACCGGGAACCCTGGGGGGAAGCGGGGCTGGAGTGGGACGGACACACCGGGAACCCTGGGGGGAAGCCGGGCTGGAGTGGGACGGACACACCGGGAACCCTGGGGGGAAGCGGGGCTGGAGTGGGACGGACACACCGGGAACCCTGGGGGGAAGCGGGGCTGGAGTGGGACGGACACACCGGGAACCCTGGGGGGAAGCGGGGCTGGAGTGGGACGGACATACCGGGAACCCTCGGGGGAAGCCGGGCTGGAGTGGGACGGACACACCGGGAACCCTCGGGGGAAGCGGGGCTGGAGTGGGACGGACACACCGGGAGCCACCGGGACACACCCGCAGTGGTACAGACTGGGAACTGTGAGGGAAAGCTAGTCCAGGTGCATACACATGTGCCCGTAGGTACCGGCCCCAATTACACGGTGCTCCTGCAGCAGCTGCAGGGTGCGAAGAATTCAGGTGGCCCTGGAAAAGATCCCAGAGGGATCACAGAATCACAAAATAAAGGTATCTCTGGAGATCACCTAGACCAAGCCCCTGACAAGGCAGTGTCAACACAGGAGCTCCAGGTGGGTTTCAAATGTCTCACAGAGGGGCACTCCCGGACCTCCCTGGAACTCTTCTACCAGAGTTGTGCCACCTTCAACATAACGAAGTTCTTCCTCATGCTGAAGTGAAACTTCTTGTATTTCAGTTTTGGCCATTGCTCCTCATTCGGTTGCTGGACACCGCTGAAAGAATCCAACACCATTCTCTAGATACCTGCCTTTGAGACCTTTATCTGCATTAATGAGATCCCCTCTCAGTCTCCTCAAGGCTAATCCTACCCAGCTCTTGCAATCTCTCATCACAAGGGATGCTCTAGACCCCTCATAATCCTTGTGCTTCTACTGGACGTTCTGCATTAGCTCCTTGTCTTTCCTGTACCGAGGAGCCCAGATCTGGACACACCTGCCATGTTTCTTCCCCTCTAGAATTAACACTCCGGTCTTTAACTAAAATTTTCTATTAAAAACCAACCAAACGAAAATAAAAAAGAAAACCAACCAAACTAGCAAATCATAGAATAAAATAAATAGAATATATTCCAGTTTGCAATTGAAGTGGATTAAATAGAAAGCTTGTGATTTTACAGCCCAGTTTATCCACCCAGTCAAGAGGACTCATAATTTGTGTTATAATGATGATGCAGCACGTTTTATTAATAAAAAATGAAGGGAAAATGTCACCAGCAGTAAGCTTCAAAAACTGGATAATGGGTTTCCTGCTGTAAGGAATGTAAATGTTGAGACATTTACAGAAAATAAACATCGAGGTGCAGCCGAGAATATTGTTTTCAAAAGCAGCCAGAGATCATTACCTAGTCACAATAATTACCTACTCACAATATTCCGTTTCATCAGCAACTTGGCTGTAAAACCAAACAACCGATTTATTGCAATAAAAAATAGGAAAGACTCATCCAACAGACAGGCAAACAGCCAGCACAACCCAAACAAGAAGATAAAGAGACGCTGGAAAAGACGGCTGAAATGCAAAACGTATTTGCTGATATTAACCAAAAGGCAGCTCGTTTTGCACAATTGACACACCCAGAGCAGCAACTACAACAGCAACTTACGGGCCAAGGGACAGGTCACGTCAGCAGCAGGCTCTGCAAGGAGGGATGCTGGCAGGCAATTTTGGGAACAAGTAGCTGACCTTTTCTACAGGATACTGATCCCTGCCATACACACTACCTAGGGGCACTTATTGCTCCTATAAGACCTGGACACCAAGGAACTCAACTAACATCATTAGTTGCAATTTTGCAACAGCTTGCTGAGACAGGCTTTCCTTTTCATTTACTATTTACTCCAAGATAAACCTTAAATGTGCCAAAGTTTTCCACTCTGCAGGCACAAATACCTAGTCCTCTGCGCTAACAGCTTTTGTGTTTGGTCTTAGGACACCCCTTTAGATTTAAACATAAGGACTTCATTAATTTCAAACCCCTTCTGTTAGTCAAAACCAAGAACTGACAGGCTAATAAAACATGCCATCTGCCACACCACTGCATGAGTTCAACTCCTAAGTCCGTCAAATGCTTATTTTCCCCTCCAATTCAATACCAAACTAAAGGGGCAAGCTGCAGGTTAGACTCTCTTAGATCATTAAAGCATGACCAGACCAAAGCCTTCTTTTGTTCTTTTAACAAACCCTCAAGTGTTCCTTCCTTCAAACACACCAGGAAGGACATCAGTGTTCAAGCTCACATCAGAGCCAGGCAGTTCTTTTCTAGTGTACAGCTCACCTCTCACTTCATAACCGTATCTTTCAACATTTCCATTCATCTTATCCCCAGTATCTGCAAGGATAAGAGGAAATGCTATTTTTATGTATCTCACATACATAAGATAACAAGAGTTTACGTAGTAGCTTTCCATAATATTTTACTGAAGTGTTCCTCCATCTTTCCCTCACAACCTTTCTGCTACACATCTCTGGGGCCCTATCCTCCAAAAGAAAAAAGGACTTTTGGTCCTCCTCAATTTCTTGTAGGGCATAGGCCATTTTCTCTCCCATTATCTCCACACACAAAATTTCTTTCAAATCTCCCTCTTCTGTTTTTCCAGTAACTAGAATTAATCTGCCTTTTAATTAATCTTCTTGCTCTAGGCCTTCAAAATCCTGCTGTTTTATCATAACTTCTCACAAACACATTAACTCCAGGCTTATACTCCACAGCTACCAACTAATCTTTGCTAAATTTTAACATTTCTAATATTTCTCTTTCCACCAAAATTTTAAGAAACCTACCTCAAATGTCAGAAATTCTTCTGGGATCTGAAACTTCTGCCTCTTCTTGGACTTCCATCTCCAAAACCCCTTTCTTCTTCTCCTCTTCCTTCTCACTAAACCTGCTGCTGCATCTTCTGAACCAGTTCCCAGGCTCTTTCCTTGGGCATTTTCTGAATTTGCAGTATTAGAACTCGGCCCAGCATCAGCCATTGGAGGAGGAGACCTTCCTCAAGGCAGCCAGTGCATACTCCTGTCTCCCAGAAAATCACTGAATTAGTTGCTGGGGTTTTTGTCTTCCCCAGTAGGCTCTAATTAGGGTGAAGAACGAGCCTGTAGGTGCTAAGCAACCTGCCCCCTAAATTGAGGCTTGTTAGGGAAAAAAAAAACCCCATCTGGTTTCAACCTTTTCTAGTAATCTTTCTAGTGCTATGCACAGTACGTCTATATAAGCACTGCCTGTTCCCACAGCTGTGTTAACGACGGAAAGACATCTGAACATCCAAACAAACCCTCCCAGCCTTCCACAAACACTGCGGTTAAAAAAAAAAAAAAAAAAAAAAAAAAAAAAAAAAGACGAAAATAACAAACAAAACCACTCTACAGCTACTCCCAGGATTGCAACAATTGCTTTTATCAGCACTATACCTCATCAAACCCCTCCTGTGCTGCTTAACCAGCTGCTAATAGACTGCAGAGTGTGAACTGCAGGCAGGGATGGGGCTGGGGTGACTGGGTGGAAAGTAGATTTGTTTTGTGTGTACTGTGTTTAAAGGAAAGAGTTTTATGAGGTCAACCTTAAGCTTCTCCATCATCACTGGTATCCCACAGTCATGTTCTTTTTAAGGTAACATTATGAGTGAATGGCAAAAATATTTAAGTGTTTGTCAGTGCCTACAACCCTCTTGTGTGAGGTCTAGAGCTGTCAAAACAGGGAGGCTGAAAGACACCCTTAATCATGCTCTTGACAAAAAATATGTGTGCTCTGGCTGTAGGACAAAATATTCTAAGCTGGATACTCAGGTTACACAGGGCTTGGAGAAACCTGGTCTTGTTGGAAGGTGTCGCTGTCTGAGGCAGGGCTCTGGAACTGGACGATCTTCAAAGTCCCTTCCAACCCAACTATCCTGGTTCTCTGATTCTGCTTATTGGAAATAAACAAGTTACGTGCCTGCATTGTATCTGCATTTTCTATGCAGCTGTTTGACAAAACAGAGTTTGGGTGGGACATAATCTTCTGTCAGGGTGATGCTGCTTGGGTTTTGCCCTTTTTCCTTTTATGTGCTCTCTGTGGTGTTCACACATATATTTGTAACTCTGTCACTTATTGTATTAGCAGCTAGTTTTCCCAGTACTTTTCCATGGTCTTTCCCTAAGCAGAAAGACAAAACAAATTCCAGAGCTCCGAGCCCCGGGAGGTACAAGGCTCTGTGCTATCTTGGTTCTTCCTGGGAGCTAAGGCTGAGAACAACCCTTCAAGACACATTTTCATGGGGAAAGTACAACTAGTGCTGAAGGGGGGACTGCAGAGAAGGGGCTTGACCCTGGGGGGGGAATTGCATCACCACTTGTCCTCCTAATTGGTGCCTTTTATCAATTATGCTAATTTCCTAAAACCTATAAAAATGTACTCACCCCGTGGGGTGGGGGAGGGGGGGAAGTGAGCTTTTGTGGACATCTTTCCATAGCCGTTCCTGAGGACCTTCACTAAAGATCCTCTTTTATATTATCTCCTTACTAAAATAATCTCAAGTTTCATTTCCAGTCTGGGACAAAGGCAACAAAGAGACATAATGAATATAGTTATATATACTACATTGACAAGAGACATATTAAAGCTTAGAAAAATCTAAATTAGAAACCTAATGTGTATATATATATATATATATATATATATATATATATATATTCTAACCAGTTTTGATAATGAAATATTAATTTTGCCTGCCCATCCTAACATACCACAGTGATACACCTATATTTTGGTAATAAGAACAACAGCAAAATATTTAAATTTTGCTATGAAGTTGCTTACTTGATCATTATTATTTTTATGTCTATTATTTCTGTCATTATTATTTTAATGTCTGTTATTTAATAAATATTAAATTATGTCTATTGACATAGGCCTAGATTTCAGAGTCTTGTACACAGCCTCCCTGACTGTGGGTGAGCATTTGCTTCTATGGACAGTTTTTGTGAAAATTATCCTCAATTTTTGTTCAAAGGATTTGAAGAGTCACTTTATCCATCAAAACTATAGGAAACCACATATTAAGGTAGCATTTCCCCTTTAACAGTAATGGTGGAAAACTCTCCAGTCAAGCACAGCCCTGAACCCAGGCTATTCTCCCAACAGTGATGAACTTGGGATGGCTTGAATTCTAACTTAAATTACAGGAATTTCTCTTTCAGAGCCATAAAAAAAAAAAAAAAAGAAGCCCACAGTAATAGAAAACCAAATGCATTACCACTCTACTACCACATTAAGGCCACAAAATTAAACACACATTCTAATAGGAGGGGACCTAAGTTAGTTAGAAAAACATTAATCTGATCTACTTTGAAAAAACTCCACGGTTTATGGGAGTAAAATGTAATAAAACGTAATAAAAACGTGTATTAAATTGCATCCGTTGTATAAACATTTGCAGCACAGCTACCTGAGCTGTGAACACACACTGAAGCCTGTGTTGGCATGTACCAGATTGGGAACGTTTTAGAAAAGGGCTGGGGAAACATTCCAGAGTGGGAGCAGAGTGACACCAAAAGGACAAAGCCATAAGAGGGTATTGACGCTTGACGCTTTGTCACGATCCGCTTATTGCGGGGTGTCGTGATGGTTCTTTTCACCGATCCCAAAAGTGCAACCAAGGCAAACAACAAGGGACTATCAGTTAATCACAACAAATGCACCTTTATTAGGGGCCAAAACAGTAAATGCAATAGTGGGGATCAGAAAGGAGATAAAAGGAGAGAGAGAGAGAGAAGAGGGGTATGGGAATAGCTACCAACACAGGCGAGATCCTCAGTGGTCCGGACGATGGGGATCCGTCTGTCGTGTCGGGGAAGTCTTCGAAGTTCTGGTCGACTCGGGGGTCCAATTATAGTCCACAGAGGAAAGAGGGGGGAACAAGTGTAACAATGAAAGTCCATTGTAATCGCCCTGAGGGAACAGGTGAGTCCACAGAAACCACCAAAGCAAGACGAATACAATGAAGAATAAGTCCATTTGAATCACTGAAGGGAAACAGGTCATGTCATTTGTGGTCAGACCACCAATTTCCCCTCCTCCCTATAGCAGGGGTCTCAGTCCTTGGGAGGAGGGTTCTCATTCTTTGTTTGTCACAGTGGTAACGAGGCAGATGAGGGGTCTTCAATGAAGGACCACGGGAGTCACCCCAAAAGTTCATTTGGCTTAAGGACGGAGATTAGAAGCAGGCCGCGCATCAGGCTGTCCCGTGCTGGGTCCATGTCAGGTCTTTGCCAAGTCCTTGCCAACTCCTTGCCAAGTTCTTGCCAGGCCTTGTTCGGAACAGCCAGCGTGACGGTTCAGTGGTTGCACCTGCACTGTGTCCTGTTCTAAGCCGGAACTGCAGTGGAGGAAGGGATTCTTTCTCGTGGCAATCGGAAGGCAGAATGGAGAATGAGGGGCTTCAGACGGGCTCTTACACCACCCCGTGACTGACGATTGCCCTCGAAAGATCTTCATCAGTAGGATTTCATGGGGTCGTTGTGGAGTCTTCAGGACTCGTCAAGTGTTGGCAGCATGTCCCAGGGAAAAGAGAAGAGGAAAAGGGAAAGAAAGAGAAAACAGGAAAACTAAAACAATCACAATTAAACAATAAGCAAAATACAATTAGTATTAATTAAATCAATAATAGTTGAACAATAAATTGTTCAGATAATAATCAATATTCATCAATTAAACAATAGATTGATCAAATAATAAACCAGTATAATC
Organism: Vidua chalybeata; assembly: GCF_026979565.1. Lineage (NCBI taxonomy): Eukaryota > Metazoa > Chordata > Aves > Passeriformes > Viduidae > Vidua > Vidua chalybeata. The sequence continues at coordinate 2,354,366 of NC_071570.1, read as the reverse complement.
AATATTAAACAATAAAGTAATAAACCTAGTATAATCAATATTACTGAGTACAATTTTATAATCAATAAACAAAAAAAATAATTAAAACAATGATTAAAACATATCTTCTAAGCTTATAATCTTCTTGTGTCTACAGTTTTGGGAACATCTATAGTGTAAAGGATGTCGGCCAAGTGGTGTGCATTAATTATAAATGTTAATTTTGTTAATCGTTTCATCATTCTCCAATTTACAATAAGCAAGATTACTGATAAAACAAAACCAATCATAACTAAAATCAAAAGAACAACAATGGGATGACACAATTTGTTCAGGACACCGGTGGCGGTGGGTGACCACCCGAAAAGGGTATCCCACCACTTGTGCTCGGCATCACTTTTCACCCTTTCTACAACACGATGTATTTCTTGCACATCATGATGAACAGTTACCAGAGTTTTCTGTCCATTCCCCTTGATTTTTCCTAGGATCTCTATTAGATCTTGATGAAGTAATAATTGCTTTACCAGAGTGAGGTTCATCCCAATGGGAGTAGGCAATAGCTTGTGAATCAACGTGAGATTGGATTCTAAAAGTTCATTTGAAGTAACTGGAGCTACAAAAGAAAAATCACATCCTGCAATTTTAGTAAAGTTGCAAGCACAAAAATTTGAATGATTTTTAGTATCTACTACTGTACTTTCTATAAACACAGTATCACAAGCAGTTCTGAAGCAGGCACACCCATTGCCTGTATATACAAGGACTGTTTCAGAAGTCTCGTTAGGGTGGATGTCAAAATGACAGATATTTTGTTCTGTGTCTAAACAGATATCTTGAGCTATAATTGCATTACCTTCACAGATAAACCCTAGTTGTTCTCGGATAGTACAGGACTCTAAATTGACAGTTTGCCATTTGTCATTAATTTGACGGGCCCATTCTCTATGTTCAGAGGGATAGAAAATGGCTCCGTCATGATTTAATCCTAGTGCAATGATAGGGAATATCAAATGCACCGAGGCATTTCTTATGGTCAACACAAATGCTCTGGCTGTGTTTGTGTTAGGGTCATAGGTAAAATTCACTAAATTCCACCAGGATTGGAAATCTCTTTCAAAGTCAGTAGGATTCCCAGTCCCGTTCCCATGACACCAGTTATGTCTCTTTGCACCCGGTTCAAAAATTTTCGGGGTAAGCATAACTGGTGGCTGGGCTCGAGTGGTGGTAGTGGTGGTGGTATAACCCATAGTAGATTGGGCTACAGCATTTATTATAAACTTAAAAGAAAGCCCTTTGGTGTTTTTTCCCCATAAGCAAACCACTTCTGCAGTCTGTGTTAGTGTAAAATTGTGCCAACAATCCTGTATGCTTGGGTGCATACAAACCTTTTTGTGCTTAAAGAGATCCTTTCACTTTTTCTGCATGCTACCACAATTATTTCAGACCATGGTCACTCAGCTGGTTTCTGGCCATGGGGTTGTGGTAGGATGCAGAAAAGTATTACCAGTTTTATCATGGATTAGGTGGTCTTCATGTCCCTCGGAGTTCTTCTGAAAAAGTAAACACAACAGAATTCTGCCGCCGAGAGGCAGAAAAGTTAGAATGATGGAATTATCCAGCATGTATTTGTCCAATGCTCTTTCCCTAGAGCACCAGAGGCTTCCCATGCATATTTATTTAGAAGGGGTTTTAGCACAAGTGCTACTAGTCCTATAGTAAGAGAGGTCCACCAGAACAGGTTGGCCAGGGTAATGAGCTGGATTATTAGGATCATTTGGTACAGAGCATAGGAGTCAGTGTAGATGCAGACCAAAGAGGAATTCTGTGCTTCTCGTTGAAAAATACTCCAGACAGCTATCAGCTCCCCACTGTGTGTACTACCTTCTCCCTCTGTAATCATTTGCTCACCAGAGGAAAAGTGGAGGGCTTCTGCCCTATATTTCCATACTTTTCCTTTCCCTTTAGCAGAAGCATCAGTAAACCAAGAGTTTGCTGATTGTTTGGGGCAGAAAGGAGGGGTTACTTTGATTACAGAGGCAGGTTTGTCCAAGCTCTCAGTTTCTTGGATTGCTGAAGTTTTTACAGGTCTTTCTGTCATTGAGAAGAAGTTACAGTAATGTTCAACCTGAGCATACCACTTTCTCACTGAGGCCCTCTGGGCCACCCCATCAGGAGGGGGAGTCCCACTAGTGGCTGTCTTAATAACCTTGAAGGGGCCTCTCAATACAATTGGTTGTTTTTGTGCAATTTTTTCTACTTCTATGAAAGCTAAGATAACCATAAACAATCCTTTTTCCCGGGTAGTGTATCTTTTCTCAACATCTTTGGAACCACAGGAGTAAAAACCAACAGGTCTTGTCGGACCCTCAGGCCCCCGCTGCCATATGTGTACTGACAGCCCTGAGGAGGCAAATCCCCATTCCACCTGGAAAGGATCTGTAGGATGGATAGGGGTCACTGCTTGATGAGCTGTTGCTTCAAAAATCAGCAATTGCAATGCTGACTCCTGAGAAAGACTCCAATCCCATTTCACCCCTTTTCTCAACAAGTCATAAAGGGGAACAAATGGGTCCTTCTGCTTACTAGGAAATCTATCTGGTCTTTCTACAGGAGATACAGCTGCTATAGTTTTTTGAAGGAGAATTGCTGTAGGTTTGAGTGATTCTGGAAGCCCACAAATTAAAGGGGTCATTATCTTGGGTTTCACAGGTAATTGCATCAGGGATTCAAAGTCAGGAATTAATTTCTTTTTGTGAGTCATTTGCAGGCAAGCAGCTTTGTGCACATTTTCCAAGAGTTGATCGGGGGTACTGATTATAGCTATGGGATCTCCCCTTTCCAAGGGGCTTGTTCCCCTGGCCCAAAAAGCTGCATGCTGTGTCAGGGACCATGTGTCACGTTTATCTCCTGTTGTTAAGAAGACACCATGTCCCCAGTACCCACTGGCTTCCTGTTCAGTTAATTTAATTTGATCACCACCAGTGAGGGACACCCGGAAAACATATTCTGTTTCTGATTCATGTGGAGGGTGTCCATATTCCCTTTTAAGCTTAGCTAGCTCAGTGGCAGTGTTTAGTTGTGATGGTATGTGTTTGGTTGTGATGTGAGGTTCGAGATCATCATCACTGAGATAGCTATACACTGAGATAGTTTTAGTCAAGGGTCTCAAGTGATGGCAGCAACGTTCCCCACAATTACTTGCTGCTTCAAGTTCTTTATGAGGATAGATTTGTTTAATGTGAGGAGTTTCCTTCTCCTCAAGCTCTGTAGAGGAATCAGCATTATGTGATTTGTTAATATGTTCCTCTGCTAAGGCAGCTCGCAATGCATAGATCACATTTTTTGCTTCATATAACTGTTTTTGCAAAATTTCAACTAGATTTTGAAGGGAGTCTATTATAGCATGTTCCTCACTTCTTCGCTCGAAGCGATTTTCTATAGCTGCCATAAGACAAGCTCCCAAAACTGAGCATAAGATAGTTTTATTTTTGCCCAGTTTGAATTTTGTTTCATGTTGTAATGAACACACTCTATCAATAACATTTTCTAAGTTAAACCAATTACTCTGTGCCCATTTTTCTCCTTCCGTAGAAGGTTTGGCATTGTGTTTGGCTAGTAGTGCATAAAATTCAGCTTTAATTTCAACGCTAAGATTGTCACTCATTTTGTGAAGGGACCAAAACCACGACAGGGAGGTACAACTTAAGTTCCACAAAATTACACAGCCTTCGCTGTGTCGCCCTTCGCTTCCCTGGGTGGGTGAAAGGACAATAATCTGCCTGGGAGGCTCTGCTTAGTTTCTTCAAGTTGTCCCTTCCTTCCCAGACCAGATACACAACAACAACAAAACAAGTGTCCCGCCTTTTGCACTAAGGAATCTTTTATGAATTTCCAAAGACAGTGTGGGTGCCTTTTCAGCTGCAACCCTTCTGTCTAGACAGAAATCCTGTCCGTGACGCCAATTTTAATGTCACGATCCGCTTATTGCGGGGTGTCGTGATGGTTCTTTTCACCGATCCCAAAAGTGCAACCAAGGCAAACAACAAGGGACTATCAGTTAATCACAACAAATGCACCTTTATTAGGGGCCAAAACAGTAAATGCAATAGTGGGGATCAGAAAGGAGATAAAAGGAGAGAGAGAGAGAGAAGAGGGGTATGGGAATAGCTACCAACACAGGCGAGATCCTCAGTGGTCCGGACGATGGGGATCCGTCTGTCGTGTCGGGGAAGTCTTCGAAGTTCTGGTCGACTCGGGGGTCCAATTATAGTCCACAGAGGAAAGAGGGGGGAACAAGTGTAACAATGAAAGTCCATTGTAATCGCCCTGAGGGAACAGGTGAGTCCACAGAAACCACCAAAGCAAGACGAATACAATGAAGAATAAGTCCATTTGAATCACTGAAGGGAAACAGGTCATGTCATTTGTGGTCAGACCACCAATTTCCCCTCCTCCCTATAGCAGGGGTCTCAGTCCTTGGGAGGAGGGTTCTCATTCTTTGTTTGTCACAGTGGTAACGAGGCAGATGAGGGGTCTTCAATGAAGGACCACGGGAGTCACCCCAAAAGTTCATTTGGCTTAAGGACGGAGATTAGAAGCAGGCCGCGCATCAGGCTGTCCCGTGCTGGGTCCATGTCAGGTCTTTGCCAAGTCCTTGCCAACTCCTTGCCAAGTTCTTGCCAGGCCTTGTTCGGAACAGCCAGCGTGACGGTTCAGTGGTTGCACCTGCACTGTGTCCTGTTCTAAGCCGGAACTGCAGTGGAGGAAGGGATTCTTTCTCGTGGCAATCGGAAGGCAGAATGGAGAATGAGGGGCTTCAGACGGGCTCTTACACGCTTATACTGAGGAGTGTTTTTGGAAGAAGATCTGGATGTCTGGAAAAAACATGTTTTTGAGGATGAGATGCTAAGCAAGCGTGGTATAGAATCCCAGAATGTTTTGGGTTCGAAAGGACCTTAAAACTCATCCAGCTCCATCCCCCTGCCATGGTCAGGGGCACCTTCCATTAGACCAGGTTGTATTGCATGATGTGAGAACCTGGTCATTACCCTGTCCGAGAACTGAGCAGCTGTTGGGTTTGGGAACAGGCATAACAAAAGCCCTTCCCACAAAGCTGTCCATGTGTCCATCAATTCCTCTTCCCACTGTGCGAGAAAAGCATAACAGCATTCCTCACGGAAGAGGAGTTTTGGTAGAGATCCTGATGCTGAAGCCTTTAGGCTTCGTCTTACCCGATCATAGGTTCTTCTCCTGAAGCTGGACCACACCCAATAGGCACAATTTACCTCTCAAATAATTCACACCCTGAACTCCAGGAGGCTGCAGCAACCAGGCAGCCGAGTTGTGCTCCGAAGAGAGCGCTTCTCACAGCCCTGTGCTCCCTCAGCGCGCTGGTCCCCATTTTTATGCCCACTGGCGCATCCTTGACGTGAAAGGCAGACTGCACCCTGCTGCTTCTCAGGCACAACTCAGTCTGTGGGTGAGCAGGGCAAGTTTAACAATGGCGTGAGCTGGGCTGCACTCATTCATGGGTTGTTTTGGCTTGATTTGGCTGGTTTGGGGTGGGGTTTGGTTGGATTGGCATGGTTTGGGTTGGTTTGGCTTGTTTGGGCTTGGTTTGGCTTGGATTGGCATATTTTGGGTTGATTTGGCTTGGTTAAGGTTGGTTTGGCTTGTTTTGGGTCGGGTTTGGCTTGTTTTGGGTTGGTTTTAGGTCGTTTTGGACTCTTTCGGGGCCGGACCGCTCCATCCCCTCAGCCCGAGCTCCCCGCCCAACCGCCCCGCCCCACCCAGGCGAGCCCGGCGCCCATTGGCCAGCGCCGCCCTCCACCCACACTCCTGTGCTCGTGATTGGGTAGATCTTCAGTCAATCTTTCACCTTCCGACGTTCTGATTGGCTACACGGGTGAGGCGGGGCGCGCCTGTCGCCCCTCGGGGGTCGGCGGGGGTGCGGGTCCGGTCGCTCGGCGCGTTATTCCGGGCGGCGCTCCCGGTAACATTCCCGGCGGCACCCCTTGCCACCATGGAGCTCGCCTGCCAGGCGCTGAGAACCACCCACCAGGCGAGGGAAGCGGTGAGCACCGGCGGGGCGCGCGGCTGCGCGTCGCGGTTGCCTTGTCAACGGGGAGCGGGGCGCTCTGCGCATGCGCGGGGGTTGGCGTTGTCATGGCGGCGGGGACGGGGCTGGGCATGGTGGGCAGGGGCGGGCGTGGATCCCTCACAGCCCCTCTCTGCATAGTTCTGGAGCAGTAGGCACGGCCAAAGGAGACAGTCCGTATTCCTTCCTCCACTCGTTCTTGTTTCAGAAAGTCACGGCTGCATTGGTCGGGTTGGACGGGGCTTGGAGCAACCTGGGATAGTGGAAGGTGACCCTGATCATGGCAGGGCTTGGAACTGGAAGGTCTTCAGGTCACTTCCAACCCAAATCATCCCGTAATTCAATGATTCTTTGGTTCTTGCTCTAGAAAGCAGAGAAACAGCAAGATTTTGCTGCATTTCATAACCTGTTCTTCTGCTTCCATCTGCTGGTTAAATTACACCAGAGGGCGAGAGGCTGCAGGGATGATAAAAGCCTTCCCATAAGGCTGTTGGGTGCTTTGCATGCATACACCAATCCCTCTTGTTACTTGAGAGTGAAAAGTATAGGATTCTTCACAAAAGAGGTGTTTGGGAGGAGACCTGAGACTGAGCTTTAGGTGTTACATCAACCTCTTGTAGAATCATAGAATGTTCTGGGCTGGAAGGTACCCACAAGGATCACCATGTTCTTACTCTTGGCCTTGCAGAGCACAGCCCCAAAACTCACACCATGCTCTTGAGAGCATTGTCAAAACACTCCTGGAGCTCTGGTGGCCTTGGACAACTCCTTGAGTGCCTGACCACCCTCTGGGGGGAAGAACCTTTTCCTGCTATCCAGCCTAAAACTCCCCTGACACAGTTCCATGAAATTGCCTTGGGTGCTGTCACTGATCACCAGAGAGAAGAGATTGTTGCCTGCCCCTCAATTTCCTCTCCTTAGGAAGTGTTAATAGGATAGATATATTTACCTAGGAATAGGATCTTCTAGCACGGTCTCCTTCTGAGCCCTAAACTGAGTTCAGATCTGAACTACTGCGATTGGAGCCTGAAGGTGTGGTGTTGAAACAGCACCAATATGCAGGAGGAGAGGAGAAAAGGAGACCTGATTTTTAACTTCACCAGTGGGGATTTGCATGGGCTTTGTCCCAAAGATGGTGCTGGATACTAAATGCAGGAACGTTTGTGGGACTGAGAACTGGAGCTCGAGAGCTCTGTCAGCTGTGCCACAGGATTTGGTTTGATGTGCTTTTGGTAAACTGGCTTCTCCATAGCCTTTTGAAGATAACAGTCTATATTTTGAGTATATTTAGAGATGAGGGGAGTCATTTGTGTTTCACAGAGGAGCAGAAGTTCAGAGCCTCTTTTTTTAATTAGTGACTTGAAGAACCACCTGAAGCTGCCAAGCGGATTTTTTCCTTCTTGTTCCCTGTCATAAGTTCTATGGTGAGCTTGCTGTATGTCTTTAATTATGAAAACTCATTGTAATCCTTGAAAAACTTTGGCAACTCTATTGCTTGCAGCAGCCTTGTATTATTTGGAGGAGAGAGGAGGGCAAAGCGCCCTGTCTTTGTCCTGGGAAATTCTATTCAATGGCAGCCAAGTTATACATTGTTTAAAGCTCACCAGTTCCATTCTCTGCTTGTGTTTCTCAAAAAGTACGGTCAGCAAGCCGGGCAAGAACTGAACATTCAGCCTTCTGAAAAGCCTGTCAAGGGTGCAAATATCCAAAGGGCTATGTGGAATGGAAAGCTGTGGGAATACAGGGTGGTGGAGGGAGGGAGGAGGAAAACTAGATGAGCCCATCAAGTCTCTCTGTCCTGGCACACGGTGACAGCTTGATTTTGGGGAACTCCATGCTTGTCAGCATCCTGGCATCCCAAAGACAAAGAGGGAAGAGGCTCTGTATGTGTATTAGGATTAGTGCTTTCCCTGTGTGGTTGCACAGCCACCTGGCTGCCCCTTGTCCGAATTCCTAATCAGAGATCTTTCTGAACACATCCTGACTGCTCCAGCTGGATGCCCTCAGAGTGCATACACTAAAGTAGGACAGTTCTTGTTCCCAAGCTCCCCAGATGATGACTTACTCCTGTAGCTCTTTATTTTTCATCTCAACAAACATGCAAAATTCATGCGGAATATATAGGGTCAGATGATAATGAAATGTTACTGAGTTAAATTAATGTTTTAGTAGGTCCATTAATTTCGGGAAATTGCACAAGAGACTTGGTTGATTTAGAGTGTAAATGCATTTTAGTGAAAGGTGTGGAAATGACTAAACAAACAATTGCACCTAAAGATGCAGGACTCTAATAGAGTTTAATTCAAAATGACTCAAAGAAAGGAATATGTGCCACACTTTTGTTAAGCTAGAAATAAAGAAAATAACTCTATGAGTGTTGAAGCTAATTAGCTAAATGCTCAACTATTTAGTTTTTAAAACAAGATCACATTTAAGTGCCTTAAGGTTTTATTAATTTCATGGACCCCAAAATCCCCTATAGTAATTGAAAATTTAATTACATATGTTTTTCTGTTCTTTTAAGAATGGAAGCTTATTAAACTTTAAACATTTAAACATCTATTGAAATACCAGTGGCTATAAACAACATGCAATTCTAAATACTAATTAAACAGGAAGGCTAGATCACTATAAAGCTAAACTGAATTTTAAGTAACTTTGCACTTGTAAGTACTCCTGTTTTTTTCATGCTGTGTAAGATTTGTCATTTCTTCTCTAAGCACAGCAGAAGCCCTGGGCTGTGTTAGTATCTGCCTGGACTGTGGCAGGCAGCTTTTTTTTGGACATAAGTGCAGTGGGTCAGTCCTAGAGGACGAACTGGAGCTCAGGACAGCAGACCAGGGTGGGCACAGAACTCTTTTAAGGGGACAGATAAAGCTGCTGGTGGCACTGACACAGACAGAGGCTCATCTGCCTCGTGCCAAGAGTGTGCGCTAAAATAACAGTGAAATAATAATCTGCTGAAATAATAGCTAAAATAATGGTGAAATGCAGGAAAGAGATTGGTGGGACTGGTCAGGCAATGATCCCTACGCCACTGGTTCACCAGATTCGTGACTTGGTAACAGTTGCATGCTGAAAGATCCTTGATTTTTCTTTGATTTATAGAACACTCACAGAAGTGAGCTACCAGAGATACCTTGGTTCTGTTTTTCAGGTCCAACCTAATACAAGTCATTGTCAGTTGATTAACTAATTAACATATTAGTTAAATTTGTTTGGACACGTCTGACTTCTCAAAATCAGCCATTGCTGCTTGCATTCTTCTTAACAAAGAAATTCTTTAAAGAAAGAATTAACCTCTAAACTCTCTTCTCATTTTTAGATAGGGCTCTTTTGGGATGTAAAGGTTCATTTTTCCTTCTGTTTGGTCAGCACAACCAGAAGAACATTGCTATGTCAAGGTTGAAGTAGGTGGCTCACACATAGACACATTGTTATCCTACCCCCAGAGCAAGTCTGTACTTAAATTATTTGAGCTGCTGCCAATCACTATATCACTATTTATGCTAGAACTTAAAATGCTTTAGGGATAGAAGAAGTAACAAAAGGGGATGAACAGCAGCAGATGACATGCTAGAACACAAACTCTTTTCGAGGAAGGTTCCAACCATGGATCATGAACCCTGTCAGTCCATCAAGCAGAGGCAATTCCTCTCTTGTCAGAATATCCGTGTTTATTACATGAAACACTTGAGGTGTTTGTCTTCTGTGGCAGCCACTCTGTTTGCATACTGTATTTTAAATATTCAGAGGTAGCTGTAACCTTGCTCTTTGATACATAAGCAAACACAACAGTTAATCTTTCTCAACATAAACCTTCAGGAGCAGTTGCATTTCAAAGGATGTACAGGTGGGATTCTCAGCAACTGATGACTCCAGCTACCTTCTTGCATCTCCAGATGTGTTTCAGGTCATCCAGGAGAAATGGGAAAAAGACAACAATTCAAAATCTGTTTTCCAAGCACCAGCATATCAAATATTAATAAGGAAAAGACCCTTTCGTCTCAGAGTGTGTGAGCTCTCTCTTTGCTCATGGCATTCTCAGAACTATTTCTCTTCTTGTTGCAGCACCTCCCAGGATCCAGTCTGCTTCATTCAATAGTTACCAATCTAGAAAACATTTACACAGCACTCCTTTCTCTCCAAAATGGTTCAGAAAAATTATCTTTGTACCGCCACTGTAGTGGTATTGTAACTTCCTTTTGGAAATGCTTTCTCAAGAGGATATCGAAGGTAGTAAAGGTAGAAAGGGGTTATGATTTTTTCCTTTTTCCCTAGCCAGTTTTAGCCCTCCTTCTAGAAAACCAGAATGAGCATTCTACGAATCTTATTTGCAATATGTGAAATGCCAATTTTGACTTTGCAGGAAATGTTAAAAGCAAACCCCAGCTCTTCCTTAGTCGTGACACTAGATGGCCCCACGACTGAAGCAAACATCCTAGGAAATACCTGCTGGACTGGGATACTCTTTCCCAGTTCTACCCAGTACATTTCACAGGCTGGCAGATTTTATTTTAAAATAAAACAGTAGCTGATGATGCTATCTCAAGTGTTGAAATTAGCTGTGAAATGCCATGTGATACCCAGTGCTGTGTACAGAGCAGAGGGAGGTCTAACCTAGCAAAGGAATGGTGTGTAAAGAGGTAAATTGGTTTTGCATCACACAAAAAGCACCTTTGATTTTTGGAATAAATGATTCTCTACTATCAGAAGTCTGCTATTGTTGCTCTGTCTCCCAAGAGACCAGAAAGACTAGAGTAATGGTCTTTATGTATGTATATTTATTTTGCACATTTTTGGGGGTTAAAAACATCAGCCTTGGTCAGTAGTAGTTCCTTGGCATCTTTGTGTGCCGGCACAGGCAGAGAGCAGCCCAAGTCCTTGGTACAGATGGTGAGGCTCTGTCTGCAGTATGAGGAGGACAGAAATCTGCATTTGACATCTGCAGGCAGCAGATGACACTTGGGCTGGGCTTTTCCTTGGGGGTGGATGAGGATGCTGCTTGGTTGGGATAGAAGGGAGGGAAACTGGGGATGGAAGCAGGAGCCTGTGTAGCTTTACTGTGCAGTGCAATCAGGGGTGTGTGTGTGTGCTGTGCAATCAACAGAAATTGTTGCTCTTTCCCCCATCCATTAAGTGACACTCCTTCCTGTTCACACTGGGTCCTCACAAGTAATCACACAATCATAGGAAAGACAAAATACCTCAAGTTGGAGGGGATACATGAGGATCATGTCCAACTCCCAATGCCTCCCAACCTAAAAGGGAAGGGAAGTCATTAATTTACTCAAATGTGTGTTTGGCCATACCTACTTTCCCTGTGGTCACAGTTTCAAGTCCCAGTGAGGCAAACCAAAGGCAATGTGCTGATTTCTACAGCTTTCATTGTAGCACCTTCTGTTATGACCCAAAAATCCCAGAAGTTTTCTGCAGACAGTGAGCATATATGGCATGTTCCATCAGAGTAAGGCTTTATTCCATCATATTGCATGATTCTGTTTCCATAGTGCTTTTTCTTCTACTTGATATTGCATCTGATACTCTCTCAGATGAAGCTTCACTGAATCAAGAAAAGGATGTTTGGATGTTTTATGCTGCCTTGTTTTTATTGTCGAACCATATGTAAATGACTTTGTGTTCTCCAGTCTGTGCCAAGGCATCCATGGGACTGACTCCATGTGGAATTTCTTTATGTTGCATCCTGATTTTGGTCAGTCCTGTGTGAAAATCGTGCAAGTTTTGTGTTACCCCAATTCACTAATTCTTCCAGTGTCTGTGTTTCATTTGTTGTGTTTAAACATCGAGGCCTATGAAATGGGAGGTGTCAGCAGGTGTTACAGCTGGTCTTTGTAGCAGAGTCATGCAGATCCCAGACCTGCTCACCAGCCCCCCTTCTCCAGGCACTCAGAGAACAGGTTTCTGGTTGCAAGGGAAGGACACAGCGAGGATGGAGCACAAGGTTTCCTTGCACAGTCCCTGAAGCATTGAGGTCTGCAAGAGTCCTGCCCTGAAATTCACAGCAGTCTGGTCATGTTGGGAGCCATAACCATAGTAAGGGAAGTAAGTTATTTGTCCAACCCTAAAGTAATTTTCTCTTCTCTAGGAAAACGTTTCTACCCATCCACTAGCCCTGATAATGTGTAAGAAAAATTAGATTGAAAACCACTTTCCTTGTGTTTATTAACAGTGAGTTGTTTTACAGTTCTTACATGCTGTTGTGTTAATTTGTTTGTTTCCAGAGGCTACATTTAGATGTTGTTAACAGCAATAAAGAGAATATTACATTTGATCTAGAGTTCTGTCTTAATTCACAGGAGGAGATGCGAACAGAAGCTCGTCGGAAAAATCTCCTCATTCTAATTTTGCATTATTTAATGGAGGAAGGGTATGTTTTTTAAATAATAGTGCTCTACCCTTGTGGGGTTGTGTGTATCTGACCTGCTGTACTGCATCTTTCTGTCCCTCTGTTGGCTGAGTGGACAGTGTGGGCCTTTGGGTTGATGTGGGAAAGTGGTAAACTACCATGAGGTATCCTCGCAGTTTGCTTTGCTAAATTGTTTCAGTTTCTGAAACAAAAATTCCCTGTATAATTTAAAAATACTTTAGATCAACTAACAAAGCTTATTAAAGTAGATTTTATACTTCTATAAAAATAGGACTTTGGACAGGTTAAAGATACTATATGCTTACTAGTGCCATTGTTTGCTCCTTCTCTCAGAAATCAGAGTAAGATTATGACTGTCAGTTTTTTGATCTTTGTTTGTTTTGTTTTTAAATTGCCAGATATGTTGATGCTGCAAATGCTTTGGAACAAGAGACAAAATTAGGTTTACGTGGCTTTGAAGTTTGTGACAACATTGATCTTGAGACAATTTTGATGGAATATGAAAGCTACTATTTTGTAAAATTTCAAAAATATCCTAAAATTACCAAAAAAGTCCTGGACATTGGTATGTGGCTCTGTTCCAAAAAGAAAGCTTTTGTTTCCAAAGTCTAAAATGTGTATTTCCCTGTTATGCTCACAATCTTTGTCATGTATGTCAGCATTTAATGTTCCAACCCTTACAGTTACAGATCTGAAGTTCTAGCACACAAGGCACCAGAATTGAACCCTTCTGTTTTTCTTTCTTTCCTTATATAAAGGAACTAGAAGGTGGCATTTTTCTGTCTTTTGAAATCTGCTTTGTTATTGGAAGATGTCAGCTAAGCACAAAGCATTATGGCAAAGATATATTTATCCATTTTCTTCACAAAATGTAACTTGGAGAAGCCGTAAGAAAAACTGTGTGAGCATAAGAGATGAAGAGCTTGAAGGATCTAGGTTTGGATTACACATTAGGAAAAATTTCTTTGTGGGGAGGGTTGTCAAACCCTGGCACAGGCTGCTCAAGGAAGTGGTGGAGCAATATCCCTGGAAGGGTCCAAAACACATGTGGATGTGGCACTCAGGGATGTGGATCAGTGTTGGCCTCTGCAGGGGTGGGGGAGTGATTGGACAGGATGGTCTTAGAGGTGTTTTCCAGCTTAAAGAGTTCAGTAATTATTTGCTTGAAAAAGGCATGTACATCTAATACCTATGGATTGGTGGTGTTACAAAGAAGAAGAAAAGCCCTGCAGGGCAAAACAAAAAAGATTTGTTATGAGGCAAGAGTGATAATATATTATAAAGCATTTTTTTCACATCGTAGTCAAACAGAGCAGTAGGCAAGACTAAGTAAAAAAGAATTCCCAAAAAGCCACTCTTGGACACTTAAAAGCTCTCATTATGCATTTTTTGGTCAGTAAAGCTTCTTGGGCATGGAGCAGACTGCTATTACCTAAGACCAGATTTGTGACCATGCTGGCAGGGAGGCATCATCCTTTTTCCCTAAAGCATAAGCAGCCTCTTCTCCTGCACTGCACATAGTTTTCACCATGCCCTAAATTGTGCCTGTTGCCAGACCTGGAGATCTAAATAAAATCCTTGGTGTGGTGCTCCTTCCTACTGAATTCTTTGCAGCACTCTTGGCAAGTCCTACAGTAAAGGCTTGGTCATTTCCATGCTGAATTCCAGTTGGAGGTGTTGTAGATATACCCACAAGATTACAGGTTGCTCCATGGGCTCTGCTGCCCTTAAACACACCATGTTGCCAAGCTCCTTCAGGGAAAGAGCTGTTTGGGAAGGATTATTTTATGCAAGTGTGTGAGAATCATGAGGGGAAGAGCATTGTAAAGAGAACACTGAAAGGAGAGGTGTTTCGGAGCAGCCAGGGGCATGCTGGTAGCAATACAAACTCTTTGACTGTATGAGTGCACATCTGGGCTTTGTGAGTTTGACATTTTGTGGGAAAAAAAAAAAAAAAAGCTCTCATTTGACAGAAATTGTTTAAAATTATATAAATGCAAAAGATAATATAGTTTGATAACCACTATTGCAATGTGACATTTATTCTGTCTTGTTATGTTGAACTTGATTCCTCTTCAGAGGAGTAAGGCAAATTCATATTTCCCAATTCAGCAATGAAAAAATTATTAGCATTAAATAAGCATTCTGTGTGATATATTAAATTATTGCACTTAATCTAATTTCTGGTGGTGTCCGTTTTACTGTGAACATGATACTGGTTTTAAAATGTAAGCAGAGAAACCAAAGACTGAATGAGCTAAAATGTAAAAAGCTTGAAGGAAAAGCACTCTCACCGACACCAGTTTGTTTTCCGTAAGTTTTTGCAAGCTTGCAGTGCTTATACTCATGCTGTTCCTGTTTATGCATTATTATTATTTCCAAGGTCATTATTGTGTGTTTAAAAATATTTTAAAGGGAAAAAAAAAAGGTTTAAATTGCCCTCTTTTATATCCTTAATTATTTTCCATTTTAATATTAATTTTGCCTCAGCAGAAAATAAACAACAGCTGAGAAGTGGAGGAAGAGCAAGAAGGTGAGATATATGTGTGGGATGTTTTTCTGGGCAGAAAAAGTTTCCTAGTAAAAGCAAATATGCACAGAGGTTAAGATAATGCTGTGATACCAGAGGAGTACCAAAGCCTAGAGTCATGCTCCTGACTGTGTGGTGCATTTTTTCTGTATGTGCTAGAGGAAACTAGAGACTTATTTCCCAAATGGAGAGGCAGACAATTTATAGAGCTTCTGCAGTGTGGGTAAAGTGGGGTGGGTGGGGTGTTTGAAAAAAGTAAGCATTGAACTCTGCTGTGATTGAAATTAACGCCATAACTTCAGTGGAAGCAAAGTTAGCCTAAACTTTTATTTCAAAGCTTTGGGTTTTAGTCTTTTGGTACTTCGAAGAAAAAAATTCATTGACGTCTTGCATTTTTTTTTTTCTTTATTCTAGGACAGCAGCTTCTACTCAGAATGTAGCAAGGGTCAAACAACGATCAGTATCAAATACTTCACCTGGGAGTACAGCAGAACCTAAATCCTCCACCAAGGAGAGCCCCAGACAGGTTTAAACGTTTTATCTTGGCAGCAGTACAGTTGAAATTAATGGGATTTTGTTTGGGAAGTCTGTAGGCAGCAAGAGGATGGGACTTACACAATTAATAATTGTGCAACTAATGGGTTTTACTGATTTTGTCACTGAAGGATTATAGGTGCAAGACTTTGAGAGTTTTCTTGCCATGAGTTTGGGGGCAGTCACTGATAAAAATTAGAGGAAAAGGAGGCATATAATCCAACCTATACTCTGAGTGAAACTGTGATTGAAAGTAATCAGAGGGTTTTTTTTTTTCCATGAATACCAATATATTCATCCTTTAGTGCCAGAAAACAAAACAAACAAATAAAGAATGAAGAGGTGTCAGCTGTAAGCATCTTCACAGTGAATAAGTTGTTTGAGATTGAGGGAGTAATTTGGGTCTGTAATGTTTAGGTTTGAGAGTCTCATTTTGGTGAGATTGCTGTGAAATCTACTTTATTATCATCCCTTTACAGAGGGTGGACAGGAACAGGAAGTTGGTGGACAAGAACTGTGTCAACTGCAGCCTTTTTTTTAAGGGCCTGGCTATATTTCTGCATCAAGAGGAACTCTTCTCTGACCTATTCCTACCCCTAAAAATACCCCAAAACTTTGCCTTTTGGATTTTACAGCAGTAACTGCTGTGAAGTTGCTAAAACAGCTCCTAAAATAGCTCCTCATTTCTGAGTTGACATGCTGTGCCTTTTACTTGGCCTGTCATTTCCACTCTTCGTAAGAGTTGCTTCTTATGTAAAATGCAGTTTTCTGCTCAGTACAGGGAATAACTTCACTGCTGAGCTCCAGAGCCTTGGCTTTCACTGCTGTCACCAGTCAGGTGAAGTCCAATTAAATCTATAGTGGTGTTTAAATGATCAGTATTTCTCTTGGAACTTCATCTGGACCTGTGTGAAGAGAGGGAATGATACCTATCGTGTAATACCTTCAATTGATTTACTTGGCAACACGTCTGTTTTAAAAGGCATTTTTCTTTAGGATAGTGATGGTGCAGATTCTCTGGATCAATCTGATTTTGGCTTAAGCATCTCAGGAATCAGCAAAACTGGAGCAGACAGCTCTCACCCAAGAAAGGTTGGTGGAAACCTGGTATGTGGTTTCTCAGAGGAATATCTATGTGGGGAAGAAAAATCACAGAGGTTTTCAAAAATATCAAATGGTAGGGTTTTTTGTCTATTTTTATATAAAAATGTTTCTGTATAGTCAGCTGAAGAGTCAGTTTTATAATTTTGTATAAAAAGTTTTATACTTCCTTGCATAGGAGGCACTTTTTGCATTAAATACTATTTCAAACATACTCAGAGAGGAATATTTCTTTTTTTAAAACCCTGGTGATAAATAACTATGATTGAAGGTAAATTTTGAATTCCTGAATAAGGTAATGAAAGGCTCTGCAGTTAAATTATTGAATTGACTGAGTTGTGTGTTCTATCCATTGCTACCACAGTTTTTGGGGTCAATTTTTGCCATAATTAGGACTGTATATGCAGTAAGGAAACACACTGTTGTAATTGCAAGCAAAATTTGGTCCAGTGTATTTTTAAGAGTAGTGCTACTACTCTTGTGGCAATGCCTACAGCAACATTTTTTTTCTCCTTTAGGGCCAAATAATTGACTTCCGCAAGATGATTCAGGATGCTGTCAGAGTGTCACCAGATGGAATTCCCTTGAACAGCCTTAATTGTGATCCAGATCCATCAGTAAGTGTTTCTGTTCATATTTCCATCCAACCAATATGAAATTGAGTTTTGCCCTACCAGGAACAAAACAAAATACTGCAACAACGTTGTTTTTGTTCCAAAGTGCTAGAAAAGGCCTTGGATTTCTCAGAGGTGTATTTCCTCCTTGAAGGGACAGCCATACTTGATAGTGGTCTAATTTAATGACAGTTGTTTTTTCCAAACATGAAAGCAGGCAACAAATAAAAATGAGGCCTTAAGATAAAAAAAAAAATAAATTTGCAGACACCTGCAGAAGTTCTTGGGCTGAAATCCTGGTTCCTTTCAGCTCAGTAAGTCTCTAGCATTTGCCTCAACAACAGAATTTTGATGGTTGAGATAAGTTTTCTGTAAACACTGCAGACACAAGCCAGAACTTACATAGTGCATCCAGCTTTCATGGTGCTTGTCTGCCTGGCAACTTGCTACACTGGAAGAAACTATCCAAAAAGAAATTGTTACAAAACAGTGACCTACGGTTACATTTTTCACTCCTCTTAATCTATGTAGGGCATATTTAGGACTATAAATGCAATAAGAAAGTTGCTTATTTTAATGTTGATTAAGGTTAGATTCTGTCAGAGGAAAATATGACACTGCAAATATGGTTTACTTTAAAATTTGTATTATTACACATATTTCTACAACTTTTAAAATTGATAGTACTATGATGTATCAGTTTTTTAAAAAATACATAATAGTTTGCCTAAAAATACTTGCAGTCTGACAAGAACTTGTTTTTCTCTTTTAGGAACGATTATTGAAACCTCTTAGTGCTTTTACTGGCATGACTGGTGAGATGAGAGAACTTGCAGTGGTTGTAAGCAAAGTAAGAGCAGATCTCCATGTCAGTTGTAGAGAGATTTTAGTTATCTTTGTCATCTGGGAATGCTGTTTGTGTCTTCTTACTGTCACTGATAGTGCTCATTCTTGAATGTGCAAATTATTTTTCCCTCCACATAGCTCCCCAACAATTCATTTCTTTACAGGTAATGATATTTCTTTCTGATGCACAGTGGGAGGAAATAATTAAGTCCATTCCTTTCTAATGGGGAACAGGTAATTTCATCATGTTGTGCAGACTGTCATGGCTTTCTTCTTTGCTGCAAAAGAAAGTGCAATACTTAACTGGAGAGATTTAAATATATTAGCTAAAACCAACTATTATCTAGTGTTTTATCTAGCTGTGATCAGGTAGTGAGAAAAAAACTTGATTCCACCCCTCGGCTGAAGTTTCCATTCCAGGCATAGGGCTGTAGTCATTCTGTGATACTGGTGTGCCAGTATCACAGCAATATCTGAATTCTGAATGTATCTACTAAATAGCATCTACCAAAACTACTATTAAACCCTGGTATTCCTGCATGGTTTAGCAGCAGAGAATCATTTAGGTTGGGAGAGCCATCTCAAGTCAACAGGTCAGCACTGCCAAGCACTGCCAAGGCCACCACTAACCCATGTCCCCATATGCCATATCAACACGTCTTTTAAACTCCAGGGATGACGACTCCACCACTGCCCCAGGCAGCCTGCATCAAGGCTTGATAAACCTTTCCATGAAAGAATTGCTCCCAACGCAGACCCTGAGCCTGCCCTGGGCCAGCCTGAGGCCGTTCCCTCTCCTCCTGTCCCTGTTCCCTGGAGCAGAGCTGTCCCCCTGGCTGTCCCCCTGGCTGTCAGGAGCTGTTCAGAGCCACAAGGTCCCCCTGAGCCTCCTTTTCTCCAGGCTGAGCCCCTTCCCAGCTCCCTCAGCCTCTCCTGGGGCTCCAGCCCATTCCCAGCTCCGTTCCCTGCCCTGGACACGCTCCAGCCCCTCAGTGTCTCTCTTGTCCTGAGGGCCCAGAGCTGTCCCCAGCACTGGAGGTGCCTCAGCAGTGCCAGCACAGGGACTGGGGCTGTGTCACAGCCTGGCTGGGACAGCCCAGGGGCCACTGGCCTAGTACTTGCCCTGTGCCTTGCTTTTTACAGCCTGCATGATCTGCACTCCCTGTGCATTCTCACGTGGTGCAGTGGAGAGATGCTGTAACTGTGGGCTCTGCAAGCAGTGCACTCATCCCAGCACTGCCAGAGCAGCATCAATAATACACCAGGGCAGACTTGGGGATTCTTCCAGAATGGGCAGCTTGACCTCTGGTGGGAAGCACAGCATTGTCAGCAGCATTTTATTTAATTCCTGGGTTGAAGCATAGCCCAACAAACCGGCCCTGGTCTGCTGGGGATCCGTGGCTACAGCACACACAAGTGCTTAGCATCCACCACTTTTGGGTGAGTCATTCATCCAAAAGAATTCATAACACCACAGTGTTTGGTAGTATTGTGACTTTCTGGATATAAATATCATGAGTGGTATCAGCTTGAGTAAACCTGCTTATAATCGTCTTTCTAAAAAGGCTGGAAGACTTTTGCACAGATTTTTATATCTGTGTATGGCCGAAATTCTTGGTCTGCAAGTTTTGTATTTGATGTTTAGTAGAACTTAAGAAATGTCTTAGGAAATGTCTTTCCAACCTTAAAGTAAGAAAATTCTCATTTGTTTCAATTCCTGTCTGGTCTTTTATTTATGGTAGACCTTTAAAATAATGTTGTTTTTGCTGCTGCATTAACAAAAAAAAAAGCAATAAAAGATAGCTTTCAATTTGTTATTGTGTGTTTTTTGAATTGTGCTCCATTATGGTATGTTCCTAG
Source organism: Vidua chalybeata (assembly GCF_026979565.1). Taxonomy (NCBI): domain Eukaryota; kingdom Metazoa; phylum Chordata; class Aves; order Passeriformes; family Viduidae; genus Vidua; species Vidua chalybeata. The sequence goes on along the minus strand of NC_071570.1, from coordinate 2,334,414 downwards.
TTGCTATGGTAATCAACACTGTATAAATCAATACAAATAAATAGCATGTTATATCTATTTCATAACACAATCTAATTTAATTTGGAAACAGTTATGTAAGTCTCTACTTAATAGCAGAAATCTGATTCATCTTAATTCACTGTTAATAGACAGGGAAAGTGTAATCTACTCTATATAAATAATTTTTTTCTAATTGAATTAACTTTTCCCCTTGGATACAACCACATAATTTTTCTTCAGTCTGTGTGGAGTATTTTTGTTGGAGAGCAGAATTTATCCTGAGTATTTGTACTGAGGATGCGATATTTTTTGCAGAACAATTAGCCCCTGGAACACAAAGCTACAAAATATTATGAAGGCAAATGGAAAGATTCATAGAAGATTTGGAAAGTTTGATAAATTAAATTGAATGAAATTCATTTAATGAGTGTTTCAGGGCATAGACTTAATTACCATATATCTTTTGATAGACTCTTAGGGGAAAAATATCTTCCTGTTGCAGAGTTTCTCACAGCTTTTCTTGCAGCATATAAAATCTTGGATAGAGTGGAGTAAATAGAATTTTTTCACTGTTACTTGCAACACAAGAAATAACATAAGTAATAGGGATTGACATTATAATGGATAATAATGTAAGTAATAGGTGCAACCATAAAGTTACTGAGCATCAAGTTTTAAAAAAAACCAAAATATTTTTACATTGCACATGAGTGAGCTGTGGAAATTGTGACTATAAAATAAGCATGTTTAAAAGAGGGAAGAAAAATTCACTGAAGAATGAGTGTCAAAAGGTGTTTCAGCTGAAAGATTCAGATGTAATTTGAATTACTGAAGTCCATTGATGGGTGTAAACTTGAACCAATGTGCCACTACGATTACTTTTACTTTTTTTTTTAAACATCCAATACTTGTAGCAGTAGAGACAAAATATTAGGGTTGGTAAACCTTCTTATCACAATTGCTCTTGATATGTTGGTTGGTTGGTAAACCAAACTAACAGAAAACAGATCTGAAGAAGATCTGCTCAGCATCTACATTTGCTAGGATTACATTAGGGAAACTGGGGCCTTGAGGGGAAGTGATTGCTGTGTGTGCTTCCCTCCTGGGAGGTCCCTGGTACCTGGGGTTAAATAATACAGCCTGTATCACTTAACAGCACCGCTATTTTATCCCTGAGTCGATCCTTGTACTTTGCCAGAGTCACTACCCGACTGCAAAAGGAGTTTTGCTAACAAGATGTGATGTGTGTTGCAGGACATTTATCTCCATAAGCCGAACGTGAAGTGGGATGATATTATAGGACTGGATGCAGCTAAAAGGCTGGTCAAGGAAGCAGTTGTTTACCCCATAAAGGTAAGGTGCTAAATAGGTTTGGCAAAACCAGTGTTGGGCTCGTTAGCTTGTTTCCTTGCAATTACAGTGGTGTTTTAGGGTTCTCATTGTGTTAGAGCTGTTGGTGTTCCCGTTTCATGCCAGAACTATTCCTGTTCCATCTGAAATGGCACCTGCATTCTTCTACAGGAAAATTACCTTTCAATATTAATATTGTAAGGGTTAGGTCCGGTTCTTTGGCACCTTTGGCATTGTAAGAAGTGCTGGATTTAGCGTATATTAATTCCATGAAAAATGACTTACAGAAGAGAATGTCACTTGAAAAAAAAAAAACAAACACTGGAATCAGATTTCAAATAATAAATACAGCATTTTTCTCAGTACTCAGATCATACACGTCACATTGTTTTGGTGTGGTTTTATGCCTCTCTTCAAATTTCTTATGTTTCTTGAATGTGCTAGGAGCAGTGAAGATGAGGACTACAATCCTTTGGAGTTTGTTTTAGATTATACATTTTAAATATCTGAATTACTTTCCTACAGTATCCAGAACTGTTTACTGGCATTCTGTCCCCTTGGAAAGGATTATTGCTGTACGGACCGCCAGGTATGGAGATCTTTTCACCACATCTTTGTGTTTGTCACTGCTTCTTGTTTTATCCTGTGGATAAATCATCAATGTTAATTAGATCAGTTTGTTAAAAAAGAACACGTTCTGTACATAAATTAAAAGAAGAGAATGTTGGATGGTTATGTTAATCTCTGACACTCAAACCTGGCCTTTCTTGTGAGCCTTGGCTATTTTTATACCTGAATCTTCCAGAGACAGTACTTACACTAGCAATTCAGGGGAATGAAGACTCGGATCTCTGTTTTTACTCAGCTTGGACCTTTTTAATCAAGTTTGGCATGATCCTATGATATGTCAATAAATCTGCCATGGACTTAGCTCTGTACTGAAAAATGTCCTTCCTTTCTTCTGCTTTTAGGGGTTGTTTTGGGAATGGGGTGGAAGCTTTGCCTTCTTCTAGCTGTGCGTTTTCCTTGTTAGTGCAGCTTCCCTGTTCCCATTGCCCCACTTTGACACCAGGATGTGGCTGGAAGGGGGCAGAGGGCACAAGAACCACCTGAGTCCGGTTGCAGAGCATCTCTCTGCAATGAAATCCATTTGTTCCTGTGAATGTTTAGGTGTTCCTGCCACAGAAGACATCTGACCATTTCAGCATGCCCTACTTCAGGATTTGGAGAATCTGCATTTGCAGTTGTGTATTACCTGACTTTCTCCAACAATCCTGAAAGGGCCACAAAATATTATTAGGGCTGGAGCCCCTCTGCTCTGGAGCCAGCCTGGCAGAGCTGGGGCTGTTCAGCTGCACAAGAGAAGGCTCCAGGGAGAGCTCAGAGCCCCTGCCAGGGCCTCAAGGGGCTCCAGGAGAGCTGCACAGGGACTGGGGACAAGGCATGCAGGGACAGCACACAGGCAATGGCTTCCACTGCCAGAGGGCAGGGACAGATGGGATGTTGGGAACTGGGAATTGCTGGCTGGGAGGGTGGGCAGGCCCCAGCACAGGGTGCCCAGAGCAGCTGTGGCTGCCCCTGCATCCCTGGAAGTGTCCAAGGCTTGGACAGAGCTTGGAGCAGCCTGGGATAGTGGGAGATGTGTCTGGTCATTGCACCACGCAATGGCATTTAAAGGTCCCCTTCAACCCAAACCATTCTGTGAGTTTTTACTGGTTTTACCTGACTGGTAGTAGGATGAGGGGAATTTATTAAAAAATTCACATTTTATTCCTTTGGAGAGTGAATTTCTCAAACCCTGTTGTTTGTAGGTACTGGAAAAACTTTGCTTGCAAAGGCTGTTGCCACAGAATGCAATACAACCTTTTTCAACATATCTGCATCCACCATTGTCAGCAAATGGAGAGGTGATTCAGAAAAACTTGTCCGGGTAAGAATTCCTCTCTCGTTCATTATACTTTAACAAACATCACGTTCCCCCTTGAAGAACCTGGGTTCAACACAGAACTGGAAACAAGTGTTCCTCTGATACTCATAATCTTTCCTGATTTAGACAAAACATGACTTTGATTATCCTTAGTTCTGAAAGCAGGAATAACATCACTTATGCAGAAATCTTGTAATGGATTCTTGCTGTGCAACTTCAGTTCTGTAATGTAAGATGGAGTAGATGTTCTGAAGGCAGCAAAGATCATTGACTGCCTGATCAGGAGTCAGACAATCAGAGTTCTAAACTAGTGTGTGCTTAGTGCTCTTCAGAGCACTGCACATCCATTTTGCAGGGGTTGGTTCCTAGGCACCCTGAAAAATGTAGTTTAGATTCCCAAAATCCTAATTGCTCTTCTTGGCACGAAATGGGCAAAGAACTCCCTTGTCACAAAGATCTTCCAGTCAAATGCAGATGTGATGTTGTTTCAAGGAAGGTAGTTTGCTGGCCAATGGGTAAATGCATTTTTGTGTATAAACTAGCAAGGAGTCTGCATGGCTCAGCTGTGGTACAAAAAAATTCAGGGGTTCAGGTGTAGAATCTTTGTCCATCTGAATCTCTCCATAACATCCACCAGCTCACTGGAAATCCACAAGCCCTTAACCTGCCTTACCCTCATCTCTTGGGCTGCACTTCAGGTAAATGCAGAGCTCTTGGAAACAAATAACCATAACAATCTGTTCTTTGCAAATGGCATTGTTTGTCTCTCTTGAATTGTAGGCAATGGCTGCAGCACACTTACTCATCCTGCCTCCTTTGTCCTTTAAAATTGCATATTTTTCTTCTGACATTCCTTTTCTCTCTTACTGATTCTCTTGACATCTGTCTCAGTAGATTCCTGGAATTTTCTTTTCTGGCAGGAGTATGTGGGGACAATCTGGTTTCTGCCACCATGATAGAGAAGGCTTTTGTGAACATGCTGCAGCACATGCATTTATATTGAATTTGTGGCATTTTACCCTTAATTAAACTTATGGCAGAATCAAAAAATGAAGTAAGAATGTGGATCAGGAGAGCTCTAAGAAAAGTATTGTGTGAATTTTTATCCAAAAAAAAATGTGGCTGGTGAAGGGGAAGTATATATGGGGTTTGTGGTTATTTGGAGGCATATCCTCTCATCCTGTTTTGCTCAGTTCTACACTGCATTTCTGTGATTTTATGTTTATATATTGTATTTCTAATAAAATTGTATACTGGTCATGGCTTACTTGTTACTCTGGGCAAATGACTTAAACCCTGTGTTTCATGCTCAAAGTGATGAAAATAATACGTATCTTTTAAAGTATTATTTTTTCAAGTGTTCAGATTTAAAAGTGCTGGACTAATATTGATAGTGATACTTATCTAAAAACTCAAAAAACACTTTACTTAAGAAGAACTGACAGTGTTTTCTTACTCTTAACACAGACCTCTCCATGTTTACGGAAAATTAGATGAAACTTTGTTCTCCAAAGAGCAGATCCACATTTTTTGTTTCAGCTTTCAGTCCATTTTTTAAATTGTGATTGTTCAAGCAATTTATGTTTGTTTTGATCAGGAAAAAAAATGAGTGCTTGATTCTTATCAAAAGAATCAGTGCATTTTCTTTCATTATGCTTCAGCTGACCTGCATTTTTTTTCCTCAAATCCTTATTTAAAAAAAAAAAAAAAAAGTACAAATGGAACAACAACAAAAGGCACATGTTTAATCTCAGTAACAATTTAGGAGTTCCCAGAATCCTCTGATGGATCATTTTCTTCTATCCCATTATTCTCAGGGTACTCTGATAGGATTTAGACAGAAAGATTTACACATAAAGACAGGATTACAAGGCTATGTTCTTTATATCTCCTTTACAAACCTCTCAGATTTTGAGAGGATTCAGGGACCCTTAGCCTACCCAGAGCTTTTTTCCAGCAGAAATCCCTTGGGATGTGGGTGCTGTTAATTTAACTTCCTTGCCAGTTCACTTCAGTGCCTTCTTGTGTTAGTTTCTCCTTCATATTTACTCTTCTCTCTGACAGGTGTTGTTTGAGCTCGCCCGGTACCACGCTCCTTCCACAATTTTCCTGGATGAGCTGGAGTCAGTTATGAGTCAAAGAGGCACTGCTCCTGGGTAACTGGTGGGACCACTCTGGGATTAAAAGAGAGAGGTTCCGTGGTTGTGTCAGTCACAGCTGACAGCTTCTGTGAGAATTAGCAAGGGGCTACAGGGACAGCAAGAGGGAAGGAGGTGCAGGGCTTTATAACCAGTTGCGCTGTATTTTAAAGGGATTTGAAATAGAAATAAAGGGCAATGGTGAGGGAAACAGCAGGTGAACTGCTAGTGGTAAGTAAGAAGCATTATTTTGTGACACTTTGAATATAGGCAGAGCAGAGTAATAGGGAGTGTACACAGTGGAATGGCGTTTTCATTAGTGACAGATTTTGGTGGCATTCTCAGGACTTCCCATTGCAGGACTGGGAGTGTGTTGTTACTTGAATCCAAGATTCAAGACAGTTTATACTTAAAAAACACATTTAAAAAGGTTAGGGATGGGAAAGAAGCCAGAGAAATATAAAAATATTGTTACAACCATTAGGAACCCATTACAGGGGATTTTATGTACAGTGAATTACATGATCACTTTACATGTATTATATTGTATATCTATATTGTTTGCTTACTATTTGTAAATACAGTATGCCCTACTGTAAAGATGCTACTTGTAGTCCTTTTCACTTAATAGATGCAAATTATGAGCCAAATTGGTCCTTCATATGTACATTTAAAAGCTCTCATTAACATCACTGGGTTATATATTCTAATAAGGACTTTTATCCTAGATGCTGTACTTATTTTTACATGTACTTATTAAATACTGACTTGGCATTGATGTTTGAATGCTTTTCAGAAATAAGTCATTAAACCTGAACTGCAGCCCTTACCATCTAAGGTCCTGATGTTTTCCCTGGGCTTGATCCAGGAGTTTCCAAGAGCTTCACATCTGGAACCAAGAGTTCCAGCTGGTTTTCTGCAAAATAGATTACCTGTATTGAGGCCAGAGTTCCTGTATTGTGGCCAGAGTTCTTAGTACTTTGCTTAAGTTCTCCTTTTTTGAAGAAGGATCCTTTCTGTGTGGTCTCTGCCCCTTTCTAAAATCGTATCAGTATGGTGTACTTTTCTGTTTTCTTTTGATAGAACATCTTGCAAAATTTTGAATTCAGTAGTAGTTTTATTTTCTTGTGGCCACCTCACATTCACTCACAGAAAAATGCTACCCTGAAGAGGTAGGTGTACCAGTTGTTTAATGGCAACTATCACATTATAAGAATTCCCTGCTATAGATCAATCAATCAGTCAATCAATCAGTTGGAGCCCTAGCTATTTTGCAGTAAATGTTGGTCTTGCGTGGAGATTGACATGAAGAAAAAAACAAATAAATATTTTCTTTGGATTCAGTAATAGTGAATTCTCCTCACTTTAATGCACTGAAAAGAGTCCATTTAAGTAATCATTAGAAAGCTTGATTTTAATGCTTAGATGTTAGCTAATGGAGCTTAATCATGCTTTGAACTGGGGCAAAACTGTGACAAGGGCTCAGTTGCTGTGAATGACACTGTATAAATAAAGATGATTAATGCACTGAGCAAATAATATTTCTCTGAATCTTGGTAGTGGTGAACATGAAGGAAGTCGGCGGATGAAAACGGAATTACTGGTGCAGATGGATGGCTTGGCCCGATCTGATGATCTTGTATTTGTTTTAGCAGCTTCCAATCTGCCATGGTAAGAGATCCAGAGAGTACATTTTTGAATACATTTTCATGAGCTTCTAAGCACAGATAAAGATTTTATTTAGACTTCTGCAGAAAAAGCCTTGATATTTGGTTAAAGCATTTAAAGATTAATTTGGAGCTTTTACTTTTAAACTCTTCAATTCTTGCTATTTGTGTCACATGAGAATAATCCATAATGAAGTCAACATATGCTGGTTGTACCAGCTGCTAATATTTAAAATGGACTATTTGACTTTATAGGCAAGTTATTTACCATGTTTAAGCTAAGAAGGGTTTTCAGCCTGGAGCTGTAAGGTGCTTAAAACATCTGGCACTTAGAAGGATACTCCATAAATAGGAATGTTGGATTTTATTAGTATCAAATGTGACTTTGAAAAGTTGAGGGACAAAATTCTCTAGTTTCTTCAACACAATTTAGTACAGAAGAAAAAACAGTTTAAGACTGGAACTGTGGAATTTCATCAGGATGTGTATTGGGAACAAGACAAGTTGGAGAGGATAAGGAAGAGAGGTAACATTTGTAGTGTAACAACTGCGGGTGCTCAGGAGAGGAGCTGCTGATCCTCACAGCACTGAGATCTTTCTGGATACCCTTGTTCCAAAAGGCACATGGACCTAAGTGGGTCTATTCCCCTCTCACATGGAGAAGAGCACAGGCTTGGGTCAGAACACGAGAAGACAGCAGTCCTGTGTCCAGGGAGCTTCAAGCCATGCTCTGGGAGTCATTTGTTGGAGCCCAGTGGGAGGTGTTCCTGGAATGATCTTGTGTGAGTGGCAGTTCAGCAGCATTTCAAGTGGCAAAACTTGAAATTTGACTTAAAGGTGCTTTGTTTAGTGAGATGACACTTGCTCAGCTCTGCAGTGTGACAGACACAGAGCAGGGCACCTAAAACCAAAACCAGCCTCTCTGGGAGCCAGAGAGGGCTCTGCACCCACAAAGCCACAGGCTTCATTTATGGACTGTTTTTCAAGATGAGTGTTTTTTGGCTGACTCTTACAAAGTTGCCATGAGGACAAATGTTGGAAAAGCCTCTCTTTGTGACTGGAGAGCTCTGGGTTGTGATCAGCAGACTGTTGGGAGTGTCTTGAGTCTGAATGTCACTGGCTGTGTAACCACAGCTGCTTCCTTTTAAGTACCTATAATAAGTCTAAAGTCCTAGAGCATATATTATTTTGTACATACAACTGCACATTTTGGTTGTGCATATCACCAAATGTTCTCTCACAAAGTAATATTTATTCCTCTTATCAGCTGATACTTTATTTGACAAGAGGAATATTTTATTCCTCTTGTCAGCTGATCCCCTTTTTGTCAAGCCTGGCTGAAAAGGTCCAGGGAACAGGCAGATAGAATTAAACAACAGAAGAGGAGTTTTTGCCTGAGAATTGAGGCTTAAAGGTAATATTTTCAATCAGTCCCATATGGCAGGTAAGCCTAGCTTGTCTTGTCCAGGATTTCCAGGCTCATTAAATGAAAGAATGGCTGTGTGAACACCTAAATAGAAGTTGCATAGAAGTTAGCTGTACTAAGTTAGGCTGGTCCTACCCTGGCCCAGAAGTGTGAGTACAGAGCCACAATGGGCTTTTTTTTTATAGCCATAACAGCAAAGTCTGTGTGTTAGTTTCAGGGATTTATGTCTTGGACAAACTCATGAATCTAAATCAGTGCAAATCCGCCCCATTTTATTACAGTATCTATATAAAAGGAACTGAGCTGAATTTGATTTGTGTTCCAGTTGTGTAAGAAAATGCTGAAAAAAATAACTGCTCTCTGTGTGAACAATTAAGTTTGAAAGAGAATTAATACAGTATTAATACTTTTGTCTCTTTGTTAATAATACGCTGTAAATGTTTACATTATTGCAGCATTGTTGCCCTTTCAGAAGAAGCCCTGAGCAGTGCATTGCACCTGTGGTCTCTTAAATTATCTTGTGAGATAATTATCCATGCAGAGAGATTTTTGTTTTGTTACCCTGTATCTTCTTACACAATCAATAAGCTTTCTGGGAAGTTGCGTAAAATACACAGAATTCAGTTTTAAGTATTTTGCATATTTGATTTTTGATCATTTTATAATACTGAAGTTCTAATTTCTACAAAATTGCTTCCTTGAAACATCCAAAATGACAGCCTTTTCTTAAGGCTGAGACAAAATGACCAGGTTTCTGTTTTGAGGGACCTGCCCTGAAAGAAGGCAGGCAGTGTGTTGGAACAAGAGTGTCAGCTGGGGCATTCAGTTTTGCAAATTTTATACCTGAGACTGTAGAACTTCCTTTTGGACTTTCTCTCTTGTCTGGTGGAAATGTGCCTACCACACAGAAAATGCTTTAAGAAGGGGCTGGGCAAATGCTTAGAAAGATGTTTGAGGGGGATGGAAAGCCTGATGAAAGCCTCGAGGAATTTTGGATTATCTGCCTCCAGAGAGGTCATCAGGTTTTAAACCTCTTTTAGAATCCCAACTATATATTTACAGATTATTTTTATGAGTATTAGGTGACATTTAGCCCTACTGTCAGACCTAGACTTCATCTCCACAGGAATATTTCATAACAAAATTTCAAAATACCTACTGCTACCTAGGTTGTGGCTTCACAGCACCGCCCTGTGCTCTTGCAAACATTTGTTGTTAAGCTGGATTTCAAGAGATTTGTTTAACATGGATATTTATTGATCAGGGAAAAAAAAAGTCATACCAAGCTGCTTTTAGAAGAATGAAAAGAAGCCTAAACAAAGCTCTTTACACTGTCCTAAGCTGCACTGCAGCTATTGATCTTCCTCTTCAGCCTGTGCTTGCTGCCCAGCTCTGCTTTCTGCTGCTCATCTGCAAGGTGTTTCTATTAACAAATTACTTGTTGAAATGATTGAATGTAATTAAATAAAAGCCTTGTTAGTGAAGTAGTAAAGAGATCCTTAATCATGTAGTGAATGTTTCCTAATGTATCAGCACATTTAATTCAGTTTTAATTGCGGTGCTATTTTTTCTCACCCTCACCCTCAGGATGGGTGAAGTTGTGGTGCACTCCGATAGATTCTTACCTTCCAACCCAATCCATTTTGTGAATCTGTGATGCCTCCTAATGTTAATTGCAAAAAGCCATCCATCTTATGGATCTGTAGAGCTTTGTTTATCTTTTCGTGAGCATCTCTCAGTACTTCCATTGGCTGTTGTTTCAGAGAATATTTTGGTTGGCTCAGTGCTTTGCATCCTGCTCTGGTTAATGTCACTTAACCTTGCATTTGATCACTGACAAAACAATTCAGCAACAATCTAAACACTCGAGATAACAGAAACATTGTTTCTTTATTTCCCTCTTCAGCCAACAGGTCAGTATAACCTTCTGGATAAACAGAATGAAAGAATCACAGAATCACAGAGTGGTTTGGGTTGGCAGGCACTTTAGAGCATATCTAGTTCCACTCTCCTGCCACGGGCAGGGACACCTTCCATTGGACCAGGTTGTTCAAGCACCCTGGTTTTGAACACTTTGGAGATGGGACAGCCACAGAGCAGCTGTGGCAGAGCTCCTCTGGGCAGAGCAGAGAGACTTCTGTTGGAGACTTATTTACAGAACATGGCTAAGGGTGCTCATGAAACAGTGTTCTTGGGAGGCCTGAAGCAGAAGGGGTGGTGGAAAATGTCATTTGGAGGATTTGCAGGCTATTTGCAGAGGCTGGCTGTGATTGTCCTTGACCTGCAAAGGCTTTTTAGAGTACCTGTCTGGGCACCTCTAAAACCCTGAGAACTTTTGCCCTCTTTACACAGATGATGTTAATGTGGGTATTAATATGTGTAAATAACAGCAAATGGTTATCAGCCAGAGTAATTATTTCCAGTCAAGTAAGGCAATTTTAAGAAGTTGAGCTTAAAAATACATTTGGAAGATGAAAGGAGACTAGCATGGTTCTTTGTCTGTGCTGGGTGAGACCCTCTGTGAGAGGCATTGCACTGAATATTGGACAGCACCTGAAGCAGTCAAAAAATAATAATATCAATATAGCAATAACAATAATGTCAATGTAGCAACAGCTGTTGATTAACAAATTCTGGTATTTACTTCTGAGGCCTTGATTACAAACACAGGGGTGGATCTGAGTGAATTCCTGTTGTCCTTTGGGCTCCTGGTTTTCTGATTTTTGTGTTCATTGTTTGGATCAGCGCATGTGGAACAAGGTCTGGCAGTCATCTCTGTGGGGATTTGGGAGTCCATGTTTGGGTTTTTTTTTATCATGTGCTATGCCATAGAAACATTTGGCATTAAAAAAAACAAGTACAAGTCACCAAAGGTGACAGAAATCAGCTCTGGTGTTGGGCTACAAATCCATCTTGAGTTGGCTTTGAGCTCCCCCTGAACTAAAAGGGAGTTTCCTTTTAGAAAGAAACTCCATTTGTTGCTGTAATATTGACTTTGCTGGGAAAAATATTTCACTGAGGGAATTGGAGATAGGTGCAGGTTTATTGAAGTGTATCTGCAGTCCCAGGTTGCAGGTACAACCCTCCAGCAGCTGGTTCCTCATGCTCAGCCAGCACATGTGGAAATGATGCTTAGGGCTTCTGTTCTTCTGCCTGCGCAAGAAACTTTGAAATGAGTTTCCTGTGGACGAGATTTTCTTGACAGGTATGAGGACTAAATAATATTTTAAACTGGAATAAGGAGTCTGTGACTGAATGGGGCTAGTAGAGAAAGATTGGTACAGGACCTTCTTCTTACCTTTTTTTAGCCAAAAGATCAGAACCAGTGTTGACGTTGACAGAATCAGAGGTTTTGGCTCACTGACACATTTATCCAGCATGTGCATCCTGCACATGATATTTTTCATAAGGATAATGTTTTATGTGGCTTTTTTAATAATAAAAATATAAATTAAAAAACACAAACAATTAAACAAGATAGAAATAATATAAACAATTATTTATAATTTGTATTGCAGGAGGAGTCTCAGTTTGGTGTCCTGTTCTGCCATAATATACGGCCTCACATCCAAGACCTTCAGTCTGGATTTAATACCTACTGAGCATCCCTTACTAACTAGCAATTAATTAGTCCTGAGAGTGCCCCAGACAGGCAATTTGTAGTGACTCCTTAATAGCAGAGGGGGAAAGGGAGAGGTTGTTGCTGATGAGACATTGCTGCAGATGAGTACCACGGCGAAGGATGGAAACTGCAACTTCTGATTGTTATTGTTAGCATCGCCGTCACAAATAGCATATCACTGAGCAGGAATACACTGGGTAATTCACCTCTATTTTTTTTTTTTTTTTTTGTGGGCACAGCTACAGGCGAGACGTGTCAAAGCCACGTCTCCACTTGGAGACGCGCTGAGACGCTCCCTGTCCTCCTGTGCTTGCAGGGAGCTGGACTCTGCCATGCTGCGGCGGCTGGAGAAGAGGATCCTGGTGGACCTGCCGAGTGAGGAGGCACGGCGGGTGATGATCCAGCACTGGCTGCCCCCTCTGAGCGGCAGCGGCGGCGTGAAGCTGAGGACGGATCTGGATTACAGCCTGCTGAGCCAGGTGGGCAGGGCTGCAGCTGCTCCTGGGCCACGGCACCTGGGCGTGCAGGCACTGCCACGCGCAGAGCTGGGCACCACCGCAGCTCACCTGAGGCTCCAGCCATGGGGGGACACGGCTGGGACGTGGGGCTGAGCACGGCGCGCACGCACGTGGGAATCGCCGGCTTCGCGCAGCTCTGCCTGCAAAATGGTGTGTGCTGGCCCTCTCTGCTGGGCCAGCTTTTCAGCCTTAAATACAGGGAGATATCCAGCAACAGCAGATTTTATCACTGCTCTCGCCAAGCTGGGAGCGCTTCCAATTCATCAGGGTAATGAACAGTTAATTGTGTAGGGAGGGCTTGTCACAGCTCCACTGCTGCGGCAGAAAAAAGAGCATTTGGCAGCGAAGATACCCAGATTCCTTAATGTAGCCCTTTGTCACATCCTGGATTATTTGGAAACAGAATCCTAGAATGCTTTGGGTTGCAAGGGACGTCAAAGATAATCTTGTTCCAACTTCCGTCTCTAAGCAGGAGCACCTTCCATTAGCCCAGGTTGCTCGAGGTCTCAGCCCTTAAATATTTTACTTTACCCAGCTGAGATTCCTACATCTGTTTGCAGAGACAATACTGTTCAGTTCTGGGTTCATAAGGAAATACATTTATTTTATTAACTGGAAAGCTGAGGATGGACTCAGAAAGGTGGGGTTTATTTCACCTACAGAAAATTGGCATTTAGTAAGAAAATGCCGGTATTTTCCTTGGTCTTATGAGGTATTGTAGTCATTCAGAGAATAACAAGCTACATAATTTTGAGGGGACAGTACAAAAAAAAAAAAATTAGATTTGTGTGTGTTTCTGTGTGTATATAAATGTGTATTTCAGACAGCAATCGACTTCACGAATATTTATATAAATACATACAGAATATATATGCCTGCAAAATCCATTTATGTCTGATTTATCAACTGTAATGTATCATTCTGATCCCCTTACAGGAAACAAATGGATACTCTGGCTCAGACATAAAACTCGTGTGCAAGGAGGCAGCCATGAGACCAGTGAGGAAAATATTCGATGCTCTTGAAAATCATCAGCCAGGTACCTCAGCTCTGAGCAGAGAATCTGGCCTGGGAAATGCTGATTTCCTGCTGTAACTCTTGGAATGAACATTCTAACTCCAGCAGGTGGAGCTCTGATAATCTGCCTGGGAAAGTTTTAAAATCGACAGTTCCAAACCCTGTTAAATTTCTAAAAATCAGGGCTTCTTTTAAAGCTGTCATTATTTGTGCTCTCAGCATAAATGCAATTCTAAATTTATCTCATTATATTTATTCTGTTGTTTTCCTACATTAAGTGTTGGACTAGGAATGGACATAAAATAATGTCTTTTGGTAATAGTAACAGGGTTTATTCAATTCTATTGTCTTTAGGTAACAGTAACTTGCCCATGATCCAACTGGACACAATCACAACAGCCGATTTCCTGGATGTGATCACCCACACCAAGCCATCAGCAAAGAATCTAAGCCAGAAGTACACAGCTTGGCAGAGGGAATTTGAGTCAGTCTGACAGGAAAAAAAAAAAAAAAAGAAAAACCCCAAAATCAAAAACCTCCAAGCCATTTGCCATCCAGAGTGGCCTCCAAAGGATCAAATGGTGATGGGGAAGGAAGTGCTGTGACAAAATGCAGTGACAAGTGTCAGAGGGAAATCTTTACTTTCAAAATGCAGGGGTGGGTGAAGGGGTGATGGTTATTCTTTATTCAAAAAAAGTTCTTATTGGAATTAATGTGATGGCACAATCCTATGCAACAAAGCCTCCAGCCTTAATTTTATGTATAAAGACTTAAAAGATTGATTGGTTCTCAGTCTTTATTCATGACAGATTTTGGGTAGAACTGGAGCAACGTTTAAAAGCAGATAGGCAATTAGTGTAACTCTCCATTTCTGACACTCTGTCGAGCATCCCAGTCAGTGTCGCTTTCCCAGCAGAGACCTGCACCCTTCTTAATGAAATACAAAATAGGAGTTTTCAGTGAAATTCAGGACCTTAGCAGGGCATGTAAATTTGGCTGGTTTGTCACTATTTTCAGCTGAGTTCAAAGCCCTGAAGCGTGTTATTGTACTGTTGGGTTATTGCCAAGGTGAAAAAGGCAAGAAATTAAAGAAAAACTGCAGAAAATCAGCACATTTAGGATAATTAACTAGAAACTATATTGGTAACCCAATGCTGGTTACCCTGTATTGGCTACACAGTGCTGGCTTGCAGCCAGCCATAAAGCAGAATTGCAGAACCCCAGGATGGGTCAAGTTGGAAGGGACCAGAGGGGGTCACATCTGACCCCACCTCCCTGCTCCAGCAGGGCCATCCCAGAGCACAGGGCACAGCACTGTGTCCAGAGGGCTCTGGAATATCCCTGGTGAGGGAGACTCCACCCCTCTCTGGTCTCTGCCCAGGGCAGAAGTTGTGCCTCCTGTGCCGGGGAACTGCTGGGCTCAGTCCCTGCCCGTGGCTCTGGTGCCATTGCTGGGCCTGGAGCAGAGCCTGGCTCCTGCTCTGCCCCTTCCTGCACACAGGGACACGCAGGGACAGCCAGGGCTGAGGGCCCTCTCACAACCTGAACAGCCCCAGCTCCCTCAGCCTGTCCTCCTTAGATGCTCCAGGCCCGTCCCCAGGTGTGCCAGCCTCCCCTGCCCGTTTGTGCTGCAGGGAGCTGTGCAGGGCCCTGCCGAACATCCCCATGCTGGACTGTCCTGCTCGCACATGTGGCCAGGTGAGCAGTCAATACTGCCACTTGTCCTGCACGCTTGTCATCAGAAATTCCAACGTTTTTTCAATTTTTGTCATTTTTTTCAGGCTCCAGGTGCTATCACTGCCCTCTCTCACCCTCCTTCTTGCTCAGCAAGACACTTCCCCTCCATGCAGTTCTCAGTTTTCCTTGGGATGGTGTGTGTCTGCATTCCAAGCACCAGGCACCAGGGTTGTGCATGCTTTCCAGCATATTCCAGGACCTCTGAGGCACTGACAGTCCCTTTTAATTCCTGCATCAGTCACACACTGGGAGTCTCCAAAGGGAAATGTCTTCACAGGATTTTGCTGATACATCTCCCACCTCCTTCACCTGTGACCCCAGGCCACAGAGCTCCCTTACATCCATCCTTCCAAGCAGAAACCAACAGGTTCAGAATGGCACAAAACCCAGATGTGTGAATTTATGCAAAACTGAAGCTGGCAGAACAAGGGCCCACAGACACTATCTAAAGATGGCTTCTGTTCATCAGAGGTCTCTTCTCCCAGGCAGAAAGTGTCATCATGAAACAACCTCAAGTTGCACCAGGGAAGGTTCAGGTTGGATATTTGGAATTAGTTATTCCTGGGAAAGATTGTCCAGCCCTGGCACAGGCTGCCCAGGGCAGTGGTGCAGTCTCCATCCCTGGAGGGATTTAAAAGCCTGTGGATGTGACACCTGGGGATGTGGGTCACTGGTGGCCTTGGCTGTGCTGGAGAATGGTTTGATTCGATGATCTTAGACAACTTTTCCAGCCTAAATGATTCTGTGATTTATTCTTGTGTTTCCGCTGCAAAATCTCCTCCATCCACCCATTCTGTTCACCCACCCTGACAGTCTAAATCTGAACGTAGTAACCACCCACCAAGGGAGGCTGCAGAGAGACACTGTCACATGTGAGGAATTCACTCATCACCATGGTTTTGTTTAACAAGAACGAGCATGGCTCATTAACACAAAACTGTATTTTCAATAAGGTTAACACTCCAGTAATGCATAATTACAATCTAATAATTTAACACACAGGAGCACTGTAAAACAACTGTAAAGGACTTTGATTATTACAGTTTGCAAATGGACCAGAAAAGCCATTTACCATCATTACAAAGTTGGTTCATATTGGGGGATGTAGTGCATAGGAAAAGCATTGCACGCTACAGAATTAAATTTCATTTTACAGCTCTACTAACCAACTGTAAAAACTGGAATCTGTCCCCATGGCTTGTGAAGGATTTTTTCCATAACATTAAAAAGAAACAAAAAAATCCCCAACAAAAGTAAAATTTTGCAACTGTAGCATTAATAGGACCCTGCTGAAGCCTAATTTTAAAAAGTCACAGTCTCTAAAGCATTTAATACCAGAGTTTTGTTTCTGTATCATTCTTTTTAATAACAGGATCTAATTAAAACATCTGTAAAATGCTGACAGTTTTTAATTTTATGTAAAATCTGAAAAGCATATAACAGGATCTGCTCTAATGAAAGACAGCCACAGTAGTTATTATTAAGCAATGGTGATATTTTCATTTAAGAGTCACTTCTAAACATGCATAATCTCTACCTTTAAGTCAGAGCAGAGCAGAGACATCAGTGAAATCACTACAGGCCACTGAGGCTCTGTTGGTGTTTGAGCTTTATTTATTCGAGTGTTTTCAGTGCATGTTTTCAGTTCAGCTTATTCTGCAGAAGCTTTCCAGACGACGCTCTTCATCAGGTATTCTTTGAAAAGTGAAAATAAGAAAACACTGTCCTGTGTGTGTGCCTGTGCTGGGCCCACATGGATCCCCTGCCCCTCACAGCCCAGGGTGGTTTCTGATGGATTCTGATTTCAAGAATTAAGGAAATGGTGTGAAACAGATGTTTCTTCAAGCTACCTGTTCCCTTTCTCACAACATCTGCTTCAGGATATGTTCCACTGCCTCTGGGAAATTCTCACAGGTTAAGTAGGGAGCCGGGTTGATTTTGTCTTCATCTGCTGGACGGTATTTACCTGTAACAGATTAACACAAAGATCCCTTTTACCAAACTCCTCCAAGTACCTTTTTTTTTTTTTTTTTCCTTGAAAATTATAGCCTTGTCATAGCAGTACCAACCAGGAAAATGCCCATTTGGGCAAAAAACATCCCACAAGGCTTCCCTAAACAAATACTGAGCCCTACTGGAGATTCCTCCAGGGGCAGCTCTGGATCAAAACTAGTGTTAATTGCACTGGTTCACTCCGGTGAACTGGCAAATATCCACACTGTAGGTTCTTAAAATAATAATAATCATAGAATCCCAGAATGGTTTGGGTTGCAAGAGACCTTAAACTGCATCTAGTCCCATCCCCTGCCATGGTCAGGGGCACCTTCCACTATCCCAAGCCCCATCCTACCTGACCTTGGACACTTTCAGGGATCCAGGTGCAGCCACAGCTGCTCTGAGCAGCATGTGCCAGGGCCTCAGCACCCTCACAGGGAAGGAGATCTTCCTAGAATCTCTAACCAAAATTTCATGTCTCTCATTTTGAACCCAATACTCCCTGTTCTATCACTACAGTTCCTGATGAAGAGTGCCTCTCTGAAGACTGTTCTGAAGAAAAGCAGAATTATTTCCCTTCATTTTCAACATATCACACTGCGTGGCATGAGCAGCTGCCACCTCAAAGAGACCTTTCCCAGTCCATGGGTCCATCAACAACACAAAGAATACCTGTCAATCCCTCCAGGTTTCACTTCCATACAAAGCAAAATTACATTTATAATGACCTTGTAATTACTGAGGAATGTCACCAGAGCTCCTGCACGATCAGAGGTTACATTGCTGTGACTGATTTTGGCAATCTAAGGTGTGACAGTAACAGTTCCCTCTGTTCTGTGATTACTGCTCTGGATTTTTGAGCCAGAGAAAAAATTCACAGCTACAAGAGCAGCTGTCCCCATCTATGACTTTGGTCACCCTGCCCTCAGCTGGGGGTGTGTGCTGTGTTCTAGCCCTGTTGTCACAATGTTCTGCTTGACAGGCTGCCTCTGCCCCAGCCCAGAGGGATGTGGAAGGTGGGGGCTGGCCCCAGGGCTCAGAGTACCTTCACTTCTGGGCACAGGGTGGGATCACTGAAGGCACCACTATCTCCTGAAATGACCGATCCATCGAGTACTTACCCGTCCTTACCAAAATCCCACGCATGCCTGCCTGCTGGGCACCACCAACATCATCCCTGCAGTCCTGGGACACAGCAGGAGAGCAGTGGGTTAGTGGGCACAGACACTTCCATAACCTTTTCTGCTTTGCACACCACTTAAAAGCAGCGATAGAGAGTCAGATCTTTCAGCTACCCCATCGGTCACACTGTGACAGGAGTGGTTTTCTATGTGCTCTCTGCCTGATCAAATAGTGACCAAATAGTGACCATGGCTTACACACTACATTCTGTGAACTTTCATTGAATTGTTTAGGTTGGAAAGCCCCTCTGAGATCATTGAGTCCCCCAGCACTGTGCAGGTCACCACTGACCTATGTCCCACACGTCCACACAGCTTTTAAACCCTTCCAGGGATGGGGATTCCAACGCCCTGTCAGGTGTGCCAGTGCTTAGAGTCTTATTTAATGAAGAATTTTTCTCTAATATCCCATCTAAACTTCCCCTGGCCCAGCCTGAGGCCGTTCCCTCTCCTCCTGTCCCTGTTCCCTGGAGCAGAGCCCGACCCCCCGGCTGTCCCCTCCTGTCAGGAGCTGTGCAGAGCCACAAAGTCCCCCCTGAGCCTCCTTTTCTCCAGGCTGAGCCCCTTCCCAGCTCCCTCAGCCCCTCCTGGGCCCCTGCCGAGCTCCATTTTCTCTCTAGAAATGACAGTTCCATTGGAAGCTCTGGAGCCCCCCTGTGCAGGCCCTGCATACCCCGGAGGGCAGCACTGCACGGCCGGGCAGTGAGGAGGGGTTTGTGCCCACGTACGTCTCCAATCATGACGGCCTCCTCGGGGGCACAGTCAGTGCCCCGCAGAGCCTCCAGGAAGAAGGTCTTCTCTGGCTTCCCCACCACGGTGGCTTTGGTGTCTGTTGCATACTCCAGCCCTGTAACAAAAGGTCCAGGTCCCAGACACAGGCCATCCTTCTTCTTGAAATACCTGGCTTTATGGATCGCTATGAGAGGCGCCCCATCCAGAATCAACCTAAAGAACAAATGAATGAAGAAGAGAGTACAAAAATTATATTCAAGGAATTATATTTACAACTGAAGGCCTCAAGAGGCTTTCACACAATCCCAGGATAGTCTGGATTGAAAGGACCTTAAAGCCCATCCAGTCCCAACCCCTGCTATGGGCAGAGACACCTTCCACTGTCCCAGGCTGCTCCAAGCCCCGTCCAGCCTGGCCTTGGGCACTTCCAGGGACCCTGGAGCAGCCACAGCTGCTCTGGGCACCCTGTGCCAGGGCCTGCCCACCCTCACAAGGAACAATTTCTTACAAGTACACGATGAATAACTTGACCTTTATATTTTAGCACTCAAGGAATTAAGAGTAACAAGTTACATTAAAAAAAAAACAAACTCAAAGCCATTTGAGGCATTCACATCCCTCTGAATTTCCCCATTAACCCAGGGAGTTTGATCAGGCTCACTTCCACAGAACCTGCAAATCATCTTTGGTTCTCTCATTTCTGTTTTGTGCCCTGCAGATTTTCCTTACAGCAGACACTGCATCCCCCTGTCCTGCAGCAAAGGGAAGCTGTGTAGGTGCTGCACTACAGGAATGCTTCTGCTGCACCAAGCACAGCAGTATTATTGCAGTCCTCCCCTCCCCAGTTTCAGTGCAATAAGCACTGAATTGCCATCTGGATTGCCAAACATTTTCCCTTTGATTTGACACTTTCTCCACCTAATGCAGGTCATTGTCATTCCAATCTTTATCACAACAGTGTAAAACACTGGCTGTTACTTTCAGGGCAGAAAGGAGGATTTATTTTCCTCTTAACCCCTGATTTGCAAAACAAAACAAAACAAAAGCCTTTAAGAAAACAAAGTCTTGCTTTGCCCCTGTTGTAAGAGGCTGGCTGAGGTGAACTGGATTCTCCTTGGAGGATGTCTGCAGAGCAGCCTGGAAGCTCTGAGCAGGGCATAAATGATATTCCATTTCACTTAATTATCACAAAACACTCCTATTGAATCAATCCATTCCAAAGCTGAACAAGAAGAGAGCTGGGTTGTGTTTCTGTGAGCAGCCAGACATGTTCATGATGGGAGGATGCCTCTAGGACACGGAAAAATTTAATTTGTCAGCATCACCACAACCACTATGTTCAGCAGTTTTCAGGAGAGATCTCACCTGAGAGAATTCTTTTAAACATGACATCAAAATCCCACTTATACAGGAAGAGAAATTTAGTCTCAGCCATTTCAAGTGGTGCCTGGAGAACGGCCAGACTCTGTGTATCTTGTTTTGGGATTCATGTTGGGTTAGATTTACCTAAGTTAATGTTGGGTGTCAATGGAATAGTTGCCTACCATGTAATTAGTCAGCCTGGGCTCCTCACAGTTGGTGCAGAGGAAAAGGCAGTCCTAGGGCACAGTTCAACTGTCCTATTTTAAGCACTATTAGGTAAAAAAATGCCCTGAAGTGCCTCCCTTATCCCTCCAGATCCCAGATCCCCAGCACAGACACAGGAACCTGCACTTAGATATCTGCATTTAATCAGATTCACCTCAGAGTTCTGCAATCCCAATGCAATTCCATTTTCAATGCAAATCCCAAGTGACTTAATTATCTGAGCAGTAAAGGAGAAGGAATAGGGCAAGGCTTGACAAGAAGAGAATGTGCCAGTGGCCAGTGTTTCCATCAGGCCTAACAGAACTGACACCAGCAAAAGTTTATCCCCTATGGAGAACTGGGGGAAACACCCAGAACGAATCAGGCCAGACAGAACCCATCCCGGCTTTTT
Organism: Vidua chalybeata; assembly: GCF_026979565.1. NCBI lineage: Eukaryota > Metazoa > Chordata > Aves > Passeriformes > Viduidae > Vidua > Vidua chalybeata. Next base: position 2,313,126 of record NC_071570.1, on the reverse strand, counting down.
TTAAGTGTCTTGGTCTTCAGCCCGAAACAAACAATGGATATTATTCAACAATTAATATATTCAGGACAGAAATACAAATCAATAAAATGGTTTAAGCACTGGGATACTCAACAGGTTAAGCTCATGCAGTTGTGAAATTAAGAGTCCACTCATGACCCAAAGTAAAATTCCAAAATCAATGCCTTTGGCAAGGCTCACTAACGAGGCAGACAGGGTCAGTCTGGGTCAACATCTGTTGATGTAACATAGAATTGGCAGCAGATGAGGACAGCACTGGCCTCCCACTCCAAAAAACCTCCCTAAGACAGTGGTGGGCAGTAACTGATACTCCCTCTTCTAATTTTATGGTTAAAAAAAACAGGTTAAGGTGCTTGATATCAGGGTTTTTACTGGATTTCAAAGTGCAGAACCATCCAGTGAGCAAAGATGGGAAAGGGCTCTTCACACACATCACTGTCAGCTACAGGCTCACATCCAGTGTCTGAAAGCTGAAGGCTTTTCAAGTTAAAATCAAGATTGTGGAGTCAAGCCAGAACCAGAGAGAAGGACCCATGGTTCTGCACACACTGTTGCAGCCTGGTTCATGGATGGTCACAGATGAAGTGTATCTGACTTACCCCTCAGCCTAGAGGCAAAAAGAGCGTTAAAAATAAACCACTCAAGATCAGCTCCATAGCCCGCCTGGCCTGACAGGTTGTGCTGGCCACTCCTGAACAGAAGAAGCTTCAGCAGATACTGCTGGATATCCTGCATTACGTAGGTAAGGAAAAATCTGCCCTAAATACTGGATTTCCTTCCCTACAGCACACAGGCTCTGAAGGCTGGGCTTTGAACACAGAACCTGCCTCTTCTCTTGGAGAACAGAAAACAGCCTCAGGCTGTGCCAGGGCAGGTACAGGTTGGACATGAGGAGGAATTTCCCCATGGAAAGGCTGGGCAGGTATTGGAAGGAGATGCCCAGGGAGGTGTTGGAGTCTCCATCCCTGGAGGTGTCCAAGGAAGGCTTGGACATGGCACTCAGTGCTCTGGGCTGGTGACACAGTGGGGATTGGTCACAGGTTGGACTCAATGGGATGGGGGTCTTTTCCAGCCCAAATAGTTCTGTAAATGCTGCCCCACATCCCTGGTTTTGTGTATTTCCCCTTGATGAATTGCTAACTTTTCCCCTCAGTGACAGCTGTGACTGTACTTCTGCAGTGTATTTAGACTGAAAGCTGTAAAAATGAGGTCTGGACTGCCTGAAGTTCCTGGTGAAGAACCCAAATCCTACAAAATTAGTGGCTCCCTCACAAGCTGCATAATGTGTGATATTCCTACCACCCGTTTCTTCCCAGAAAGAGAAGAGAGCCCAACACAAGACAGCTGGCACTCCACCCCCAGCCAGGGGCTACCTTACCGAAAGGCTCTGTTCATCATCTCGTAGTGGAAGTGCTCAGGAGCCAGTCCCACCACCACAGCATTGGGGTTGTCCGTGCCAATCCCTGGGAAATCAGAACAAGACTCTGAGCAGACAGGATTTAATTCACACTTACCAGCCCACAGTCAGCAAAGTGCATTTAATCACTTTAAGGCAAAAACAAGCATTTTCTGACACAGTCGTATCACAGAGACTGCTTTTATGTCTTTTAGAAATGAAGAGAGCATCTGTGGAAAAGGTGCTGGTCTATCCAGACTGTTCCATCCTCTAGGATCTGGACAGTCTTAACAGCAGCTGTGGGATGACTCCGCCACCATTCCCACTGAAATGCAGCAGGACACAAAAATCCCTCCTTTAATTCAATGACTGCTTGCCATCTGAGAATCCCTCTCTACATGTATTTATGCTCTTTTAAGACAGTAAAGCAGGAATTCAAGTGAATCCCTTCCAGTTTTTCTATTCCCTCTAGCCACAGGAAATTCCACTGACTGCTGTTCCATGCATCAGTCTGATTCTGACAGTAAAGACGGTACTGCAGCACACCGCAAAAGTTGTTAACGTAGGTAAATTTGGGCTTTTCTGGAAGGTCTTTTTTCAAAGTGGATTAGTGCCCTTGGGAACAGCTCCACTGCAGTCCCAGCCCTGGACAGAACCAGCAGTGGAAGCAGAGTAGCACCAGCAGATGGGTTTTACTAGTGGCATGTTTATCAGCTGAGGATTTTGTTCCACCTTCAAACACACCCTCTGCACCTTCAGAAGGACAACCAGAGCTCCTGGCTGGCTCTGCTGGCTGAGGTCTCCTGCTGCATGTCCCTCAGGTGGCTCAGCCAGCAAAACATCCACTCAGAGGTGCCACGGTGGATTTATGACATCATCCAGAACCATCTGAGTCCTTAAACCAGGAAAGGATTCCTTCATCTGCCTGTGACCAACTTTAAAGAGAGATTAGCCAAGAACAGCTCAATAGCAGCCATTAACTGGAGTTTAAAGAACTCTCCACTGTACTTACATGTTCCAAAAGCAGCACTGAGGAAATGTGAGCCAAAGTCCTTGTAGCAAAAACAAGCCAAACAACCCACTCCAGACCCCAGCAACACAGATGATGCACCAGTGTGCCCCCGTGTTACCTCTGTTTCTGCCATCTTTTATAAAATTAGCATCTGCTCCTGAAAAGATCCCAAAACTATGGAGGCTGAGCTGATTTAAATGCTGTCAGTGAAAGAGCTGCTGCCTCTGCTGTTTCTCACCCAGGAAAGCCTTCCTGGGAGCAGAAATATTGCTGAATATTGCTGGGGGCACATTTCTCTGGATATGCTGTTAGGTAGAACAGATTACTAGGTTTCACTGCTCTCACAGAGGCTTCTCTTCTGAACATTGACCTCTCTCAAGATTTCTGACCAGACTATGGCACCAAAATTCAACAGGAAATTCCTAGATCCTGGCAAGATTAGAACCTACTTAAATTACACAGCCAAAAGATTTCAGCTTGTAAGGCAAGGACAAGGCAAGTATACTTCTGCTGCCTTGGCTTTAAATAAAAAAAATTCAGTGTACAGTATACAGTTTCCAACTCTGAGCATGTTAAAAACGTGGGTATCGTTGCTACTCTTGATGTCCAAGTGAGAACACATCATTTTCTGCTCCCCTTACTGCTGAGGGAGGGAAACGGGAGCATCTGACAGCAAAGCAGATTTTAACCAAGTCTTTAGGGATGACAATTTAGAGGAGTCAGGGTGATGAACTTTCTATCACCAGTGAAGGTATCCAAGTACATGTGGTGAAACCTAAATGTTCAATATAAGATAAGCAGTAATTGCCTGGAGATTTTGCATTTAATAATAATCTATTAATAGAGAAACAGCCTGCTCTGTGTGCCTACACACTGTTTTTTCAGCTCTTCATGAGTAAAACATCTGCTGGAAGTTAGGTATTGTGCAAACTGACACATCTTTGCTATAAGAAAAATCAGCACTGATAGGTCCAACAAAGTACCAATGACCTGGTGATAGCTATTACCTCATATTTTTACACTGGAAATGAATGGAAAGTATTGAGTTTTACCTGAATTCCTGACAATTGGAAGGCCTTGGCTGCCATTTCCACTGCTTCTCAAGAAGATACAAGTTCAGGCTGCTTGATGTTTGATTTAAAATGAAGAAAGGACCTTTATGACCCTGCAGAATTCCGCATTTCAGGCTCCACCATGGCTGGTGGTCCGTAGATGACCGAGAGCGCAACGTCTCCCTAGCTGTTCATTAACTGCCGTTCATTAATTAGCTGCTTCCTGAGCACCTCACCTGTGAAATCAGGCAGGGCCTTATCATCCACCAGGAGCAGGGGCCGCACCTGCTGCTGCTCCAGGAGGTTCCTGGCTGCTGTCAGGGAGGTGAAGATCTCGTGCTCGGCGATGTCGAACCCCAGCCCCGTCAGCCTCTCCAGCAGGTCCCTCTTGCTCTCCTTGGTGGTGTTGGTCACAAACCGGACGGTCACCGGGGCGCTGCGCAGCCTGGGCGGGGGGGGACACAGGGGCAAACTGGACACAGGCTCCTCCTGCTCTCACCTCTGCGCTTCTCTTTGGGGCTAAAAAACAGCCCCGAAGGCTGCAGGTGAGAAGGGCACACGGAAGACTGGTGCCAGACAAAAAAACTTCTGCGATGTGGAACAGACGGCAAGAATTACGCCCCCCCAGACCAAGGAAAGTCATCCTCCCCTCCTCTCCCTCATCTACCACAAAACTTCCTCAGGAAATCAGTGATTCCAACTCCCTCTTCACAGCAGCATCCATGATAACTAATTTGAAAAGTCTTTTTATTCAAACTACACAATAAATAATCCAGTCCCGGTTCTTGATCAAAATAAGCAAACAAAAGAAGCTTGTTGCTGAATTAATATATTGAACTCCACTGCTGGGTGAATTTCCCAGCAGCTGTGGCTCGTTCAGGATGCTCCAGGAGCCTGTGTTACCTTGGTGGTGGTTTATGTCAGCTTCTGCAGCCATTTCCCCATTTCCTGAGGAACACCAGTATCACATAAAACCACATTATTGCCCTGTGCTGACAGTAAATGCTACCAAACAATCAAATAATTTTAAGTGACAGTTTCAACAGCATTCCCTTTAATTATTCCCCCACCATCACTTTCTCTGTTGCTATAGGAACAAACACAGGCATCAGGACTGAGTGGAGAATATCAGAATAAAGTTGGAGACTTGCTTCCACCTGCCACTTCCTTCTCCTGTTTATCTCTTGTTTTACACTGACCCTTCACAGGTATATGAGCTGATAAGAGTGTCCCCTGGTAGATAATAAAATAAAAATTAATATGACTTTTCCCTCTGGCCCTCAATAGGGAACTGTGAACATAGTAAACCTAAAATAGGCATCTCTCCATTTGCTCCCTAAGCGAGCTGCATGCCATTCCCTCCAGCTTCTCTTTGGGAAGGACAGGGACATGGACTGGCAGAAAAGAGAGTGGGATAATAACTTTTTTGAAAGCTCTGACCCAAAAGACCTGGTTGTTCAATATGTGCCCTCCATACCTGTGACAGCACATATATATTACATGGAATTTCAGGAACATTGACTCTCACATGGCACAAGTTCTCCCTGCAGCAGGAAACAGTGCAGTGAGTGAAAGGGCAATGGATGAGTAGCCAGTGTTTCAGGAGTTTTTACTTCCTTGCAATTTTACGTCTTAAGGACACAATCATTTCCACGTCATTACCTGTGGGAAATGCAGCTTCCTCATCCCTCTGTGAACTTTTCCTCTGAGCTACAGTCCAGCTGTATAAAACCCTTAGCAGCCCATTCAGCTCCAGTAGAGAGTTCAGTTCTGCTCCTATATCCTACTAATCTTTAGTGCCCCAGAATCTTAAAGTGTCCCCCTTCATTCACCACAATATCACCTATCACTTTGGGATTTTTCCTCGTCCATTGCAAGATGTCTTCTCCAGGAAAAGACCAAAGATATTCCTGAGATTTTGTGTCCTATTTCACCACTGACTTGGTTGGAATAAGGCCTTTGCTGTGCCTCAGTATCTTTAGGCACCCTTTAACCACAAGAGTTAATCTGACTGTCCTGTTTGTTAATGTGTTGAAATTCCTACAAAAGAAAAAACAAATGAGGTTGTGTACCTAGCAGAAAGAAACTTTGAAAACAGCAATAACCTAGAAAAGCTTTGTCTGAATGAAATGAAAACTCTGCAGAGGTTGCCTTGCTCCCTAGACCAAGCTTTTCTGTCATCCCACTTCATCTCAGCAAAGACCTAAAAGAGCTGACAGATTATCAGAGCCCCAAAGAACAGCTAGGCTGAACTGATTTTGGGGTAATTCACCCAAACTCAGATTCGGCTGTGGCTGTCCCACTTGTGAATCAGTGGAGACACCTTCAATATTGGGGGTTTTATGTCTAGAAAAGGCTTAGGAAACACAGAAAGAGCCACTGAGGAAAGCAGCAGGGGCTCAGTTTCTCTCTCCACCCTGGCACGAACACAGCGTAGAGGATTTGGCCGCGTGCTCGCTCCACTCACCCACCCCTTTGTGCAAACAGCGCTGACACAACCTCCCGGAGCAAACCCAAAAAAAGAAAGAGGGGGAAACTTGCCTTTTGAGGGCCTCCTGGGCGCCGGGCACGGCCGAGTCCTCGACGTGGAGGGTGCCGTTGAGATCCACCAGCACGGCCTTCAGCGCGCGCCGCGCCGCCATCGCGCCCCGCGACGGGCCGAGGGACCCTGGGACCGCGGAGGATTTTTTAAAAAAAAAAAAAAAAAACCCACACAGCTGATTGCAAAGGCTCTGCGGCAATCTCTGTCCGTTCCTTAAGTGCATCAAAACAAAACAAAGCTCTCCGAACGACTCAAGGGGAGAGAGAGGGCCCTTAGGCCTGGGATTGCTGGCTGAAGGCCTCAGCGAGAGTATTTCTCACCAACACCAACAGTGAAAATAAAGACACAGTGCTCTAAAGCTGTGTCTCTGAAGGTCTAAAGCTGCATTTCGGCTGTAAAGATCAAAATGCTCTGCCGAAATGGATATTGCTATTTTATTCTTGTAAGAGAGACCTAGGGTGATGCAGCCCACACCCCAGCCACTCTGAGGGCGCTCGGTGGTGACAAGTCAGGATTTTTGCAGATTTTTAGCCTGGAAGCTCTCAGGGCTCAGGCATATCCAGCACCTCGAAGGTTCATCCCACACTCTTGCAAAAGGGGCGGTTTTTCTGGTCCCACGTACTCAGCCCAAAATAAAAGCCAGGATTTGAAGCGTAAAGGCACCAGGGAAGGAACAGAGAGGTGATATTTGAGTCCCCCGGATAAAGATCTGTCTCCAGAAAAAAACCCTTCCCCTCACGTGGGCTGCAAGCGCTGCATTTTGCTCTGTGAACAAGACTGAGGAGCTGCTTATCGGAAAAGGACCAACACAGCAAGGCTTTCCCCTGTTCATTAGACAAGACCCATCTGAAAAGGCTGAGTGAGTCGGGATTATAGAAGGGAAGCTTTGAGGTGATCTGATTTTGGCTTTCCAAGCGACGGAGGGACAGCACACAGGCAATGGCTTCCACTGCCAGAGGGCAGGCACAGGTGGGATATTGGGAACTGGGAATTGCTGGCTGGGAGGGTGGGCAGGCCCTGGCACAGGGTGCCCAGAGCAGCTGTGGCTGCCCCTGGATCCCTGGAAGTGCCCAAGGCCAGGCTGGATGCGGCTTGGAGTAACCTGGGATAATGGAAATTGTCCCTGGCCACGGCAAGGGGTGGGATGGGATGAGCTTTAAGGTCCCTTCTACCCAAACCACTCTGGGATCTGCCCACCCTACAAGTGACCACAACTTTGTGTTCAGCTGGTTTGGTTACAGACAGCATGTAGCATGTCTGTACTTTTAAAGAAGCGCACAGAGCGGTCAACACCACGACGGGAACCTGCCCTAATAAATTTCTGTCGGTTTTATCTTCACTGGCAGTTTTATAAATGGTCATGTGAGCCTGGGGCCTCAGGTACGCAACACACACACACAACAGGAAACTTTGATATTCCACTACCATTATTCCTACTGGTTCTCTGCAGTAAGAAAATAAACAAAAATGCTTCTTTTACTGTATGTCTGTTGATACGAAAGCCAAAGTTAAATGTTAATGACACACAGCTGAAAACAGAAGTCCTAGAGAAGCTTCATCAATTTCAATGGAAATTGCTACTACTACTACTATTATTATTACTACTACTACTACTGTTACTGTCTTATTTTACTGTTACTATTTTATTTTTACCCTACATTTCCATCGGCTCTGCTGTTCACAGTGCATTTATTTGGGAAATATGGAAGTTATCTGCAGAGCCAGTTTCCAGCACCGCCTAATTTTAAGGGGAAAGCTCATGGACTGCCAAGAAGTCCTAAAAGCCCTCCAGAACCTCAGTTTTCCTAATCATATCCCAACGAAAACTCACCTTGTCAGGACAAAGGGACACCCCAGCCCCGGTCTCTGGTAAAAGGACACGAGGAACACAAGACACAACCTAAGGGAAAGAGGGGTATATTCTATAAAAATATAAATGGTTATGTATGTCCCTCGGGGGTAGGATACTGACGGCACAGGCGCCTCCCGTCCCCCAAAACCCCCGTCTCGCGGGGGTGGTACCGCCCCTTCCCGCCAGCTCACAACGGGCACACGGGCTGGCCCATTCCCTACCGGGGGAGCCCCGACCGCGGCGACCTCCCCTTTCCCTGACGCGGATGGTTTCGTCCACCCGTTCGTGGCCGAAGGCGGCGGACGCGCCCACGCGGAGGAGAGGGGGGAGCAGCCAGCGCGGGCTCCCCCGGCACTGACGCGTCCCCGCCGCCGCCGCGCTCTGCCCGCCGCCCGCGGGGTCCTGGCGGAGCCGCGCCCGCCCAGCCCCGCGCCGGGCCGGCCCGCCGCCAGCGCGGCGAATAATAAACGGAATGTAACGATTACTGCCATAAATAAATACCGACCTCAGCCCGCAGCGGGCCTGCCGCCGGTCAGCGTCCGGCCGGGGCGGCAGGCAGCGCGGGGGGCAGCCCGCAGGGCCCTGAGGGCACGGGGCGCGCCGTGACGTGAGTCGGGTTATAAATTGTAAAAATTACACCACTTCTAGCCATTATATCCCTATTGTTATACCTGTTACAGCTTCTCTGTCCTATATACACACCATGTAATCATACCTTCTGTGGATATGATCATAAAACATGGAAATTATATCCCTCATATCCTATACGGACATGTTTACATCGGTAGCCATGCACTATGGATATCCATAAACTATTTATCAATAATATATAAATAATCTGTATATTATGGATATATTATGCCCTGTATGGATATTATACATAATAATGTATTCATATATCGGTATATTATTCTATATTTATACATCTATATAAACGTTATATACAAAATATTATCATATCCCTATATGGATATATTATACCCATAATATATCCATGGTAACTAGCATATATTTATATATAAATACATATATATATCTATCTTGGGAAGAAGTTATTCCTGTTATATATCTACAATTTAACATTTTCAATTACATCCATAATATTACTATAGTGATAATGTAGTATATATTAAAATCCACTTATTATATCCATATATGAATATACTTTTATACCTATATTTATAATTCCACATTTATATTATGTATTTTTGTAACATGAATTTTAATCTATAACCTTACGGATTTTATATACAGCTTCACAAACTATTACTACGGTGTGTAGACATGCAATAACTTTATTTTGCATATTCCTTGTTTTTTGCCGTTTCGGGCGCAGAGCTGCTCCCCGGCTGTCCCTGCTCGTTCCCTGCACGCAGCTGATCCTCAGCTGCAGCCTGTGAAAAACGCCAATCACGTGTTTTAAAATTCTGAAAGTTTAATAGCAATAAAACAGTTATAAAAATTAGAGCAGTAGGAATTTGGACAGTGAGAGTTAGGACGATAAAGGCAAAGAGTTACGGACGTCCGGATGCTCTCGGGCGCTAAGACACGAAAAGCATGCCTCGTGAACAAAAAAAGGGATTAACCCTTAAAAGCAATAGCCTGTTGCATATTCATATATCTCATAGATGATGCATACATTCCTTTCAAACTAGGGGTTTCTCTGGTTATTGACAACTTTCCTCCTTAATCCTGTTGGCGCCTTGTGAAAAATGAGAATTCTATGGCTCTACGCAGATAGTTCCTATATGTATTATGTTATATTGATCAGTTGTGCTGCATTAACATTTTAACAGGATGGCAAATGTAGTTTTGTAGTTAAAATGAAGCTCTAGGAGTTGAAATAGAAACTATGTGTGTGGGGTTTTTTTTTTAAAGGAACGAGAAACTCGCTTCGAGGTAGCCATCACAGAACACATAAATCTTCCAGAGAAGAGGAATTTATGGTGTTCTTATCAGAAGAAGCTAATTTCTTCAGGCCTTGCTCAGACTTGAAGACGCCGTGGGGGTTAAAGGAAACAGTTGGCATACAACAGACAGAATTTCTCATTTTAAATAGGATGTGTGCATAACCATGAAGTATATATGAATATGCAACAGTGTATTAAGAGTGATTCTGTTGTTCACAAAATATGCTTATCGGGCTTAAGTGCCTGAGAGTGTCCTGACGTCTGTAATTCTTTGCTTTTTATTGTCTTGTAATTGTCCCAACTCTAAATTTTTATTACTGTAATTGTATCACTATTTTTATAACTATTTTATTAAACTTTTTAAATTTTAAAAACCAAGTGATTAGCATTTTTCACACGCCTCAAAGATGAGAAGGAGGTGGAATAAAGTTTGTCTTTTCCGATAAGGAGGCCTCTTGGGGATTTTGGTGTCTTGTTGCTGTTACCTTGTTGATTATCTCATCTCCTTCTTGAGCTAGTTAAAAAGTACCTTACATAGCACAGTTTCTATTTTAATGTTATAACCTAAAACTATATTTAACACACTACTTAAGAGAAATAATACAGCATAACTTTCTAACACATGTCATATTAATTTTAATAATTGCAAAAAGCCAATCATAAAATACGCATTTTTCACACTGCCCCACTTGGAATCGCTGTTTTTCACCTGCCAGGTGAAGCTCGTCCCAGTTCTGCCTCCAGCGCGGGATTCCTGCTGCTCCTTCTCCCTGCCGGCTCCGCCCGTGTGCCTTCCAGCCCCTCTGGAAGCACAGCAAGGAGGAGAAAATCGCTTTTCACCCGTTTTATTTTAAAGCCGCTGCTTGCACCCTTTAGTGCTGGCCTTTATTTCAGTACGAACGAATTAAGTTTTGATGCAGAAAAGGGGTTACAGACTCGCTGTGCCTCGAAGTCGGCACTCGCTCCCGGTGCCACAGCCACGGGGACATCGACCGCCGCTTTTCTTTCCAAAACTATTTCATAGGAATACAAAATACTCCACACACGCACTGCCCCCGTTTCCACCAAAGGCATATCTGTGAGAGCAACGGAGCCAGGCTGTACCCTTGTTGCCGCTGACTGACACAAGGATGACATGAAGAAATTCTAACAGATCCACAGGTTTTAAAATTTAAAGACCCTAAAGATCCCGTTCTGCCTCAGGACAGCGTTACCATGTCTCATTGGGTTTGCTACAGAAACCAAAATACAGCAGAGATAGTATTGCCACGTGCCCACAGGGATGAGGAAAAAGTTACACATTTCATAGGAGAGCAGTAACTCTGGTATCTGTAACAGGATGGAGCAGAGTTTTGATTTGAGATATCCCCACTGTACACAGAGAGAGAGAGAGAGAGAGAGGTAGGAAAGAGAGTGCTTAACTTGGAAATTCAGGATTTATTTACAAAAATCACAAGAAAAAAGGAAACAACATAAACCTCTCTTCCTGGATGTACTTTACTCTGCAAAAAAAACTGTGATTGAAGATCATTAAGTGACATGTTTTACAGATTCTTCACATACAACAGCATATGCTTTAATCATCAAGACATCGGGAGAAAAGATGATTGGCTAAGCTGCTTTAAAATAATGAAACTGCCAGGTTTCCCTTGGCTTCCTCTCTTTAAAATTAAAGTCAAACACTTTAGCAGAGGAACAGACAATGAATTCTAACTTCTCTAGAAAGATACATGAGAATCACCTTTTCCAATTCAGACCTAACTCGGCAGACTTAATTGAGACAAGACCGGTAGGAAAGCAATTAGGAGCATTCTCTTCCACAGAACTGCAAAGTCACACACACACCTGCACTTTCAAAGCTGTTAATTTAACAGATGATGACGATGATGATGGAGGGTGGGGGAGGGAGCAGTAACGCAAGAGGCTGCAAATTCGCGGGTTTTTCCCAAAGAAATGCATTTGAAAAGCGCAGGGTATTCACCTCCCATGGTATTCCCCTCCCACGTTCCCCAGGAAGCTCAGAGTACAAACGGTTCCCCACTTCGACCACAGTGATCACCACGCAGAAGTTTAATACATATTTTAAAAAGTATAATAACAATTCTTGACAGAAGAGTAACAAATATTAATCACTAATATCCCCAAAGTTAACACAGAGTTACCTAGCTTTAGATACAGCTTTTTTTTTTTTTCTTATTTTTTAATTTTATTTTTTAAATTTTGCACTGCAATTGCACCAATTTTCAACTGACTTTACCATCAGTATGAAATACTGATTTGAAGACAAAAATCCCCAATCAAAGCAGGAAAAATTCAGGTTTCAATGTTAATCTGAACCAGGACTTTACCCAGCTGATTTTATCTCCCTCCATATCACAGCTGAACTTCAATCCTTTATAACAAGTATTCTTTGTAACACAGTTTCAGAGCCCAATTCATATTCTCTTAAATAGTTCCGTGGTAGTAACTGACACGAAAACAAACACGTTGTGGTTTTCCTCAATTTAAAAACAAATTGGAGAGCGTACTGAAGGAAATTCATCCCTGAGTAACGAAGCATTTAAAAGCTGCATCCCATTGCCAGTCACTGCGACATCCTATGACGTTTACTCTAATAATTCATCAACACTATGAACAGGCAGCAACAGAACTGGTCACAGTCCAATGTGTTTGCAGCGTTGTTGCATTGATCCCGTGATCCTGCTTAATGAAACTGCAAGGGAACATTAGGAAATGGGATAAATAGAAACAGTGTCTTTTATTATTTTAAGTTGAATGTCAGATTGACAGCTAAACCGTGCTGGATCCCAGGGAACTCGGAGCAGTGGTGGTCAGCAACTGGCTTCTTTGGATGTCCAAAGGATTTCTACAGGGTGTCTTCAGCCAAACAGCAGGAGGAGAATGATCGTGATGGAGTTCAGGGCTATTAATGGCACTGCAGAGGGGGAAAAAAGACAAATCAATACTGAAAATTTTGCTTTCCATGTCACAAAATGACAGAGCTTCATATAACCTTGGGAGAAGGAGCAGAACCTGTCAAAATTTTAGAAATACATTTCATTTTCCTGTGTAAAGTTGGAACCAGTGGAAGGAGCCAGGCTCAAAGGCATTAGTAGAAAGCAACAGCAGAAATATTTTTCCACAGCATGTTTTAACTTTAAGCCAGAGCCTTTAGTTCTAACTTCAACACAGATAACTCTTTCTCCAAATGAAAGTAAGCGATCCAAAATTCAGCTTATATCCTTGGCTTTACTGTGCTTTAAAATAAATTATCTGAGTTCTACTCAGTGGTAGGTAAGACAGGTTTAGATTTGTTACTCCCTCTCTACCATCATCTACCAAGTGAGTTTTTGGTGTCCATAATGAAGAACTATCAGTAACTTACAAATTAAGTATATTCTTCTCCCCATCTTCTGAGGCACACAAGCCTGGCTTGCCTTTCAGAAACCCCAGAATTACATTTCCCTCACAGGTACTTCCATAAAGTTGGATTTAGACAAAGTGGTTGACACTGATTGCACACTTCGGCTGATCACCAAACTTCCTCCCAGCTGCCAGATTCCAAGGGAAGGCAAAAGCTCAGCAGGAGAAACACAGTCCAGAGCCAGGGAATGTTTTTGCACATTAGGTGAGGCCTTCACCCTCTTACAGAGAGTCCAGGCCCAGACAAAATATAGATTAGTGCAGAAACAAGACATTACAGATTGTAATAACAATAATAATCATCATCATAATAATAGAAAATATTGTGCCCTTACCTCTCATAACGGTTCGTATTGATCGAATGAGGTTTGTCAGCTGTGCTTTAATTCCTGGTTCCTCTCCAAATCCTCCAATCCCTTGGTCGCTTCCCCAGCCAACTGGGTCACATAAAAACAGACACACACTTTAGGAAAAAAAACCCCAAAACCACACAACAAATGCTGCAGTTTCAACAAGCAATCTATCCTGAATGTAGTTTATACTAACACAGATAGACAGCCCAACTGGCCTTATTTCACGAGCATATTTAAATACAGTAGGATGAAAGCTGTTAAACCTCACGCTAAGCGATGACAAATCCGTGTTTCTGTAAGGAAAACCCTCACCTTTTCAATACACCACAGTTCCCTGCATTCCCAGAGTAACAGGTGAGTTCAACTGGGCTTAAAAAATAAACCAGCTGTCAAAATAAACCCTAAACGAACTGCAACCTTTTCATAGTCCAGAGAATAAAATAGCAAATAATTCCTGGGTGTGAAGTGATGATGCTTCAGCACTTCAAAAGGGGCCACACGAGAGAAAAAAGGGGCCAGCACAAATTCCAAAAACGGGTTGATGATTTTTGCAACTGCTGTTAAAAAACAAAAACAAAAAAAAAAAAAACAGCTAGAACTTTTGAGGAAAAAAATTTGGGAACTTTTCTTAGCGTAGCAGAAGTCACAAAGCTTTACGATGCCCAGACACAGCATGATGGGACCAGGGATGTGTCCAGGGATTTCTAAGACTTGCTGGCCACAGCCCTTACCATTTTTGGAAGGAGCAGAGCAAGGAGCAGCTCTCAATACACCAAGCTCCACTGCCCAAGCTGTGCATTTCTTTCTGCAGAGGCCACTTTGGAGTAATTTTTGTTCTCCCTTTCTCGTCTCCCTGGCACCAAACTGAGGGTCGTGGGTGAGTCCTCTCTCTCACCAGCCTTGCCAGCTGCTGCTTCCCACTGGGATGAGCCTGGAACTATATTCCCAAGTCTCAAGAAGCTGACAACTGGCTTCACCCATCTCAGCAGTCCCCACACCTCCCGTTTTTAATTCCAGCTGCCCGTCAGGAGAGCAAAAGAAAAGCCCAAATCCAAGCTGAGCAGATCCCTTGAAACAAATCCAGCCGGGGAGCAGGAGAAAGGGATGCCCTTCTGCACTCCTGCCAAAAATCCTGGCTCAGCCTGACGTGGAGAAGTCAGGATTCTCCAGTTCCCAGTGAACTGCGAAACCGTGGATCATTGGCCATTTTTTTTCCCCACGGCTTTGCAGATCTTTGTCGGTGGGTTTTCTCTGTTTTGCAGGGCATTGGCTTCTTTTGAAGGGCAAGGATGCCCAGCCCTGGGAACCCCACGGACCGAGAGGCGCCATCTCATCAAGAACCAGGCACGACAAGAAAAGGAAGCCTTTGTACGACACCAAACACCCCGAGGCGCGGCACGAAGGGGCGTGAAACAGTTAAAAATGGACAGGAAAAAAGGACAATTATATAAAAAAAAAAAAAAAAAAAAAAAAAGAGAGAGACAAAGGTACGACGAAAGCGGCTTGGAATTCATCCCCAAAGCCCAAACCCACCCCGATTCCCAAACCCCTCCCCCGCGCGCTGCTGCTCCCACCGGCACGGAGCGGCGGCGGGGGCCGCGGCCACCGCGTCCACCCCCCCCCCGCCCCAGGCCGGGCGGCCCTCCCAGCTCACCGTGGCGGAGGAAGCGCTCCTCGTGCAGCACGGCCACGGCATTGACGATGAGGAGCGAGGCCTGCAGCAGCGAGTAGAGCGTGAACGCCATGGCCCGGCGGGGCGGGACCGCGAGCAGCACCGGGAGCGGGAGCGGGAGCGGCGCCCGAGAGAGACGTGGCGGGGCTGGGGGCGGAGCCTCCCCTCACGGGCCGGCGGGGGGGCGGGGCCGGACGGGCGGGGCCTCGCGCTAGGGATGGGGCGGGGCTTTGATGGGCGTGGCCTCTCGGCTGCCGCCACGCGTTGGGTGCGCGTGGAGGGGGCGTGGCTTGGAGGGGCGGGGCAAGTAATAGGCGTGGCTTGGTGGCCCATGCAGAATGGGGCGTGGTCATGTGGGGGCGTGGCCTCCCTGCCCTGTGGGGCGTGGCCCGGAGGGGGCGTGGCCTCATTCTGCCGGCAGCCGCGATCGACTCTGGGCTCGCCCGCGGGTCCCGAATCCCTCGGGGCCCCTCGGGTGCGGCGGAACCCCGTGGATCCCTCGAGCCCGTGGGTCTCGCAGAGCCCCGTGGATGCCTCGGTGTCCCTGGGATTCCTTGGAGCCTCTTGGGTGCTTTGGATCTATGGATCACTTGGATGCCTGTGGATCCCTCGACTCCGTGGATCTCTCAGATGCCCGTGGGTCTCATGGAGCCCCTTTTGGGTCCATTGGATCCATGGATCCCTCGCACCCATGGATCCTTTGGGGCCCCATGGAGCCCTCGAGTCCGTGAATCCCACAGAACCCCGTGGGTCCCTCAGAGCTTCTTGGGCCTGTCGGGACCGTGGATCCCTCGGGTTCATGGATCCCTCGGAGCCCTGTGGTTCCGTCAGAACCCCTTGGGTCCACTGGATCCGTGAATGCCTTCGGTCCATGGATCCCTTGGAACCCCACTGATCCCTTGGGTCCATTGGTCGTTCAGAGACCTTTGGATCCCTTGGGTCCATTGATCTGTCAGAGCCTCTTGGGTTCATTGGATCCCTCGTGTCCGTGGAGCCCGTGCAGCCCTGTGGGTCTCTCGGGGCCATGGATCCCTTGCATACCTAGGAGCCCCTTGGGTCCACCGGATCCATGGATCCCTTGGGTCCATGGATCCCTCGGAGCCCTGTGGTTTTCTCAGGTCCGCGGGTCCTTTGGAGCCCCGTGGATTTCTCAGGTCCATGGATCTCTCGGAGCCCCACGGACCTCACAGCGTAGGCTGTGAGGTGGGAAGCTCCACTCGCCGTGTAGCGAGTGGCCTTTGGATTTGGAGCGGGAGTAAGGCTCATCTTCATCCTCCTCCTCCATTGGTGACGTGGTAACGTGGCCATCTGTCATTAGCAGCCCAATACAAGTAGAATTAATAAAAAAACCATAAACACTGCACATGCAAATATACATGACTTTATACTTGTATTTAGCCTTATTCAGAGCAGGGTTTTTCCGTGTGTTTTCTCAATACATGGGTTTTCCTTCTATCCTGACTGAGGATCGAGCAGGAAGTCAGCCCAGATCCCAGATGCTGTTTGTCCAACACGTAATGCTGCAGAATCCAAAACATGGCCCAAAAGAAAACGATTACCTTTTATAGTGGATTGATCACGGGCTTCTGGGCGGTTCTGCAGTCAAATAACAAAATAATCACAGCCGGAGCTCAGGGATACTGTACCCCTGTTATAACTACTGTAGTTACAGAGTTATCCCTGCACTGTAGTTACACAGTTATCCCAGTGCAGTTATTGAGGCACAAATAGACTTTTTTTTTTCCCTTTGCCTCTCTCAGTCCGATTGGCTGAAGGCGGTGATTTGCACAATCCTCCTGATTTTATTTCCCAGTAATTTCACAGTACACAAGCCCCTTAGCTCCGGATGGTTGGTACTTTTATTAGTCAATCAGGGCACAATGATTTGCGTGATCACTTTGTGGTTGCTAGACCCGTCTGCTGCAATAGAGGCGGCAGCTTTGTGCTCAGTGTGGTGGGCTGCAGAGACCCCACCTCGATTCCCCCGCCCTGCCACAGACTGCTGACACAATCTGGACAAATTATTCACCACTTATCAATATTGTGTCCCCATGCTCTGCGTGAAGATCCCCTCACCAGCAAGTGGTGATGTGACACTTCAATTAATTAAGTGCCATGAGTATGTAATTGATAGACGTTCAGACACCACCTAAATCAGCTGTGGAAAAATCCACACCTCAGCTTCTTCTTGTGATCATCTTTCCTTTTCTTCCAAAACACCCACTTTGGTACAGTCAGTGTCACAATATTGTGCAACTTAATAATCACTACTATTAAATAACATTACACTTTAATACTGGAATAAAGATAAAGCACCCCGCCACCGGCACCACAGCATATTTTCTTTTCAATTTACTCCCAAAATTGCTCCTATTGTACAAGGGAGATAGAGAATCACGGACATTCATCAGAGTTCTGTCATCTGGTTAAAAGCATTTGTCATTTCAGCCTCAAGAAGGAATATAGTCTCAATTCGGGGTAGTGACTAAAACACCTATTGCAGTTGCAATGAGATCAATATTTTTGAAGCCTGTACTGAAGTGTTTACTTACATGAAAACTCATTGGTTTTCCCAAATTCTGGCTTTGGTTCTGAAAACTCTTATGTGTATGATTAACTTCATAAGCCAGCAGTTAGTGGGAACACTCAAGTGTAGTAGCACATGTGAACACACATTTGCAGGCTCAGGAGTTCCTCAGCACAGTTTCTCTATTTCTCATCTAGGTTATTAAATTTGCTATGACTGCAAAACTCCTAAAAAACATCATTTTAACATTTTTAAATGGAGCCATTTCCAGATGCCCAAGTCCTCCCCCTAATTTGTGGGGTTTATAATTCAAATAACCTTTTTCCATCTATAAATAACAACAACAACAACAAAAACAAAAACTTATCTTGAGTTTACCAAACTCCATACAGGCAGAGAAAGTCAATATTGGCCTGAAAAATTTCATCCCAAAGGCCAACACTTTTTAAAAAGTTAAAAAGTAAATTTTTAAGACTACACTACACTAAATTTTAAAGAAATTCTGAGTGGTGACGCCTGATGGTCTCACAAACAGAGCTGTCTTTTGTCCTCAGACATAACTTAGGGCATTTTGGCAGTGGTTCCATAATTAAATACAGATGAATATGGGGCTCAGTAACATAGATATCTAATAATCACCATGACAAGTAGCATTTCCTGGGCTACCTCCTTACGGTATACAAGCTATAAATAAATGCTAACCTCAGGGAAGAGCTAATGCTTAGAGTTATGGCCCTGAAAAAAAACAAAACAAAACAAAACAACCCGAGGTTTTTGCAATAAGAACACGAGTTATGGCTTAGTATTTTTACCCATAATTAAGATGTATTTCAAAAGAGCAGCTGCCATCAAGCTGACATAAACTTGACATGATTTTCCCCTTAATGAAATCCATCATGGCAACTTAGCAACCACAGGAGTCTTATCTCTGAATCATGTTACGTGGTTGAAGGGAAAACCAGATAAAGTTGCTTGCATTAGAAGGAAAGGGGCTTTTTTTTTTTTTTTTTTTTTTGTTTCATTAAGGTGTCGTGTTTCAGTACCGTAAATTCCCCGGGTGTCATCTGCAGGGTGCAGTCAATCACCATAAAGAAGAGTTTTAAACCACCTTACAGATGTCAAAGGATTAAACTTCAGGCTGGTGAAGTATTGTGAAGGCACTGGTGTTTTTCACTCTCAGTTTCTCATTCAATATTTTCAGGCAGAGCACATCTCCTCGGGCCTCATTGTCCCCTACACTTAATGAGAACCAAGCTTGTTACATGGGAGATTCTGGGGTTAACTGAGTTTAATTCTGATGAGAAAATACCACGACAAAGGAACACCTGTTATGACTTCAGCCCCTATATACCCTTCACCTCACTTGCCACCACTATCTTCTGACTTTATTTTCTGAACTAGCTTTAACCATTTCCTTCTTTAGACACTGTACATACCCAGATATTCACACATCAGTGAGAAGATTTCGGGGACACAGAAAATTCTGGAAATTGGGCCCAACGATCCCAAGCTGGAAGTGAAGAAATGCATTTTGTTGGTGGCAGCTTTTTTACCAACTCCTACCATAAGCAGCTTCATTAACCGAAAAACTTTGTGTAGGTGAAAAAAATTAGGCTCTGAGTCTCAGCCAGGTGCTATAAATAAATCCAACAGCTAAATTTCACAGTTAGACTAAAGCCTTTGTCATCCCTCACTCATCACACCTATAGCAATGTCGAAGAGCTGTAAAGTTAATGGTGCATCTGACTGATGTAACACGTCCCTGGTAAGCACAAATTGAGTGACTGGTTAAATGTCCAGATGGGCTTTTTTTTGGTTTTTTTGGGTTTTTTTGGTTTTTTTTTAACCACCAAAGCTGGGAATGCAATAAGATTTTGTACATTTGGGAGAGTGTGTGTCTGGTCCTCACCTGTCAGCAGCTGGTGACTTATGGGTCACCTCTGCCCTTGCTAGTTTGAGAAGTGAACAGCCATCCTGCCAAAAACATGGCCTGACAGCCTTCCTGAGATTTGAGAGGACATTAATAGGGCTTCACACACAAAAGGACTGCCTGGGGATTGAGGAACAAAATGAAAAACCATACACAATTCCGGATTTACACCTAAATTTATCGTTTTCCTAAGTTACTTGACTCCGTAACCATAAGAGCCTTTAAATGTCATTTGTTGCCTGGTTCTCTCTCTCTCACAGGCACAGAAACAGACACACACACACACACACACACACATGCTGTTGCTCATCTTGCTACCACCAAGAGTACAAGATGGTTATAGAATCAGGTTTGAGCTGGAAGGGAGCTTAAAGATCATCTCAGTGACATGACATTGTTCTGTTACTATTGGCACTGTTTGTGTTGCTTTTGAGCTGGAATACACCAGCCCAGACCCAAATCCTGTCATGCTCAGTGCCATGAAGATATTTTTCAGAGGCAGGCATAGGGATTTTCCAATCCATCTCTGAGACAGAAGACAGCGGATATCTAAAGCAGGCCAATGTGGGGAGCAGGGCAGCAAGGAAACTAATGGATTTTTTCAGGGAATTACATGTCTCTGCTTAGCCTTGCCTCACTGCTGACAGACGGGCAGGATTTTCAGGCATGGAGGCAGCAGAGAGTCTTAGGGAGGGATTTAGAGGATGGGGAAACAGCTCTGAATGAATTTTGAAAGGTGGGGGATTTAGTCTCTGTGCAGAGAGCAGCATGAAGAAAAGGCACGGGGATTAAAGAGTGCGAAGAGAACGGTGTCTGAGGCTGGTGCTACAGCAGAGGACAGGCAGGAGCAGCTCACTTTATACAGGTGTGGAAAGAGGGAGGGAGGCCCAGGGGACACAAACCCCTACAGGCCCAGAGTTGGTGTTTGCCACCACGGACTTGCACGGATGTGTTTCCGTTGGAGCAGAGAAAATGGTGCCAGTAGAAATATTCTGAGTGGGAATACAGCTAACATCAAAGGACCTGGGATGGCTGACATGTGCTCACAGTTTTGGAATCGGGTCTGGCTTTCCCCTGTGCTAACGGAAAATTCACCCAAAGAGCTTTTTTTGGGGACAAGCACGAGGAGCTGCAGTGGTGACCAAAGCCCAGCCACCTTTGGTGGCACAGATTTTCCTTCAGGGCTATGAAATGGGGATCTCTGTGGGGCAGCCTCACCTTCCTGTGCCTGCCCCAAGTCTCTCTTTTGATGTAGAGAGGGGTGTTTTGGTGTCCTGGTGTGTCCCAGTGGGGCCAGGCCTTCTACCAGCAGCTTCTCCAGGGGACCGTGGCCCCATCTAAGCCTGGATAAGGAAAACTCTCACAGGCTGCAGCCTAGGGGTTCCCAACAGCAAAGGGCATGAAGCTGGAACAGTCTGGCCAGATCCAGGGATCACACTGCTCCCTCTTGGAGCCAGATCCTCGCCCAGCCTGAACTCTGGAGCCACCACCACCCAGGCCAGCTGGTGTCACACCAGACATCATCAGTGCCCCGAAAGTCACAGCACTCAGTTTAAAGATTAATAGATGGTCTCTTTCTCCAGGCTGTAAAAGTGGGTGGGTAAAAAAACCAAATTACAGGCCTGGTGGCTCTGGAGGCTGCAGCCTGTCCAATAATGTCAGCATTAGCAAGTTGGAGTCATGCAGATAATAGCGAACCATGTGCAGAAGGTCAGGTCTCAGCATAAGGTCTGGGATTCTCAGTGAGTCAGAAGGATTGGGAAATCTTTGTAAAAATAACCAGAATTCCCCCTCCTGTGTTTTTTTTTCCCCATGACTCACCCCGCAGAAAAGAGGCAATATGAAAAAGACATAAATCTCTGCAGTAAACTTCTAACACAACACGTCACAGAGAGAAGGTACATGTATCTGTGCTTTTTCTCCACTTCCATTAAAAAACTCAATTTTCCTGCATTTTCTAATACTTTTGTGGTATGAGTTCACAGTCCAGCACTTTGGTGGAGAAAATGAAGTGCAACATGTCAGTCCATCCTCTCAACTAGCACACATCCCCTGAGTCCTTTATCCCCTTTTCTCTCCAGAAGAAATCTGCAAATGGAAGAAGCTGTGGGCTGTCATTGCCCTGGTGCTGAACTGGGGGGTGTTGTCAAAGGAGAAGCATCAGAAATGGAAATTGTCTCTTCAGAGGTGGCAAACTGTGGCTGGGCACGCATTTTGCTTGTAAGAAATGTAATTTATGCACATCGGGCCAGTCAAATCCACCGTCGAAATCTTGTCAGAGCTGCAGTTTGCCACTGTAACATTTTCCACCACCACAGGTGTTCTAAGGTTTTTGGAGGAATAATTTGATGTGCAATGCCTGGCACAACAGAAATGGAGAAAAAAAACAAATAACTGGGTGTCTGATCAGTATGAGGAGCTGTTGGTGTCTTGAAGCCGTCAGTTAATAACAGAATGTAATTTATGGCAGTACAGAACTGATAGCTGGGATAGAGCTGATTTAATTAATTATGGAGGTGACACATTCCTCTTTTCCTCAATCTTCTGCCCTTTATAAAACCACATCCTAAGACCTTGTCACCCCGCTTCATTTGGCTAGATGCATTCAAACTGAAACTGAATTTTTTGTTTGAAGAGACTCCTCAAAACATATAATTTACCCTTTCTTTATAGAAATAGATGCCACAAGGAAAGTCCCTCTTTTTGTGACTTCAGGTGATTGAAAACAATTAAAACATTGGCGTTACTGAGGAATCAGGGGCTTGGGTGTCTTGATTTTCCTCTACAAAATTTAAATACATATCTATAAAATTATACCTATATACGTATATATCTATATATCTATATGGACAGGTACACAGATACAGATAAAGGTATGGATATAGATAAAGGTATAGATATAGATACAGATATAGGTAGATATATATAAAAAATCTGGAGGTGGGGAGAATTTGGACCAGATATAAAGCAAACCCAACGTCATTGCCCTGATTTGCTGTTACCCAAGCGCCCACCCTAGTGATTCTCCAGCCACTGCTATCCCATCCAGCTCTAGGCTGAGGGAGGAGCCTGGGAAGACCCCAAGAAGCCCCACTAGGGCCTGGCAGGCTGCTCCCATGGGCTGCCTGATGACTCCTGGCTCGAGCAGGAATTCATGCCTGCGCACATTCCCATGGCAACTCTGGTTTCTCTCTTCTCCCCTGACACTCACCTCCGGAGAACGCTTATTGCCATGCTGATGGCAACCAGCAGCAGGAGGCTTCCACTGAGAGACACCATGACAATGGCATAGGTGGAGGGTGGTGACCCTTGAAGAGAAATCACAGGTGAGTTTTGCCAACAAGCAGCTTCAGGGATCACAGCCTTCTGTGAATTTACAGGCTGAAAATACTGACAGTCCTCCTGCTCAAACCATGAGTGGAAGGGGGTGACCAGCTCTGTATTAGAGGGGTGTTTCTGGAACCAATTTTTCTTCAAAAATCTCACAGCTCAGTTAAATACCTTGTGTGTCTTTATCTACCAAAGAACAAAGCAAAACTGCTTTTCAGGACTGAGACTGAGATGCAGCCCTGTGGATCTGGGAGTGGGAGAGTCTGCCCTGCACCGTTAGACCACAAAGCAATTTCACATATTATCCACCTATTTACAGTAAAGCAGAATCTTGAATCTTACTGCCTGTCTAGCCAGCACTTCCCATCCACTTCCACCCTTTTCAATCTGTTTCCATCCTGTTTTTATTTACTCTTGTATATAATTCCAAACTTAAAGGAATGATCACTGGCTTACATCCCTGCCTCCAAAGCTCCCACTCTTTTCTGCTGCAACCCCTCCCTTCTGTTCCACCATCCTCCCCACCATAAAGCCCAACAGAAGCATGTCTACCGTGTGTCTGATTCATCCACTCCTTTTGAGCCCACTCAGCACCCTGTATCCATAACCTGACAGACTTGGTAACCTGCTCAGCTGTGTCACCACACAAATAAACACTGCAAAACTGATTTAAAATGCTGTTGGAAACAAACAGGAGAGTAAAACACCTTCTTCCTGGACAATCACAGAGTTGTATAAATCTTCACCACCACCATGGGCCATCCTGAAAAATTAGGGAAAGAGACAATCAGATCCCAGCTCAATGTTCAGACCAGCACATTTAGTTCAGACTCCTTTATTTCACCTGAGTATTTCACTATCTCTAATGTGAATTATCTTTAGCTGGAGATTAAAGGAAGATGTGTTAAGGGATAGATCCAAAAGACAGAAGTTAATCCAACTCAAAAACCCTGAATGCTTCCGTTAAGGCAATGAGCTTGCACTGTCTTGGGTTTGACTTCATTTTTCTCCATGGCATCTATTTTTTACAGAATCAGAGAATCCCAGAATGGTTTGGGTTGGAAGGGACCTTAAAGCCCATCCAGTGCCACCCCCTGCCATGGGCAGGGACACCTTCCACTATCCCAGGTTACTCCAAGCCCTGTCCAGCCTGGCCTTAGACATTTCCAGAGATGGAACTTTGGCATGGACAAACAACCCAACAACACCAACAACACGCTCTGACCTATCTAGCTGATACTTTTATCTAATCCTGGCCAATTTGCCCCAGGACACAGAGCCTTTTCTTTTACTGCCTCCAGAAGTGGTAGCTAAGTAATCTGTCCAGGCTTTGCCTCCTGTCCATCAGTGCATGTGAATAAAATGAAATGTCAGCCCAGAATCTGCTCCAGGATGTCATGTGAAGTTTCCCCAGGAGAAATTCTCCCTTTCCCCAAGGAGAGCTGGGCTGAGTGTTACTGAGAATGGAAAATCAACTTGCTTACTAGAGAGTCCTGCAACGCCCCAAGACACCAAGTCTTTCTGTCCCATCTGTAAGATGTCCTAAGCAAAACCTCAGGGTCACCCTTGTGCTTGAGAAGAAGTCAAGAAAATACACCATGGAAATTAAAATATAAAGAAGAATTAGATTACGAATTTGTGGAGTACCTTGTGACTGCTGAAGGTCCTTGTGTCAGCATCACACTGCTCAAACCTTGCCTGAAAGTAATGCTGGTCCGAAGGGTTTCAGACTAATTGCTCACTTCATTTGCCTCTGTTGATTGCTTCCTTCTCTCCATGGTTTTTATAGGGCAGGGTAATCTCTTCCATGTTTAGACAATCAATAAAAGTGCGGAGGCGGATCAAGCAGAGGCTTTACTCACCATCCTTTGGATAAGCAATTATTTTCACAGTCTTTCTGGTGGAGCAGGAGGCTCCACCCAGGAGCCTGACAGGGCTCCCACAGGGCACAGAACCTCCTCTGATGTGCATGAACTTCTCCAGCAAAACTATCTCTGTAGCTAGTGCCCAGGACTTGATGCAGAAATGTGCTGTGTCCCAGGAGGGGTGCCTTTGGGTCTTCTCCAGAAGGCTGAGTGGAGAGGCCAGGTGTGGGTGCTCTCCAGGCAAGGGAAGCCCACCAGCTGTGACAAGCCTGAGCCCCGTCCTTGCTGTGTGGCTGTTGCACGGTCTGACCTGGCTCTCTGCACTGAAAAGAGGCAGGCAGGAGTTTAAGGAGCTGTTGCTGAGCTGCTAAACAGGGATGGCCAGTTCAGGGTGATTTATTAAAGAAATATGGATATTGATCTAGTACCGATATCTAACTGTGACGGACAAAAACTCTCTAACAGTTTTAAAGTTAGAAAGTGTATGTTTATTGCGGCGCCGGGCAGCGTGCGGGATGGCTCCCAAATGCACACTGCGCCTTTCCAATGATTACAGAGTCCTTTTATCCACACAAGAATTGAATACCCAAAATACAAATACATATTCATAATTTAGTACATCCCATTCCTCGCTTCGTGTGCTAATCATTCCAAAAGCCATTAAGCATGCGTAGTTTGTTCCTTGAAATGGGTCGGTGGTCCCTTTCATGGGGAGGGGTCCCAAAATGAGGAAGTAAACGAAGTCTTCCTCATTCTGACCTTTCTACCTTTTCAATGCAAATATGACAAATGAACCTTGGTAGAACTCCCATTCCCTGTCTTCAATTGGTTTCAGAACAGAAGAGGCCCACAATTGTCTTACGTTCCTAAAAGCTGTTTGTCAGTTTCTATATTCTTCATTATAAACCCAGCTTGTCAAACATTGTGTTGACAAGCAATCAATTATTAGTTAACTACCAACTCTTAACTTCATCAAGGCCTACTCATTTATTTTAATTAACTCTAGTAAGGCTTATCTCTAACTAAAATCTTAGCTCCTCTAAAATCTCTGAATCCCTTAAAGTTTATGTTTCAAGGGCTTCAAAAGTGCTTCATTTTGGTGTTTCTTGCAGCCTGGCTTCACTGCACCACAGGCAGGAGGAGAACACGGCTTTATCTCCAAAGCACCCACCCCTTCCCATGCCTTAGTTAGGGAGGCCACATCTGCACAGCTCTGGAGCTCGTTCTGCTCTGCAGGAGCCCCCAGTCCCTCTGCCAGGCTGGGGCTGAGCTGGCAGCTGCCCCGAGTTATCTCATGAAAGGCTGCGGTTGCCTGTGCTCTGTGGTCAGAGAAGGAGTGGTGCTCCAGGGTGGAGACCCTTTCGTCGTTAATGCAGGCACAAAGAAAACATTAATGAAATCCATATTGGCAGGTGTTTCAAAACAATAGAGATAGAGTGGTTTTCCTGCTGTGCCTAGACAAATAGGGGCACGACAATTCCTGCTCCTCTTACGTCACAGTAACAAACAGGACCCAAGCACCTCTCCAAGTCCCCTGGAGATTGTTTGGAAGGGTTTCAGGCATCCACACTCTAGAGAATTCTAAAGAATTCACAGTCAACTAGAAGTCTAATTGGCCACAACTGTGAATTTTCCTCTGTGGCTCAAGAAAACAGTGAATTAACTCCATTGGATAGATTTTACAGATAGATGAGCAGCAGAGAGCAGGCTGCAGACATATGCAGGTGTTTTTTTCTGTTTAAGTCACACATCCACTCTTCATTTTGTGTCATCCACAGAGGAGGACACTTGGTCTGTATGAACCTTCTCTCCCTGCTTCAGGGATTCGTTGGATTTGTGTTTGGCTTTAAGCCTGAACATGCCACAGAAGAGTTCCTGAGCAGGGAGGACTTTGTGTTCAGGCAGGTGCCAGCACTTTCCTTCTTTATCAAACAAAGGGAAAGATCAAGAGAAAACTGAGATTGCTTTATGGAACCCATTTGTGATTTTTGAGTCTGATCCAAAGGTCACTGAAATGACCTTTAATAGGAAACTCTGCTGATTTCTCTGGTATCCAGACTGTGTTTCTAAAGAAAAAGCTGCTAAATACACAGCAGAGCTCACTCTTGAAAGCCACTGACCATCTGCATGGTGGATCTACGTGTCTTGTGCATGCCCAGTGTGAAGATGTGGTGGAAGCAACTGGGATGTGTTCTTCTCTTGGGAATGGAAATTGACTTTTATTGAACTTTCAGAGACTAAGGAAAAAAAGCAATGGATACCCTCAATATTCCTGAAGGTGAATAGTCTTATTTTTAAAGAAATTAATACGTGAATAAAGATTAATTTTTTCTTTTTTATCCTGGTGTCGCCTCACCCCAAACTCAGTTTTGTGGAGAAGCTTGAGATCACAGTATGGGGAGCTGTGTTGAAGGAGGAGGGGGCAGCTCTCTCCTACAGAAACACCTTATCTCACGTGGCCTGGGTGCAGTTCCACCACTGAAAACTGCCAGCACAGATAACAACAAGCCCAGTGAGACGAGGACAGGCTGCCAAGTGTGCATAAGGCCACGCACCACAGGTCACAAGGACAGAGCTGTGTGCAAGGACAGAGCTTCCCAGCACCACTGTAGGTCTTTTTACCTGCCCTGGGACTTTGTGAACGCTTGGCTAGCACTTTGGAGATCAAAAATTTCACATGTGAGGGCATGCATCAAGGATAATATTACTATAATGAAAAAAAAAAAAAAAAGTCCTCTCAAAATTTTACTGAATAATCCAAGGCATTTGGGTAAAACAGTGTCAAAATACATTTAGAATTATAGACTCACAGAATCATATGGGTTGGAAAGGACCTTGAAGCCCATCTTTTTCCAAGCCCCTGCTATGCTCATCTGGGCATAAAATCCATGGACAAACCTCCTGGAGGAAAGAAAAGCTACAGGAGATGATAGGAAAACAGTGGTATGTCCTAGAGGAGCTCTCCCAACAGCTTTTCTTAGCAGAGTGATCCTGCTTTAGAAGCCAGCAGGGTGAAAGTTTTTATCATGGAGGGTCAGAGAAAACACTTCACTTTGTTGTTGTTAATTCCTCAGTGATACAGTCTGAAAAACACAGGGTTTTTTTTGAGGAGGAGCTATTTTTGTACACTACAAAATTTATACCAAACCTTTGGCACAGCTGCCTCAAGGTTTTACACTACATAAAAATTATGGAATAGGAAATATAACCCCGAGGAAATCTGAACTCTAAAAGGCACAGGGATTTACTTAATCAGTAATACAAAAGAAAAGGTGTAGTGATTTTTTTTTTTTGCTCTTAATTAGCAGAGCCTTATCGTGCCTGCAGCTCAGACAAAACTTCTTGATCTTTACTGTAACACCTTGAAGAAACTTATTCTGTCAGAGATACCTTTTTTTAATAATCATCAAGGTATTTATCCCAAGGTATTTATTCATCAGTGTGATCAATCTCGAAAGCAGTAAATGCTCAGATATGCTGTCTGCTTCAGAAAACTTGTTAATGACTCACAAGGCCAGGTTGGATGTGGCTTGGAGCAACATGAGCTAGTGGAAAATGTCCTTGTTCATGGCAAGGGGTGG
The DNA here is from genome assembly GCF_026979565.1 of Vidua chalybeata. Taxonomy (NCBI): domain Eukaryota; kingdom Metazoa; phylum Chordata; class Aves; order Passeriformes; family Viduidae; genus Vidua; species Vidua chalybeata. The sequence continues at coordinate 2,284,663 of NC_071570.1, read as the reverse complement.
AACTGGATGAGCTTTAAGACCCCTTCCAACCCAAACCATTCCAGAATCGTGCAGATTGCACCTTCTGTTTTACAGCAGGGTCAGCAAAAGTTAGAAAGGGTCTTTGAGGGAGATGGCTTGAAGGCATATAAAATTTTGGTCCTGAGAGAAGAATCTGGGTCCTGTTCCCGTTTCCTGGAATAAGCAAAAGCACGTATCTTCATGCTTTTGCTTGCTGCACTTCTTCACCAACATAAACAGCTGTGCTAAAGTACCTCAGAAGCAAACAACGCCAGCCCTAGGTCCTGGAGAAACACCACCACATCCTGAGCACAGAGCCCACCTGGGAGGTTTTGTGGGCAGTCCATGGACACAGAGTTGTGTGGGGTAAAAAGTAATACTCCCATTCCATTTGGAAATTCAAACCACAGCTCAGTGTGTAGCCTGTGCTGTGCTGTGGGTTTTGCCACGCTCAGGGGATTTTGGTGTCCAGAAGGCTAAAACTAAGGCCTGTGAGGCTGCTGTTACCCTTTGCCTCTGTTGTGATAGCAGCTGTAGAGGCGATATTTGGTCACTTACGCAGGTTTCTTCAAGGTGTTGGCAAGCTGCGCGTCACGCGTTAGGAAATCCGAGTGTTTATTTTCCACGCCAACACGGCATTCATTTTGCGCTAAGGGCAGCAGCAGTGCTGCTCTGTGTGAGCAAATTGGCTGTGACTGGGACCGTCCCCACGTGGCGCTGGGGAGCTGCAGCCTCGCCAGGGCACTGGCGCCTCCCAGCTCAGGGTGGCCACTTCCAAACTGCCATCAGGACAGGCTGGGATGTGCTCCCCAGTGGGCTCAAACACAACCCTGCCAAGGCCACTCACTGCAGTGAGGCAGCTGAGTCCAAGTCAATTTGTGTAGACACAGGGTATGTGTGCTACAGATACAACCATGCCAGCTACCGGGAAAATCTTGCAGTATCTTTTTTTTTTTTTTTTTTTTTTTTTTTAATTCGTGATGCCAGCTGGTGGAAAGGCTGAGTTGGTGATACACAACAGTATTTAATGGGATCCTTTTCACTTTAATGTGTACAAGCTTTGCCACAAGAGGAAAGCAAACAAAAAGCAACTGGTGATAAGGAGCTTCCATGGATATTTATCCAAGTGATTTGTTTAGGTGGAGGCCTCTCTTTATTTGTTTTCCAGAACCATGTTCTTGACCTTTATCAGCATGAGGAATTATTTTTTAATTCAAAACACCTCATTCATGCTTAGTTCTGAGATACATGGTCCATCACAGCTTTTGCCATTGTGATCTGTGAACCAGGCAAATGGTGCTTCCATTTCCTGAATGGGCATAAATAACCAAGTGGAAATTGGACGTTTTGAGTCTGAGTGATCGGTTTGAAGTGCATTTGTTGCCTGTTTATTCGTGTGAGCTGTGCATTTAATGCACGGTTCCACAACTGCACCAGCACACACGGCTGCGCTCTGGAAAGTCCCTGGGGAGCACAGCAGCCTGAACACTGCTGAGCTGGGAGCAGAAAACAAATAAATCTGCTTTAGGTGCTTTGTGTCTGCTCCTGGGCCTGAACGGGCTGGTTCTCAAATGGTGAGGGACAACGAGGGCTGCTCTGCACGCCTGACCACATCCAGGAGCTCTGGCACTCAGAAGCCATTAGGGAGGTAATTTCTTATTGAGCAATGGGATTACTTTATGTCTGGGCAAAACTTTTGATCTATAGTGGTAAGAGATTTTACCACCACCCTGCAGCTGGGTTTCATTCATCACAGAAAGCAGTGCAGTGTCACTCTGTGCAACAATCTGCAGAGTATCCTGTGCCCTGAGTATTCTGTGCAGCTAGTTCTGCATCTCATAAAGGAGGCACCCGACTGGGAAAAGGTACATGGGGACTACAGAGCTATGGGGCTGCTCATGTTGGAGGGATGACTACTTAACTTAATCTGGAAAAATGACAGCCAAAAAGGCTTGATGGATGCCTATGAAATCATGTCAGACATGGAGAAAGTCAGGACAGGAATGGCCAGTAAGTCAACAGCAATTTGCCTCATCCAGTACAAGAAGCCCAGTGCATAAAATGAGGCTAAATTTGGCGGCTCAATCATCAGAAGCTGGTTTTCTCTTTTTTCCCCACAAGCTGTATTTAAGCTGTGGAGTTTATTGCCACGAGATGCTGTAATCTGCTAAAAGTGTGCCTAGGTCTTAAAAGTCACTGGTTGTGTTCATGGAAGGAAAAAAAAAATCCATTGAGGGTTATTAAAAGCAAGACATCATGTCTAGGTCAGAAAACCCATACGCAATAAATCATTAGTTGTTAAAACAATATTCTGGGAACATGTCTCTAATTGCTGGTGTGCTTACACAAAGAATCTGATTTCCTCTGTTCCTGGGAACAGGCTACTGGTACAGGTAAAAATTTGAACTGCCCTGGCCCAGCTTTTCTGGTGGTTTTGCTGCTTTCTTTTTCCCACAGCACAAAAGCCTTAATTCTGTTGGTTCCGTGAGCCTTGTCAGCTCACCTAACACCAGAGCAAACTGTGCAGGGTAGGGTTTGAAAACGGGCTGTGCCCTTCCTCCCCTGCTTCCCAGCTCTGCCAGCTGCACCAAGGAACTGCAAAACCAGATGATTTAATCTCACAGGAAGTTGCTGGGAATTTGCTGGGAATATTGAGAGAGCAACTCTGCTGGGCATGGCTAAAACCACTTTTGGATGCTGGTGGTGCCGTACTGGTGTGGGAGATCCTTTGTGTTTGGGACCAAGACCTTCAGCAAGGAGATGGATTCTTTCAGGAAAGCCCTGAGAATCAGGGTGCTGCAGGACACCAAGGAAAGACCTGGGGGAATACGGCTGCAGTCTTCAGAATCAACTGACTGTCTTTATTTCTGTGGATCCACAGGCATGTCCTGAAATTGTACGAAATCTGCCTCTTCTGAGCATTTTCAAAATAACCAGAGGCAAAAATTTCCTCCGTGAAACTCTTCAGCATATTGTTTGTGAATTAAAATACTTCTAAAAAGGCATTATTTGGGATAAATTTCCCAGCTGTTTTCTTCAGTGGCATTAAATTACAGGGAAGCTCAACTATTATCGCATACTTTTCTTTTTTTTTTTTTTTATTATAGACTTTTTATCCACATGAATGATAAAGAAACTACAACAGAGTTAAATACCTTTTTTGATAACAGTGATTATATTCTTAATTACACTCAATATTAAATTGTAAAATATTTCCAGAGGAGTACAATCGTAATTCATACAGCAGGCAAAATACCAGAGGGGGGAAGGGACGAGGGAGAGGGGGTGTGAGAATCTCCAGACTGCTTTTAAAAAGCACTGTGTATGGCTAACGCTGCTCTATCCATCCTTCCATCTGTCCACCCGTCCATCCAAACGTGGTTCTGGCCCATCTGGTGAGACGTTCATTTCCTTCCATAAAACAATCACTATTCCAAAGCAAAAGGTGAACTGGCAGATGTTGTCAGTGTCTCTGTGGCATTGAAAGGACCAGCAGTTCCTTTCACAGCTTATCTGCACGATTCAAAAGCATTTTTTTTTTTCTATCAAGCTCAATAGTCCTTCTAAAAACACAAAGACTTAAACTTTGGTACCAACAAAAAAAAAGAAAAAAAAAAAAAGAAAAAAAAAAAGGAAAATATCAAGGACAGGCATTTTTTTGTTGTTGTTGTTGTTGTTTTGTGTTTACTAATAAATGGCTGCTACATTCTATTTGACATGGTTGTCCATGATACTATGAGGTCACTTGTCCTTAGGTTCAGAGGAACCTGTTTTGTTTTTTTTTTATTTAGATCCCCAAACACTTCCATTTCACAGTCTATATACAAGTCAGGTTTCTGACTGGGTTATAACTTATAAGGTAACAGCTGCAAAAGCTCCTGTGCTTCTGGGAGTGGAAAAAAAAAAAAAAAAAAAAAAAAAGAGGGAGAAAAAGAGAGAGAGAGAGAAAGTGTTATCAACATTAAGCCAAAGTTTGAGACGGTGACAGAATTATGACATTTATTTACAACCCTTGAGAAAGGGACACATGTAGGTCACCTGCTCTAGCAGCACACCCTGAGACGCTGACAGTATCTGTGGGGTCACGTGGAAATATTGGCAATAAAGATGGAGTGCAAACTTTAACTGACTGCAGTGCCACTAAACACAGCCAGATCTGCTGTGGGAAGGAGCAGAGGTCCCAGCAAGGGGCTCAGGGTCAGGAACTGAGGCGTTGCTCTGCAAAACAGAGACTCCGAAGCCCCTGGGAGCGCTGCCTGGGCAGGGACGTGCAAACACGCTTCCTCCTGAGGAGACTTTTCCTTCTTGGCACATCAAGGACGCGAAACTGCTTCTGAACCACAGAGCCGCAGTTCTCCCCGCCTGGCTGGCTCGGCTTAGCACTCAAGTTAACAGCTGAAACTCCAAAAGCAGCGGGGCTGCGTGGAGACATCCCCCGTTTGTCTGCGGGGGATGGCGCGCCTCTGGAAACAGAAGCAGCGTGAGGAGCGCACCCACCCTTCGCCCTCTCGCCAAACGGGCACGGAATGCTCGCTGCCGGGATGCCAGCAGGGACCGGGAGCCGGTGGAAGCCCGGTGATGGGAGCAAACTGCTCCTCTCCTCCGATGCTGCCATCCTCGGGCAGGTTTTTATTGGGCATCGAGCGCTGCAAGGCAGGGCACTCGGGGGCGAGACCTGCCGCTCCTGATCGGGGGAGGCGTGCTGTTTTATTCAGGGTATTAATGCCGCTGAGTTTGTTTTAAGTCAGCGCTCAGATTGCTGTAGACTCGATTGGAAAACGCTGGCAGTCAGGAAGTGTGCACAAGAGGGCAAAAGACACCAGCTCGGTGCTTAGAATAATCTCCTCATCTCAGCGGGCAGAGCTCGCGGCCACAGATCGTGTTGTCTGATTACTCTGTACTTACTCCTACTGCTTTTATTTTTAAGAATCCACTGCTTCTACAGCTCAGGCAAACCTCCATCATCTCTACTATCAAGCCTTTCTCAGATGTCCCAGACTCTCTTGAATACCTCTATTTTGTCCATTACACAGATGTCTGTGTATGAGTAGCTCTTCTTTTTCTAATCCCCCTACTTCTCCTCGGGGATTTTTTTAGTCAATCCACAGGCCAGATTTTGTGGCATAACACAGTAGCAGGGCTACCAGCTTTCTTTGTCTCCAACCCCTAATCTTCTTCTTTTACCAGGAAAAAAACCAAAGAGACTGTCATTTAAATGTTAATACTTCAGCACCCAAAACTGATACCTCCCTGGTCACTGATGATGCAGGTGGTGTTTCTACCAAATGAACCCTTCTAATAGACAGTCCTGAAAAATGCAGTGTTTGGTTTAGGAAGGCCCTGTATGTGAGCAGCAGGATAATTACCTTCTGTAGGACACTGAACTACAGAACCACAATCGGTGGGGTTCTGTGAGACTCCCAAAATGTGCTTTTGTACTGCTTTTTCCTGGAGTTAAAGGAGTTCCATTAAGGGCAGAAAAACTCCTTCCTACCTGGAGCGTGAACAATTTTTTTGCACTCTGAATGCCAAGGTATTTCCTTCCTTGTCCTTCAGGACACTGAAGGTACGTTGACAATGACGGCACTTTTCAGCGTCACAAAAAGCACGTGTTCAGGCAGTTAGAGCCATGAAATGGCTTGGGTTGAAAAGAACCTTAAAGATCCCCTCATCCTACCCCCGCCACGGGCAGTTCACCTTCCACTATCCCAGGGTGCCCAAGCTCTGTCCGACCTGGCCTTGGACACTTCCAGGGATGGGGCTGCCACAGCTGCTCTGGGCACCCTCTGCCAACTCCTCACCCCATCACAGGGAAGAATTTCTTCCTAGTATTTAATTTAAAGCTGCTTTAATATTTAATTTAAAGCTACTAGCTTGAAGCCTTTGTCCTGTGACTGCAGGACCCATGGGTCAGCTCCCAACACGACATCCCACCCCAGTGAAGCCTCGTAATTCGTGCCACATGTAATTTATCAACTTTAGACCGTAGCAAAACACCTGGACAGAGGGGGCTTTGGGACCAGAACCAGCCACATCAAACAACAGAACAATCCTCTTAATTCCTGCAACAGCTGCAGAGGAGCACAGGCAGCCAGGCCAAGCAGAATGAAGTCTCTCTTTCACAAGCTCACCTTTAGCTTTTGCTGAGGTGTGCACCGAGCTTTTCTTTCCTGATCAAGCTTGCTGCATAGGGAATCTGGAATGACACAGAAACAGAGACACTGGTCAAGCCAAGGTTTGGCTAATGAAACACCCAAGCTGGAAACCCCTGTAAACAAAATGTTTTGTTTTTCGTCCTGAAAATGGGGAGGAATCGTAGGAAACAACACCTTAAATACAAAGGTTCAACTCTTCATGAAACCTCAGGAAGGCTGAAGCAGAAATAAAATAAAAAATGGCCAGATTTAAAACAACAGATAGAATCTTAAAATCCAGTCTAAAAGATGCATTCTGATGCTTTGTTGATATCAGAGGCTGACAAAGGATAAAGCCGCCTGTGAGATCATAAAAAAATCAGCTTTGTGTGTGGCAGATCAGGCAATGCACACTGATCACTGCACAGCCACAATACAGCAGGTTGGGAGCGTGAGACTTCGTGTATTTATATCCCCATAATTAGGAAGTTCATAATAGTTATCTCCAACTTGCACCAATCTGAAGGGAAGCCACTGAAGTGGAACAAATAATTAAAGAAAAACAGAGAACATGGGCATATTAGGGAACACAGTTATATTTAGAAACAAAGTGGGATGATGTGCTCATTGGCCACTGGGAATACATTACAGGGCTGCTCTTCTTCAGTGCTGGGCCTTTAGAATGCAACAAAACTAAATTGCTCTGAGATTTCCCCATAGCTGGGAATCCAAGTGGCTACAAATTCTTTGATGATGACTTTTGGAGGGACCGCTGGAGGAATTCAGGCTGGGAGATCAAAAAATTCTGTGTCCCTGCACTCCTAGGTGCTGTTGCACACGGAGCTGACCTGCTTCTGCTGCCAGGCACTCCAAATAATGTCAAATATGTTACTGCAAGCTGATATTTATGTCTGCTGAAGTCAGGATCAAGGCCTTAACCTGCACAAACAGCAGAAGGAAGAGATGAACAAACGCAGAGAGTTCAAGCAACCTGCGCCGCACAGCTAGACACAGTGAATTTGTGTCCGTATCCACTGACCCCACATGTTCCTGCACATCCCTGTTTTGCTTTTAAATACATGATTCCCGTCCATTATGAGGATGTTTGTGTGAATTGTGCCCAGCACGCCTCTGGGCTGGGGTAAAGCATCGTGTCTGCAAAGACATCGAGAGACTTACCCATCCCTGCCTCCCTTACTAAGGAAAAAGAGGAGGGAAGGATCAGGATGAGAGGAAAGAGAGGGTCTTTTGAAGCTCAAGAGCTAGCCCTTTCATTTCTTGGGAAAGGAGGTCAATCTGGCTGAAAGCAGCAGCACCAGGAAGGAGCAGTGTCTGTGGCTGAAAGAAAGCAGAAGCCTTTCAACAGGGGCACGCTGCTTCGCCCCTACACAGCCCAGGGAAAGGGGAAATGTGTGTGCACGAACCACTGATGACCAGAAAAGACCAAGACTCCAGGTGTTTTGTCTGACTACTCTTATAATCCCTTCCCTTGACAGAAGACAATAGGTATCAGGAAGCTTGTGGCCAGATCCCCCACCAAGAAACAGAGCTGTCCCCTCCACCATGTCCCCAAGCACAGCTGCCTTCAGGACATGGTGCTTGCAAAGGCTGCAAAACTCCTTCCCAAGCTGCAGCAGAGAGGGGGTTGCAGAGAAGCTGCTTCCCTGATCACCTGTGGCCATAGTTTGGGTGCAAAAGGGAGCCACAAACAAACTGCGCAAAAAAATCAGCACGTTCCAGCTGGGAGCTGTGGTGCCTCACCGGCTGATTCCTGCCTCTCTCCCACTCACGAAGGCCAACTTGGGTTTGCATGGCCACAAATTATATAGGACATCTCCCAGGCTGTACTGACCTAGATAATACAACGGGGTATGTTCTGTCAGAAATTAACTGTTCTTAATCCACTTCTCCGCTATATTTGGCACACCGGCGTCTTTCTAACGTGTGTTGTTTTACCTGATCTCCTGGTGATTGATGGCAGTGGGAGAGGTGGGTGTTCAACAGGGAAATCACTACTTTCTCCATGAGTTGAATCACCTACAATGTCATCTTCTATTTCTGTCATTGTCAGAGCATTCAGTAACTCTGATGCTGTGGTGGAAGAGGATTTAGGGCTCCTCCTGGCAGAGCAATCCCTCTCTGTGCATGCATGGGGGCTGCTGCGATGAGGGCAAGATCAGTACTCAAAAGGGCACTGAGATGCAAGGGGTGGGTGCACAGAAATAACAAACGTGAAGGCAGTTGGGTTTTAAGCAGCAAAAAAAAACCCCAGTTTTCATGACCAGGTCCACATTTATAGGAAATAGTCAGAGCAGATCTGAAGAGGATCTCCAAGAAAAATGCAACATGGACACTGAGTCCTTTTTCCTACAGGTTGACTCCAGTCTAGTCCTGGTGCCCATTAGGAACTGGAGCACAGTCCCGTGTTCATTCCTGGAACACATCCCCATTTATTCCACCTGGAAGGAACCCAGTCAGCAAGCCTGGATCCTACTCCTTGACTCGAACCAAAGCTAAGGGATAGGATTGGGAAGTAATTTCTGAAGTCCTGTCTGATCCCTGTTATGCACACTCAGATATCAAAGAAGCTTCAGCACACCATCCTCTTTCAGAGGCTTCACCTCTGCATCCCATCTCTGGTGAGGTACACGATTTTACATCACCCTGCCTTCTGTTGCCTAGAAAAAATATTTTGCACTCATGAAGTAGCTGAGGCTGGCTTGTGGCTCCCTGCATATCCACACCCATTTTTTGATCCGAATTTCTGCAGATTCTAAAGGAAAGGAAGCTTTCCGCTTAAATTTCTACAAGGCATCCTTTTCTTTAACATTTGAATTTACTGGAGAAAGAGGCACAGCTCTGTCCTATCCCAAGGCATATCCACATGTGCTGTCAAGATACAAGTTTTGCTCACCTGTCTTGGGGAAAAAAAAAAACCAAACAAAAACGACAGCGAGAAATGAAATTCTGGTGAAAACAGCTCACTTTCCTGTACACAATCAGGGATGAGCCTTTTGAGGACACAGAACACAGCGTTCCAGCAATGTTCTTTTACCTGTCATTGTGTGTGTGCCCGTGAGCAGGCACTTCAGCACAAGATGCCACTCAAGAAATGCGAGAGCCATTCTGCTGAACAACTGTTTGCATTCTTGCCAGGGTCAATCATCTGAGCTGCACCACTTCAGGCCAAGCACAGAAATCACAGACAGTGCTGAAGCACTGCCATTTCCCATTTCCTGCTTTTGAGAACCAAGATCTCCCCACACAGAAATGTGGGTGCTTCTTGTTTGGATAATGAATACTTTAGTTGTACAAAAGCACCAGCTTTCCATAAACTATGTAAGCTAGGAATCAGAACTACTGGTGCTCTTCTGAATTGCAGTTCGACCCAGAGGAACAGGCTCTCATGCCTCTGAAGATTTACCAACATTAACCACATGGTAGATTTTTTTTTTTATCCTTCTTTTAAACGTTCCTTGTCTATTTTTAAGGATCTTTAAGGGTGAAAGATGATGCAGAGATGGAAATCAGTTTTGCAGAGAGATAGCTCCTGATTTATTTCATTGCCTGACTCTGAAGAACAGAGCTGATTTAAAGGAGCACTGAGAGCAGAAAGCCATAAAACACAGAAGAGTTCCAGATGGATCCAGTTCTGAGCTCTGAACATTATTATCAGCCTGAAGTGAGGCTGGTAAGGAGGAAGTCAGTTCATGGGAGCAAAACCTAACTAAAATATCCCAAACAAATCCAAACCCTCATTTTTCACGTAACTCAGAAAGACAAAGGCCTGCCTCAGTGTTTCACATTTCTAACACACCTCAAAAACCTGTCACCTTTTACCCCAATGCAAAATTAGTGCGATTGATCATCACCCGATGATCTAAACCACCATGGGTGATGAACACCACCTGATGGACAAGTCACCACTGAGGTCAACGCCTCCTGAGAACCCACAAAGTACTTGTAAGGCACCTCTGAGAGAAAATTAAGAAAAGCTCCTCAGTTTGCAGGAGGCTTGCTTGGTGTTCTACTTCCCCATGGCCACATTTGAGAGAGGTTCATGAAAACATTAAAGGATGAAAATCATCATGCTGGCAATGCTGCTTCTGATCTTTTTCTCTCACCAGGTAGCTAGGAAGAAAGTTCATGGTTTTAAAATCTGTTCCACTAACACAGTTGCTCAGAAGACAGTATCAGACAGATGCAGAATTTAAGGCAGGAGGTGACTTGATACTTGGTTACAGTGCTGGGCTGTCCCAGCAGATGAGTTCTGGTCTCACTGGACAGAAACTAAAAATTCTAAGGGCAGGTGAGCTCTTCTGAGGCTGTACCATGTGTGTCATGTCTGAATTTCCCCCATCCTGCTGGGCAGTAGTTCCCCCTCACTGACCCTTTCTGTACAACTCATTAAAAAAAAGCCAGATGATCCTCAGAATCTCAGAATTTGAACCTTTCAGGTTCAAAAAGATCTCTAAGATAATTGAGTCCAACCATTCCTCCAGCACAAACCCATGCCACCAGTGCCCAGCTCACCACTGACCCATGTCCCCAAGTGCCACATCCACACGGCCTTTAAACCCCTACAGGGATGGGGATTCCACCTCTGCCCCGAACAGCTGACCTCAGTACTTGACAGTGAAGAAATTTTTCCTAATATCCAGTTTAAACCTCCCCTGGCACAACAGGGTCCGCCTGCAAAATCCATATTTTATATATGATCTCCACGCACACGCCCTGCACTCAGCCAGTTTGGGAGACAGCACTTTGCAAGAGGAGGAAGAGAAAAATGCATCCAGGGGTCTAAGATCCATTTTCTTGTTAAATATGATGATTGATTGTTTCCGAGTTTTCGGCCAAGAACCTGGCACAAACAGGTTGCAAAACTTCCTTGCAGAACTTCAGGTAGCTTTTTTAGACACTCTGGAAACTCTGAAAACAGAAACACAGGAAGTTCCACCTGCACATCAGGAAGAAATTCCTTACTGGAACAGTCTGCATGGAGAGGTTGTGGAGCCTTCCTCACTGGAGGTGCTCAAAACCTGCCCGGAGGGCTGCTCTGAACAATGGGCTCCGGGGGACTCCACTCGAGCAGGGAGCTGGGACTAGGTGACCTCCAGTGGGCCACTTGCAGCCTTACTCATTCTGCGATTCTCATCAAAACTAATGGCCACACACCAACCTGCTGCTCCAGCAACACGCTGACCCAGGCTGCCTGCAAAGAACCCAACATCCACCAGCGAAGGCGTAAGAGAACAGGACCCACCCCGTTTTCCCGGCGACCTGAGCCTTTCTTCTGGCTTTCAGGAAGCCATGGGATATTATTATCTTTCAGTTGCGGCTCGGGCAGAGCAGCAGCAGCAACAGCAGCAGCAGCCGCGGGGGCCGCTGATGCAGCTTTGCTTTTAAGCCGGGCTTTGAGCGCGGATTTACCGCGCCGCGGCCGCTGCAGTGGCGGCGGGCGGGCGGCAGGGGGCACCCGCGGGCCGCGCTGCGACGGATCGCTCCCGAAACGGGGAAGAATCGCCCCAAAAAAAACCCCCCCCAAAAAAAAAAAAAAAAAAAAAAAAAAAAAAAAAAAAAAAAGGGACAAAAAGCGTCATGGCCAGCGTTCACCGCCGCGCACAGGGCACGAGCTGCACGTCAGGCTGCAGTGGGTTTTCAAGCGCAATCATAATTAGTTGATTTTATTTTTCGTGATTGCGTTCCGCTTGTATTACAGGTATTTCCGAAACACGCTGGGTCAGTTTATTTTAAAGTCTGATTACTCAGTTAAGGGTGAGTGAAACGGTCGTTCTGGACAAACCTACTTCTGGTACCCACAGTTACAGGGGATCAGGGAGTGACAGAATCATTCAGGTTGGAAAAGCCCTCCAAGATATTCAAATCCGGCCATTTCTCCCCTGCACTGCCCAGCCCACAGTAATCCGTGTCCCCGGGTGCCGCATCCACACGGCTCTTAAATATTTCCAGGGATATTCAGGAAGGACTAATTTAAGTTGTATATCTTCAGCAGTGAGAAGAGCCAAACAAACAAACAAACAAACAAACAAAAAACCCCCAAAAAAAACCCCAAAAAAACCAACAAAAACCCAAAAACAACAAACAAACAAAAACAAAAACAAAAAACAAACCAAACAAAAAAAAAAAAAAAAAAACCCAAACAACAACAAAAACAAAAACCACCACAAAAACCTGACTCCAGGCATCTGTATTTTTTTGTAAAATAATTTTTAAAAGCAATTAAATTCTGTGGCTAGTTACATCAATAAATTTTGAGCGTAGTACTACAAAAGCATACACCTATGAAGGTCTAAGTAAAACTGTGATGTCAGTATGTATGAAATGTTTCTGCTTTTCTCTTTCTACTTCTATGTTAACAAGAAAATTAGGTTAAAGCTCTGTTAAAGTAGTAGTGCAGCATCTCAGGTACAAAAAAAGCACCTAAAAGCGCCAGTTAAAAACAAAAAACCAACACCAATTAAACAAAAAATCAAAAGCAGACACATTTTTTGTGTATTCTGCACCAATTCATCCATGCAATAACCCTGGAAGGCCAAAGTAGTTATATCATTACCACATTCAGTTCATTAATCTTAATTCCAGATATAAACATGCAAGATATATGCCCACAAATGAATTAAAGTCACTGCAGGGATTATCACCTCAAAAGTGCTGACTCCATTTCAGTTATCAGCCAAGACATCTCTGAAGATTTCTGCACCCATTTTGGCTAACACACTCATTATTCGCAGCAGCCTCTCAGTTTTTCATACAAACATCTTTTTATCAGTCTCACTGATCACAGCCTGCCCCACAAATACGAGCATGAACATTTACTGGTGATTCGACAACATTTCCATTAGTAAAAATTAAACTAAGGCATCTGTAGTGAGTGAAGAGGTCCTGAGTTGTTGGTGCAGCATTAAATATTGCAACTATTCTCTGTAAATACATTCAGACAGCTCTGCTTAATGATTAAATTACTCTTAGTCTGTCCATAGCACAAATCAGTAAGTGAAAAGGGTGTGAATTACTTGATCATATTTCTTTTCCTGCCCAAGAAAGTCAAGAAAACCACCACAGCTGGCTTGCTGGAGGTCTGGGATATCCAATTCCAGAAACAACTTCACCACAGGGCCACAAGGTGAATGGCAGAGGTGATCCATTCTCTCCCTTGGAGGCAGAGTTAGTTAGCTCCAAGTTCAGCTGACACAAGAGATAAGGACTGGGGTGGGCCCATAAACTTTGTGCTTAGAAGTTCTTTGCAGCAGGAAATTCAACTGGTGACCTGCCTCAAGTCCAGAGCAGCAGAGGAAGTGATTTTCAGGATGGCATCCTAATTAGAATTTTCTGTGACAACAAAATTCACGGGTCAAGTCAAACTTCCTGCCTGTCATCGGGACGCAAAGGGGGACACAGTAACAGCTGAGCACATTAAAGGAAAAGAGTGGAGACACTCTGGACCTGAGTTTCCTCCACAACCTCTTTCAAACACCCTCCATCTCTCATTGAAATCTCTGCAGTCAGCAGGAATGGGGCGCGTGGATGCTCGGCAGCTCTAAAAATAAGGCCAGTCCTAAATGCCTCTGAACACTGGAGCACAAGTTTGACAATCCTGGCCTTCAAATTTACTTCTGTGTCCTCACCCATCAATTAGAAAATGACAGTACCAGGAGGCTGGGCAATGCCTTCTCTGCACTGTGACAAGCAGAAGGAAATTTTCAGTGGGGGAGCACAGGGCTGATTCAGAGAAATGGGGATATTTGCCAAGCTTGCCTCAGAAACAAAACCCTGTTGAGCAATGTCAGATTGATCACAGAGGAAGCACCAGCAAAGCAAGCATTAGCTGACAGCCTCGCCATGCCCTGCTCTTGAAACCACACTAAGCATTCATTTATTTGAGTGTGGAACAGCTTCCCATGCTCCAGCCCCTTTGCTTGCACCGGATTAAGAACGTCAGCTTTTCAAAACAACACAGTTGGATGTGATGATCTAGAGCTGCACTAGCACACAGGCAAAATCCCTCTTGGTTTTAAAAAAACAAGCAAGAGACCCAACAGTAACGTGTGCCTGCACTGAACTGTGTTTTGGCAACTTGATCCTTTACTGCTGAGTTAAGCACTTCTCCTAGTGTCTGAAATGAGAAAAAGACACATCCTAAGGTTTATTTTCTGGTGAGAAGCAGAGATTGAGGAGATTCCCTAGGCAGAAACATTTAACTGCTCAAAGTTTACTGATTCACTCCTCCCCGCTCCTCTCTGCAGAAGCACCTCTCCGTGTTGAGTCAACACATTTTGTTTAGTTAAACATGAAGACCCATCTGGTTATTGTATGAAAGTAAATCTCCAGGTAATCAGGCTCCAAACCAGCTGAGAACTACGTGTTTACCTCTTGCTAAATATAAGGCAATAGGAGCTCGGTGATGGTGCATCTGCATGGCTCACAAAGGAAAAAAAACCTGAGGTTTGCACTTAAGAAACACAAAGCAGCAGCTCAAGACACTTTAATCAGAGAAAGCAAACTTACGATTTGTAGCTGCTGCACCATTTCTTCTCTGTACGCCAGTTCCCGCTTCATCTGATCTTGAAAGTTGTCTGTATGAGAGGGGGAAAAAATGTAGGTGCAATAATTAAAACAGAGGCCACACGGCAGAACTGACACCAATCAAGCTACATCAAACCCAGTCACTACTGAGGAATCACAAAGCATTACAAAGGCACTTCGCTCAATTAAAGCATGCACCCAACAAATATGTGTCTAATAGGAGACACCACTGACAACAGAAAAAAAATGTGGAAAAATTAGATTTCGCTACCTCCCCCATCAGAAAACGTAGGATGCTAAGTTTGTGTTGCTAGCTTTTTCCCCAGCTATTTTCCTGCTCAGGCAAGGCTCTGCAGTCATTAGTCAAAGTTTTGCAGGCCCTGAAGAGAAGAGCAGAAACTGCTCTTCTTTGCTTTGGCATAAATCTGTTGACATCAACAGCGACGTCCAGCACGTGAGAGGAGAAAGCGTTCAAGGATGCAGGGCTTGATTTGTGGCTTGTAGCATTGTGCTGACGGCTTTGAACAAAACTGAAGCTCCATAAAGAGTGATGTGGAATTTGGAAGGGGGAAAGTCTTTGAAAGAGAGATCCTGGGCAGCTGAGTTACAGCACAGGCTGGCCTTCCTGCTCCAGTGGATCCTCCTTCCCTGATTTTCCTCCTAAATAACCATTTCAGACAAAACTTCTTTTGTTAGAAGATTAACTCATGCACCCTGTTCCTTAAGATTCCTGTTGGTGGGTGGGGAAAAGAAGAATACAAACAAAACTATTGACAAGAACCAAAGAACTCCAAGAGCTGCCTGATGAAGGTCAAGATGCAAATTGAAGAGGAAAGAAAACCCATCCCAGCCACTATAATTTTGATTCAAGTAACAAGCCTGTCCTGGAAGAAAAAAACAAGGGGGCAGAGCTCTGTCCCCCTCTTAAAAATAACTTTGAATATATAAATATATAAAATTATATATATATATATATAAAATATATATATTTATATATTAAATATATAAAAATAACTCTGAATGATGAGCTAAAGTTGTTGTTTAAAGGAAAAGGAGGCACGGAAAGAGCAATGAAACAGGGAAAGAGTGAGAAATTTTGGCAAGCTGGAGCCCTCAGGAGTCCGGCACAACCAAAGGACCTGGTGGCATTATCTCAAAGAAGTTCTCCGGATTTCCAGTAAATTCCCACAGAACTGTTAAGCCTATTCCCGCTGCTCTGACTCGATCAGAAAAATAAGCCAACAAAAATAAAGCAGATTTACAATTCCTCTTTTCCTACCCCCCCCCAAAAAAAACCACAAAAAAAACCAACAAAAAACAAACAAACAAACAAAAAAAAAACCAACCATGAAGTATAAAAAGGAAACTTCCTCCTGTCCTGGTCACTAAAGGCTGATAGTTGCAACTGAGGTCCTCCAGCTTCACTCTGAGCAGGTTTTAAGGAGAAATTTTCCTTTTTTTCCCTCAGCACTTTCCTCCCAGCTGCCTCTTCATGGGCTCATCACCTCTCCAAACAAACAGCTCAGGGATCTTGCTCAGCCCTGCACAGCAAATGTCCAAGCTCACAGTGGAAATGGGGTGTTAATGGTAGGGGCAGCCTTTTTTGTTTTGTTTTGTTTTGTTTTGTTTTGTTTTGTTTTGTTTTGTTTTGTTTTGTTTTGTTTTTTTCCGGCGGCATTTATCCGAGTCCAAACGCTCACAGACAAAGCCATAAGCAATACCCAGGAGAAAAGATATGAATATTTAAATAGCTTTCTTAACACAAAATTAAATACTTTAAGTACCCAGACTGCATCTCCGCCATTTTATTGCCACATTGTTTAAAATGCAGACGGACAGAATGCGGAGCCGCCGACACGGAGGGCACAAACCAGAGCAGGGCTCCAGGAGAGCACACTGTCACCATGCAGAGATGCTTGCATTTTTATCAGGACAGCAAATACTTTGACTTTCTACATGTGATCTGAATTTTTTAATTTTTTTTTTTTTTTTTTTTTTTTTTTTTTTTTTTTGTATTTTATTTGAGTGATCTCTGCGTTGGGAGATCTTGAAGGCAAAGGAAAATTTCACCTGCAGCTTTCAAGCACAACAGCAATGTGAAAAATGCAAGGTCTTGCTGTTTCACAAATTATCTCAGTCCGTGTTTCAAGCCGGTCCAAGAAGCCACAGAGAACACTGCAGCAAAGCACTGCTAAGAGAGCTTGCAAATAAGCTCAGTTCTCATTTAACAGTGATTTAAATGAGAGGAAAACTCTGGAACCAAACCCCATTTACTGCACAGCCCTGTTGTGAGTAGTGGCTTGATGCTGTGAAGGTACAACCCCCCAAAATGTGCTCAGTTCCACGTGGAGGACCCAAAAGAGGCGACTCCAGAGCTCACTGCGGGCAACCTGACAGAAGCATTTTCCAGAGAGAAACAGTGTTGCCTTCCACATCTCGCAGGTTGCCTCCCAGCTGAAACAGCTTTTTAGTACAATCTAAATTTTACCTCAACTTTCCTTTAGTTGGATCTCCAAAAACTTCTCTCCCTGGCTCCTCCCTGCCCAAGACAACAATACCTACATTCAAATACCCGACCTAAAGCAGCAGCCCAACAGCGAGAGCCTGGAACAGCCCCCCTCTCTTGTGCTAGAACACACAATGCAATAGAGGACAAAACACCCTCAACATGGATTTACACTAATTTACTTTACAAATACCCTTTTTTTCTTGTTTTATTACCTGCGGAGGAGGGGTGGGTTTTTTTGGTAAATCTAAATCTGTAAATAGGCTTTACGGTCACTTGTAGGTATGGTTTATAGCACATTATCTGTTTTCTATTTTAATCCTGAAGAAAATTGACCACTACTTTGTGGTACATTGAAACCACATATTTTTCAAGCCAGCATACAGCAGTCACCACTTCCTTGGTCGGCCGTACTTGTTCTTTTCTTTTATTTGAATTGTATTTCATGTGGTTTAATTGCAGCGTTTATTTACATGGCAAAGACAGAGCATTAATTTTACTGTAGAAGAACAAAAGGATAAATAAGAGACTTGAATGGCAAAAGTCCAAGATGCCATTTTGCCAGTACCACACAGCAGTGTTTTGATCCCCACAAATTACTTGAAAATTACCTCATTCCCAAACCCAGGTAATGACTGGATTTATTCTGAAGGATGAGGTTATGCTCCTTTCATTAATATCTGTATCATGTCAAGTGACTCTTCTTTATTTATGGAGCTGCCTACATATTTCAATATTTGGGCTAAAGATGGAGTCATTCCCAGAGTCCTCACACTTCCTTGCTTCCCTGAACTTACCTATCTGATACTACAGAAAGGGGACAAGCATATTTTCTTTGAACAGCAGGAAAATGCCACCTGTGTTCCCTCTTTTTCTGGTGGGATCATCCTGATCTAGGTGGGATTTCTCCTGGAAAAATCTTTCTGCCGTTGCTCCGGTGTCGTTCGAGAGATCCCAGCCAAGGGGGTCTTTTTCCACATCCCTGTACAGTCAGCCCAGCCTTCTGGCAGCTTCACAAAAACCCTGCTCAAGTGCCCATTTTGTTTTATTTGAGATGTGCCCCGCACATTCCATCGCCCTGGGCAGCAGCATGGTGGAAGGGCCGTCTCAAATGGCCTCTCCCAACGGGAAAAATCCAAGCAGGAATTTCTACTCCTTAAAAAGGCCAGATCAATTCTCCAGCATCAGCTGCAACCTCCTGAAAATGAGTATTAGGAACCTCCTGAAAACAAGGATTAAATGTCTTGTCTTCAGAAGCCCCTGAGGTGTTGGCTGGGACACCGAACTCACCGAACCCCACGAGGATCCAGATGTGTTCCTGTCTACTCGCTGTAATCAGTGCTATCAAAACTAGTAGAATGCATACCAAAACAAACATCCAGCTTTGTGTTTTTCCCTACAAAAGACCTGCTTGGGCAGCTGCAGGGGTTGAAAGGGACCTTAAAAATCACCTCATCCCACCTCCCACCGTCCCAACTTGCTCCAAGCCCTGCCCAACCTGGACTCAGCAGAACTGCCCAAGATCGTGGCAGCACAACTGAGAAGCTGTCTCATTTTATCAGCCTGGCAGCAACCAACCACATACACACACAACACCAAAACCACGGATTTTGTGTCTTACTGAAGACTGGGAAAGATGCGTTTCCTTTCAACACCTGGAATTCCTGTTCCAGCCTCCTCCGTAGGTCGATCTGCTCAAACAGAACCTTCTGGAGCTCCTCTAACAAAGAGAAAAAGTGGTTTTGATAATCTGTATAAATAATTCTTGAAAGAACAGTTGCAGAGCAATTCATTACTCTAAGACAAAATATTTTAGTGCTTATTAAAAAAAAAAAAAAAAAAAAGTGTTGCATAGACCTACCATAGATTTTGTGCAGAAAGCCATGAATATAAATCAATGTAATATATTATTTTAAAGTATTATATTACAGTGTCATGTATTGATTGATATATATGCATTAATCTCAATTATATCCACCCAAAGGTCCATATATTATTCATATGTTACTTGACAAGCTTAAAATATGGTGCAGAACAAAAGTGCCCCCTATTATCCTCATATTCTATTAAAACAAAGAGCAGTTTTATAATGTAAGAGGCCTTATTTATTTTACCTTTCCCCATATTTTCCACATCCTTCTTCAGAGAATGAGGTGAATTAGTTTCTTGTGTGTGTTCTCCTTAAAAAAAAAAGAAAGAAAAAAAAAAGTTATTGATTTACTGATAGTGCTTTTTGTCAGTGCTGTCCTTACTACTCATCCGCTTCAGAGAATCTGGAGAGGAAATAAAAGGGGCAAAAATATAAAGAAAGAGTAAGATCGAGGTGTATCTACAGATTTCTGGGTGCATAGCACAAATATTTGTGAATTCACATTTTCTTCTCTAGCTCAGTGAAGTATCTGCCTACAGCATGGCCTCTTGCAGACAATAGCTGATGTCTCCTTGATGTCCTTGCTGAGCTGATTCCTACTTTCCCTCTAACCCCTCTCTTGAAGATACTCTTATCAGAGAAAACTGGGAGCAGGCAGAGAAAAGGGAAGATCTTTCTCTACAGTCTCATCTCCCCTCAGCGGGAAGCCCGTGCTCTCCACCTGGGCAGGACCCTGTTCCAAAATCCACAGGAAAAATGCCTTTTTTGCCTCCATCAGCTCTTCAGCTTTATCATCTTCCAGAGCTCCATGGCATGGGTGTGTTCCAACTGGATATAATTTATATCCAGCTGAGATAAAATTGACATTAGTGGTATTTGCATATAAAGGATACATCTCTGGGGTCAGCCAATTGAGGGACTCCTGTCTTAGGTTGCTCACATCAACTTTTAATCATATTATAGTACAGAATTTTCCATGTAACAGGAGTTGGCTATTTCCAGACACATGCATGTTACTTCCTTCAGCCTTTTTTTTTTTTTTTTTGGTCTACAAATGGAATTAAATTAAAAAAAAAAAAAAATCACAAGTCGTGAAGTTCACCTGAATGACAGCCTGACTTGAAAACTGAACCTTCTGACAAAAGGTGTTACTTTCACTATCCTCTGCAACTGCAATTTTTTTTTTCCTGTGACTTCTATGAATTGCTTCTATAAAAGCTATGAAAAACTTTTTTAAAAAGTAATACAATACCACTTTGGCTGAAATTGATGGGAGAATTTCTGTTACTTACAGCTGAAGTAGAAACGGACTCTCAATAATTAAGAAAATATTTGGTCAATAACCAATTATTGAACTAATTGGATTAATTCTTGTTTTAGTCCAGCCAGTAAATACACATCATTAACTCTACTGATAAGTAATCACAAGAGACATGTATATAAATATATTCATGTCTTTATGTAGTTAGTAGAGAGGTTTATGGAGAAGATACCTTGGGTTTTGATGTTTCATTTGGTTTTGCTTTTTTTAAAAATAAAATCCATAGCACTGAATAGGTCAACAGACAACATAGAGCAGTTACTTTAAAAATTATTGTGTCATCAAAATAGGCTAGTTTTAAAGTTGAATTGGAAAGTCTTGCAACAGATGCAGTCAGAAATCTTTTTGCAAAGCATTTTTTTCTGTTTTTAAAAATCGATGCAATCCTATATCCAGTAAACCTTGAAGTTATAGCATATGAAGCCTATCCAATAGCTCTGCATTTTAGCATCTCCACTCTCTTCATTCCTTAAGAAAAAAAAAGCCAAAAAGCAACCACTCATTCAGACACATACATTTACACAACTGGTATCTGGTGCCAGCAATTCCATTTCAAAAACTCATTTATGTAACATGGTGATTTAAACAAAAAAAAAAAAAAAAAATCATTTTGGTGGGATATTTGGTGAAAACAAAGTATTTTCCACAGGTAAGTTGTCTCACCACAGTAGAAGGCGTAGCAGTTTCAAAAATATATCACCTTTTGGGCAGTGGTTCGAGGGGTTTCCACAACGTAAAATGGATTTGTTGGGGGACTTTTTTAGCCAGCATTATCCTGTTTTAAACTGGATGGCCATCAAAACAAAATATTTTGTCAGATAAATTAGGGTACATTAAATCAAAAGGGAGGAATTTAAGTTTAGGAAGGGCGAATTTGTTGAATTACAAATACTAGCATGTTCCCAACCCGTTTCTTCCATTGAGGCGCCCTTTTCTGTGTGCTTTATGTGCAGTTTTGAGGGATAGCAGGCTCACAGACACAAGGTAACTGGATTTTCAAGGAGAAGGAAGGGAAAGGGGAAGAGAGTAGAGTATGGTGACAATACAGCTCTTTCTCCCTTGCTCGCTTGAGCTCCCAGGGCTGTACAGTTTGAGGCTGGGACAGAAAGAACTGCATCAAAATGAAGACAAGGGCATGTAGCATGAAGAATAACTCCCCCAGCATCTGCAGCCTCCCTACTAAGCTACTGAAAAAGGCCTATTAGAAAATCCTCCATGCTTGCACCTGAAATAAGTAAAGAATGGGAGTGGGAAAATTGAGGTATTTAAAGGCCAAAGACAGGACACACAGTTTTAAAGAATAATTGCATTTCTAAACTGTTTTCTGATGTTTAAAAAAAAAAAAATTATTGTTGACGGCAGTAATAATCAGATGGGTTTCACCTTTCCTGTCCCCCTGAAAATGATAATCAGGGCCCTGCTCTTCTTCATTTTTCCATACTTCCCAGAGGCCTCATCATGCATTGTGTTCTGTTCTACCTTAATTGAAAGGGAGGAGGTATTGAATATTTAACCAGCTTCCCTTCTCTTAAATGTTAATTAAAAGCTAAATAGGTGTTTAAAAACAAACAAACAGAAAGCCCAAAGAATTTTAATCAGTCTAAGAAAAAATCACTTTCCCTCCTAATAGCTCCACCATAACTCTCCTGGGCCTTGTCTGCGCACAAACTTGCAGCGTTTAGAGCAGCAGGACTGAAAGCTGTGCCACCCCTCTGTGTGGACACGGAGATTTCCTCTAGGAAAGGCTATTTCAGTTTGTTCAGGAAAATCAAACTGTGCCTCACTCATCTCTTGGGTAGGGGGAAAGAGGGTGAAATATTTGCAGGCCACTTAAACTGCCTCAGCGAAAGCTTTGGGTGCCTCCGATCTTCCCCATGAGCTCAGGTGCACAGACATTGCTTTTCTGGAATACAGGCACAAATGGCTTTCTTAACCTGCAGTGTGAACACTCACCCATGAAGGACACCTCAAAACTGCTCAAAAATTGGCACTGTGAAAAACAGAGGTCCCGGGGTTGGATATCGGCACAACCTCAGCTCCTGCGGTGACGCCATTTTATCAGATCTACATCCACCGGAGCAGCTTAAGATTTGAATTTTTAACATCTAGATTTTTGACATTTCTGAACCTATCCTCCTCAAAATAAATGCACTTTGCCCTCACTGTAAAAACAAACAAACAAACAAACAAACAAACAAAAAAAGCCAGACATAGCCAGGTTACCCTTTCATGCCTTCCCCAGGAAGTTCTCAGAACATTTTCTGAAAAGCAGCTAAAAAAAAAATTCCACTCAGTCACAGAGAGCTCAGCTACCTCAATGTGCTGATTTGTCCAGCACAGAGAGCATGGATGGTCTGGGAATATAATTCCATTCTCCCAGCTCTATACCCTGCACCTGGTCCCCAGCTTGTGCCCTCCACAACCCTGACCACACCTGAGGTTTCAGACCACGTCACGTAGAACCATCTCCTCCTTCTCTGTGTCCACTTCATCCCTGTTATTCCTGGACAACCACTGTGCTTTGCAGAGCCTACCACATCTGCCAAAAGCTCTGCACCTCGCCCCTGACACTGTGAAGCCCACAGCACTCTTGGTCCATCACAACTTAAACACCCACAAGTATCTTCAGCTGGAGAGAAGTGCTGTCTGCAGACACAAAGTTGTGTCACAGCAAAAAGTTATTGGTGTCTTCTGGATATAAATATATATAGATATATACATTTATATCTATAATTTAAAAAAATATAGGCAGATGTGAAGCAGCAGACTTTTAGCGCTCCAGAGGCTCCCTCTGCATCTGAAATTAAAGATCTAAGACACGCAGAGCTCTTGCGTATGTCCTGAAGAAATTCTAAACTTATTGAAAATATTCATGTATCCTGCATATTCATGCCATTTCTGTGGGGGGGGGAGAATAATCAATAGGGTATTCAGGACTTGGCAAAATATGCCTAC